>NC_091064.1:135984784-136296109 GCF_000393655.2 Nicotiana sylvestris | reverse complement strand
GATGGACCTCGGTCTCGTATTCACATGATTTCTAGGCCAGGTAACTCGGGAAAAACAAAATGGACAATTAGGGAACTTGATGATAGTGTAACTGATGCCTTACTGCTATGCATTTACAGGCTATCTTCACAAACATGGAGAAATTAGGAAGCTTTCTAAGTTGCCCATATCAAAATGAGGAATATTTTCTTCCTTGAGAACTGTAAAACAATGTAGCTTTTATTTAACGAGCTTGTCGTAGTATAAATGTGGTGATTTACTTTGTTTTTGAAGTTTGAGTGTACAAATTTAATGTTTTAGTCCCTGTTTCTTGCTCGTTGATTTTACAATTTACTAATATGTTGCTCATACTGAATACAATGAACTAAATAAGCTTAAAGACATTAAATAATGAGGAAAAAACACTTGCTAAAGGAGAGAAAAGCAAAACTATACAAAGGCTGCTCATCCTACAACCAGATGGTATAGCATAGCAGATTGTCAGTTTTGAAATTTTACCTGATTAAAATACGAATATTATTAAAAGATAGAAAGGTAAAGAGGGTTGAGAAGCTTCTGCTTGCTGCTTGTTGTCTACTTTGTGAGCCGTCATTGCCTCGTTCTGTGACCTCCTTTCCGATCACTTTTCAGCATCATATTACTTTTCAGCATCATATTCTTTAGTCACCGATGGAAAAATGTTCCAGTTTTTCATTCTCAAATATATGAGGATGGGAATCAAGCCCTAAGTTTGAGATTTGAAAAACTGCAAATAGTAAACTTAAATTATCAAAATCATAAGCATTTTTTAAGAAAGTAAACCGTTCCAGGGTGAAAGAAGGCAGGTAAATAACAACAACAACAACAACCCAGTGTAAATCCCACAAGTGGGGTCTGGGGAGGGTAATATGTACGCAGACCTTACCTCTACCCCGAGGGGCAGAGAGGCTGTTTCCAGGAGACCCTCGGCTCAAAGAGGCGACAAGAGACACTATATTAGTATTATCAATAGAGTCATAATAGAACAACATAAAATACCATAAAATTCATAACATAACATAAATACCATAAAAACAAAGTAACAGCAATATAAGAGATATAGGAAATACGAGAATATGTAAGGTATTAATACACAGAAGATAAAGCCCATCATCAGTAGTTGATCAATAGCATCCTAAGACTAATTCCTAACTGGCTAGTCTCACTCTAGTGCGCTGTAAAAAAGACATCACAATTTCCCTAACCTACAACCTTAATGCTCGATCTCCACAATTCCCTGTTTAGGGCCATGTCCTCAGTAACCCTAAGTCGCGTCATATCCTGCCTGATCACCTCTCCCCAATACTTCTTAGGTCTCCCTCTACCTCTCCTCGTACCCACCACCGCCAGTCGTTCACACCTTCTCACCGGTGCATCAGTGTTCCTCCTCTGAATGTGCCCGAACCATCTGAGTCTTGCTTCCCGCATCTTGTCCTCCATGGGGGCCACACCCACCTTCTCTCGAATATCTTCATTTCTAATCTTATCCTTCCTTGTATGCCCGCACATCCACCTCAACATCCTCATCTCTGCAACTTTCATCCTCTGGATGTGTGAGATCTTCACCGGCCAACACTCGGTCCCATACAACATAGCAGGCCTAACCACTGCCCTATAAAATTTACCTTTCAGTAACAGTGGCACTTTCTTGTCACACAGGACTCCCGTCGCTAACCTCCATTTCATCCACCCCACCCCTATACGGTGTGTGACATCCTCGTCGATCTCCCCGGACCCCTGAATAAACGACCCCAGGTACTTGAAACTACCCCTCTTAGGGATGACTTGAGAATCAAGCCTCACTTCCACTCCCGCTTCCGTCGGCTCTGCCCCAAATTTGCACTCAAGGTATTCCGTCTTCGTCCTGCTCAACCTGAAACCTTTGGACTCAAGGGTATGTCTCCAAACCTCTAACCTCTCGCTGACGCCGCGTCGTGTCTCGTCGATTAGGACTATGTCATCAGCAAATAGCATGCACCATGGCACCTCCCCCTGAATATGATGCGTTATAGCATCCATCACCAGGGCAAATAGGAAAGGGCTGAACGCAGACCCTTGGTGCAACCCTAAGATGAGTACTTTAGAAACCATTTGGGTTTTCATAAACAAATTAAATAAAATCATATCAAACATAATACACATGCATAGGTGGATATATTCGTCCATTATAAATGCACATCTACGTTCTTGGAAAATTTAACTGAAAGTAACTTTTTGTAGTGCTTAACCTTAAACTATTACTTCTAGATTATCTTCCATACTCTAGTGTTATCTTGGGAAATTTAAATATACAAAAAGTCATTATATTTGAACTGATTAACTTAAATATCATTAATTAAAGAGACTAAATTAGATATAGTTACAATTATAAATACCATAAATCTGAAATGAAGTCAGACCCCTTTATATGTTTTAAAGTTCTTTTTATAAAAGTTTTAATAACATAGGAGATATGAAAAGATGAGGACAACAGATATTAGAATTGAACCGTCACTTTTTATGTGGTAGGCTTCCCATTAATATTACTCTTGGTTCCATCCTACCAGTTATTCAGCGAGCTTTAGTTTTTAAAAATTATACAGTAATAACATTTTCTTCTAGAGAACAGCGTACAATTGCATATATGTACTTTCGAATTTAAATTTTATTTGGTTTAAGTAGAATATCATCTCAGTTGCGATAACAAACCATACTCAAGGGGAGGTGCCATGGTGCATGCTATTCGCTGATGACATAGTTTTGATTGATGAATCACGAGCCGGTGTTAATGAGAGATTAGAAGTTTGGAGACAGACGCTTGAGTCTAAGGGTTTCAAGCTAAGCAGAACGAAGACGGAATACCTCGAGTGTAAGTTCAGCGCCGAGCTGGGGGAAGTGGACGTTGATGTGAGGCTTGAGTCACAAGTTATCCCAAGTAGAGGCAGCTTCAAGTACCTTGGTTCGGTTATCCACGGGGGAGGGGAGATCGATGAGGATGCCACACACCGTATTGGGGTAGGATGGATGAAGTGGAGGTTAGCATCTGGAGTCTTGTGCGACAAGAGAGTGCCAACGATACTCAAAAGTAAGCTCTATAAAGCGGTGGTTAGACCGGCCATGATGTATGAGACTGAGTGTTGGGCCTGTTAAGAACTCACATATCCAAAAGATGAAAGTAGCAGAAATGAGGATGTTGAGGTGGATGTGCGGGCACGCTAGGATGGATAAGATTAGGAATGATGATATTCGGGAGAAGGTACATGTGGCTCCCATTGATGAGAAGATGCGGGAAGCGAGGCTCAGATGGTTTGGGCATGTACAGAGGAGAAGCCCATATGCTCCAGTAAGGAGGTGTGAGCGGCTGGTTGTGGAAGGCACAAGAAGAGGTAGAGGGCGGCCTAAGAAGTACTGGGGAGAGGTGATCAGGCAGGATATAGCGAGGCTTCAGGTTTCCGAGGACATGATATCTGATAGGAAGTTGTGGAGATTGAGTATTACGGTTGTAGGCTAGGAGGTAGTTGAGTCTTGCGTTACTTTGTGTCTTTGTGAGCCTAGTCCGGTAGGGTTTTGTCTAAGATAGCTAGGGGTAATGTCGTTTCTTACTATTTTCTATTTTCAATGTAGGTTTCACTTACTAGCCATCGTTTTTGCTTTGCATTTTTCTTCTGCATTTTATGTTCCTATTTTTCCTATGATCTCCGTGATGAATCTAATACTCTCCTTTTGTCTTTTTATTATCTTGTGCCGAGGGTCTTTCAGAAAAAGTCTCTCTACCCTTTCGGGGTAGGGGTAAGGTCTACGTACACACTACCCTCCCCAGATCCCACTTGTGAGATTCTACTGGGTTGTTATTGTTGTTGTTCGTACGTGTTAAATGTTTCTTCATATTTTGGGAGTAGAATATATAGTTGCAGAAACTAAAAATATTGTTCCTTGCTTTAAGAAAATAATAATAAAGAATGTATAATACCATTAATTAAGCCTTTTTAATTATGTATTTACTAGTAGTTGCCATTGTTAAATTACTTGGGTGCATTTAGGAAATCCATGTAGAGGAATAAAGCACTACGCTAGCGGAGGAAATTACGTACCCTCTCCTCGTCAAAAAAGGATTTAATAATTTGGAAATACAAAGTTACCGATAAAATTTATACTAACAACCCCTTGGCGCCTACTTTTAGGAAAGCTTCTCCACATCAAATAAGGGTTTTCTATAAATTCGCTACCATAAGTTATTTTACACAATCATTCATTTAGCTTAACAGAGAAAGAGGAAAGTGAGAAGAGGAACAATGGAGTGGAAAAAGCTTTTTGTTCTAGGTGCGGGGTCTTACGGCAAAATGTATCACACAATGAAAATCGATTCGCATTTTTATTATGCGCTTCAGTTAAAGTGTGCAGATCTCCCACGTTCAATTTCACTCCAAAGAGAAGCACGTAAGCATCGAGAACAACATATGTTCAAGCTTACAATTTGTTTCTTGAATATGCATGTGACGATTTGATCAATTTAAAGAGAGGAAAGATGTCAGAATTGGAAATAGGTTTCTATGCATATAAACTCTTAAAGGTTATTCAAGATGTTCATAAAAGAGGGTGGGTTCATTGTGATATTAAACATGCTGTTTTGGTTTTCGATGCTAATGAACGTGGCATGCACCAGTTGAAGTTGGCTGACTTTGGATTGTCACTGAGAATTGGTGATGGAATTAATGGCTTATTGTTTACCTCTAAAATATGAGTAACAATTAAATTTAATTAGTGATTTTAAAGATATGTGATTTAGTTCAATATCAATTGATAATCAAGAAATATAAAGTAGAAATAAAAGATAGAAGTGAATCAAACCAATGTTACTCAGCAGCAGTGACCTCGAGGTGGCTCAGGGCAGTAAGAACAATTAAACAATAAAAATAAAATAAGAACAATGGAGCTAAAGGACAATGCTGATGAACAGTAGGCAAAAAGGTAGAAAATATATTCTTTTCTCAGTGATGATATGATATCCTACAAATGATTGGGGTCCCCTTTATATAATAGGGGAGCGAGCCCTAAATAAGGAATATTTCTATTTATAGTAAGGAATATTCTCGGTACAGCTGTCTAACCGCTGTCACACCTCCATTTTACCACCCCGAAAGATGATATAAGGGAGTTTTTTCCAATTAAAGTGACATTATTCGAAATGAGATTATTTATTTATTTTTATCAGAGTCGCCACTTGGAATAAATTATAGTATCCCAAGTCACCAGTTTATTTTAAATCCCGAATCGAGGAAATTTCGACTTTCCTTTTGAAGTCTGCGAACCAGAAATTCTAAGTAAGGAATTCTGTTAACCCGGGAGAAGGTGTTAGGCATTCCCAGGTTCCGTGGTTCTAGCACGGTCGCTTAGCAATTTATACTTGGCTTTATTGTTTAATTACTCATTTTTAAAACCTATGTGCAATTATCTTTTTATCACTTTTAAATCACTTGAATTATGCGTAATTAAAGAATTGAGTTACGCGTACGTATACTCTTTTCTTTTGGCGCGTCAAAATCATGTCACGCGTACGTGTCCACAATCAATAACGCTTTGTTTATTTTATTAAGACAAGTTTGGTTGAGGTTGCGCGAACGCATACCTTGATTTTAGCTTGGAAAATCATAACTATGTCACGCGGACGTGTACATAATCAAAAAAAAAAAATTGACTGGTTAACACCAACCTAAAGCATACTAGTGTATTCAGGATATTCCATTTACTTTTCCTTTTAGATTCGAGACATTTAGTTGTGTATTATTATATTTTGTTTCTATTACAAAGTGTCTTAAATTAGTTCCTGATTCATCCTCTCATAATTTTTTAGCACTCTTTTTATTTCTTGCAATGTTCTTGAATTAATTCGCAACCCACATCACTTCCTCTCTTATGATTATTTTTCACTAATAGGCATAAAATATTCTATGCCTATTTAGTATACTCTTCGTGAAACTTTTTTGTTAAAATTGACATGTAAACGCGAGCAACAACTCGACCAAAATTCAGCCATGACCGTTTGTAACTAATTAACGTAATAACAAGACATTAATTTGAAAATACAGTCACATAACTATCACAATCAAGAGAACCTATTCTTGACTCTAAAAAATGGGAATCAACAAACTAATCCAATTCTTGAAACTATTTCAAACAAAATTATCCTAGTATTATCTCCTTTATATATATATACTATTTTTATACTTTCCCTTTAAGACTAAATGCATGATCAAATTAACAATTTACGGAAGTGATTTAAGCTTACAAGAATAGCTCGGTCATTGACACTCTGTCGACTATATTTATTAGAATACTCGTTTTCTTGGAATGATTCTTCCTTTAAACCTTTAATTACAAAAACGATATTAAGAGCGTTAACACTAAATGTTAACACGGCTAGAACTTCTCAAATTCTTATACCATAAAATGTTTAAAAATATAGCGTTAACATATTTAGCAATATATATGAACCAAATATTAAAGAAATGAAGAGGAACCTTTTATGAAGATCAACATGGTAAAGTTCTTCCAAACAATCCATACCCCAAATTCAATATGCATAATTTAAACCATAGAGTTCAAGCAAACAATGCCCAATCTACCACAATTCTAAGTTAAACGCATTAATGGAAAACTTATACATTTCGAGCTAAACTTGACTGACTAATACAGTACATCACAAGCAGAATCGAAAAGAAAATTTTACACAGATCAACCTAATACTGAATTTATGCTTTAAGACAGCTTCTCATTTATTCTGCAAATCCATTACATAAACCACTGAGGTTCAAAATGTGTACCTGATGATAGCAAAGGAAACACCAAAGAAATGAAAGCTCAGCAGTCAGCAGAGATAGGAAGGAACAGCCCAGTTTTAACCCAAGAAAATAGCTATTAACCCCAGATAATTCAATGAAATAGTATATGGAAGATGGTTTCAGCCAATTCGAGATTGAAAACCAGAAAATAGAAATCAATGAAACAGTAATTTCTAGTTTTTTTTCAGCATTTCCAGAGTTATTTTTCTTTGTATTTTTAAGTACCGGCCTCTCTCTTCTGTATCTCTATCTTTGTGTGTTGATTTTTAGCCCCTTTAAATAGGCATTCAGCTTAGTGTCTTCTCCATTACCAATTCACTTTTTCATTTCTTTAATCATCCACTCAATTGTCCACTCAATTATACACTCAATTATCCACTCCATTAGTGCAATCCTAACCCTACTATCCACTAGAAACTTCTTTAATTAGGTAAACACTTGAATTAAACTTACATTAATCAGTCGATTATTATACATATTTAACTAAAATCAAGCTAATACTTAATTTAACTGACCAAATTATTACACGAGATACGATTTCTAAATTCTAAACAAACTGACCACACGAACTTATGAAACCAAAAACAAATTTACCAAACATTCTGAAAAACAAAACAACGAATAGAAGATAGTTTATACCAGAAGATTGGTTGAGTTTTCAATTGAAATCGACCAGAGAAAAGAAAAAAGAGATGGGGAAAGACAAACAATAGAATAATAATAACGAAAATAAATAAAAACTAGGAAAGAACTCACCGGACAGGCTCGAACTTGGAATTGGCACTCTGAATCAACCCAAAATAATACCAAACGTTTGTTCTTGGTACAGAACAAACAAGTGTCATTATTTTGTGATGAAACAGGCTTGAATAAGCCCAGAAATCCAGCCAAATGATATTTCATGCACTGGTTAGAACTTTAGGGTTCTAAGGCTCGAACTCAGATTCGATATTTGAAGAGTTCTGTATATATTCAAGGAAAACTAATGATATGAGGGGGTTGTGGAGGTTATGGGGTGTTAGTTTGGGGTCGATTGGGTAAACTAGGGTTTGGGTCCGATCTTTAATCTGAAATTCGAGGGATTCGAGGGGGATTTGAAGAGAATGGGTTATGGATTTAGAAAGAGGAGATCAAGGTGGTTCCATGGTGTAAAACTGGGGGTGATTAGAGGTTGTCCGCCGCCGTGGGTGATTTCCGGCGGACGGTGGTGTGAGGTGGTGTATGTGTTTGATCTCTGAAGAGAGACGAGTGAGGGGGTTTGGTATATTAAAATGAACGATTAATTTGAGCTGTTGGATGATCGAAATCCAACGGCTGTGATTGAATCCTTAATCGGAACGAGGTCGTTTTGGTTACATGGGTGCTGGACCGGTTCAGGGGTGGGTCAGGTAATGGGGAAGGCTTGGGACTGTTCGATCAGGCTGATTCAACGGTTCCGATTAATTGAACCCAAACGACGTCGTTTGGTAGAGGCTGGAAACGGACCGGGTTGGAGAACGGATTGGGCTGGGATGTGTTTGGTTTAACCGGGTGCAAGGATTTGGGCCTGTGTAATTTTATCAAAACAGCCCAGCCTGTTTCTTTCCTCTTTCATTTTCATTTCTCTTCATTTTTCAAAATCCCTTTTTCTTCTTTTCCCAAAATTAAAATAAAAATTAAATTATAATACTTAAAAAAATACTAATTAACTCTAAATAATAATTATCAGAAATAATTCAATACTAAATTAAAAGAAATCACAAAATTTGACTAAAAATGCAAATTTTTTTTTTAATTTTTCCATTTTTATAAAACACCTAATTATTAATTAATTCTAAAAAAGGTAAAAATCAAATCTTAAGTGCAGATGCTATATTTTTTTTTGTTTTTTTAATGTATTAATTAAATTAAACATGCACACAAAATATGTAAATAATCAGGAAAATGACACAATAATTCCTAAAATAATACATAATAATAAAAACCCTAATTTTGGGAATTCTTTTGGAGTAATTCGTGTGAGGCAAAAATCACGTGCTCACAGCTGCCCCTCTTTGCCTGAAAACACGGAGAGTTTTCGTGCAAAGATAAAGTGAGCGGATACGAGCGATTTTTGCCCGTTTGAATACTCCGTGGGAAGCATTTTTGAAAGATTTGACTGAACCTCTGCTTCAAAAGGTTTCCTATATCTCCTTGACTGTAAAGGAATCAGGTCAATGTAGTTCGGGAAGTTTCGGTAGCTAGGACTACCATGAAGCTGTGGTTTCACTGTTACTGCTGCTGCTGCTGATACTGCTTACTGACCTCCTTATTACACCATGACAAAAATGAAGAAGCTGGACTAAGCTATAATCTATGCTTTACAAAGATTTATTTTCAAACTTGGTCTTGTGACTGTTGTTGCCTTGTTGACTTGTATTTTCTTCAGAAGTTCCTTTGTTGTTGACTCGAATTATATTTTTGAGATGCTTTCCCTCTCTTCCAGGCGGGTACCTGATTGCTGAACCTTTTAAATGTCTTCCTTTGACTATTATTTCCTTTCATCTATTCTCTAGGCGGGCTCCTTAATACTGAAACTTGAGGTGTATTCCCTTGCACTCCAGGTGGGCTCCTGATTGCTGAACTCGAAATATATTCCCTTGTTCTCCAGGTGGGATCCTGACTGCTGAAACTTGAATGTATTCCCTTGTTCTCCAGGTGGGCTCCTGAATACTGAATCTTCAACTGTTGTTCCTTGTTCTCCAGGTGGATGCCTGATTGTTGATACTTCAACTGTTGTTCCTTGTTCTCCAGGTGGACGCCTGATTGTTGATACTTTAACTGTTGTTCCTTGTTCTCCAGGTGGACGCCTGATTACTGAATCTTCAACTGCTTTTCCTTAACATCCGTGTTGTTCTTCCCTGTTCTTTAGATGGGCACCTGACTTCAACAAAATAGACATAACAAAAAGAAAAATTTTTCTGCCCCATTTTGGTAGCTGGTACTTGTTCTCCTTACGGATGATTTCCTAAAACAAATGTCATCTTTGCCCCTGTTTCAAATCAAAGAAAATCTTGTCAGTTTAAAACGTGGTGGTTAGTTGTGGCATTCTTGCTGGGGGTGGTTTTCTCTTTGCCTTGATTTGCTTCAACAGACTGCCATGAACTGGTTGAAAGGACTATTTTGACCTTCTGACTGATCCTCAACCACAGGATCCCCAGCTGTTGTTTTTCACTTGTGACCTTTTTATTCGAAACCATATATCTCCCATGATATTACTGAACCATTCCACCGATTTAACCTTTGATCACACTCTATGTCCCACTTTTCATCATACTATCTCTAGCATGTCCTAGCCGCATTTTGCTTTGTGCAATTTTGAATCTGGTAGTACACTTTGACATCTCTTCTTATTTGTTGAAACAAGGCTAACCTTGGGAGAGCTTTAGAGGAGTAAAAATTAACAGCAATAAAATGCAACAATTTTGAGAATTAAGAATAAAGAAGAAAATCCAAATTTGGATGACTGTTGGAGATAGGAAGAGGAACTTATTTGAGTGGAGTCACTGGCACCAATGATCATGGTATGCATTTTGGATTAATCAGCCCAGTTTATTTAACCAATCTCCTTTCCAATTGTTTTACTTTGTGCTCCAAGATTTCCACAAGTCAATTTACTTTCCGCCAACTTACGGACCTTGTTTGACTTGCAGTGCCCTAAAGGGTTTTCACCGACAAACCTCTCTCATTTGTTAATTCCTCGATTCCTTGTCGTCTCATGGTGCCTGTGAAGATTTTCACCGATAAGACTCTCTCATTTTTACTTTCTCTCGGCTTTCATCGCCTTATGGTGCCCATGAGGGTTTTTACCAATAAGACTCTCTCATTTTTTGATTTCTCTCGCTTAAACCGGAGTGTTGCCCCTAATATGAATTCTCTTTACATTACTTGACTTGGCATCTCTCGAAGACTGATCGGGAGGTCTTTCTTTGGACAGCAATGTGGATTTTTGGATATGTTTGGAAAGAAAATGGTATAAAACAGGCTCGAAACAACTTCAAATGGTTCAGAATTACAACTTTTGGAATCACATTTCTTATTACAAACACAACTTCTGCCCCAGTTTCTTGCTTGGTGATCTTTTGACTTTTATTTTACTATGACCGAGCCGTGAGGCTGCCTACGTATCCTTAGCAGGAATCAGGTCAAACATAGTTCACACCTGAATTTCCTTGTTGTTATACTTTCTCTTTTCACTTATTTTCTTTTCTCTTTTCTCTTTTTCTTTCTTTTCTCTCTTTTCGTTATTGATTCCAAAAGAGGGGTATGAAAGAAATAAATAAAGATCAAAAGGGGGAACAAAGGGTAAAGTGTTTAGATAGCAGAACGAATTGTCTTCGTCATCTCAATCTTTGAAACAATGCCTGGTACAAACAATCAACAATTATAACAAAGAAATCATGCATAATATCTCTTGACTGCATCGGAATTGATGGCCATGTCTATGCATTTTCCTTCGATATCTGTTAAACATAGAGCACCACTGGACAATACTCTGGTTACAATAAATGGCCCTTGCCAATTCGGGTCGAACTTGCCTTTTGCTTCAACCTGATGTGGAAGGATACGTTTCAGCACTTGCTGACCTACTTCAAACTTCCGGGGACGCACCTTTTTGTTGTATGCTCTTGCCATTCTCTTTTGATATAACTGGCCATGACACACTGCTGCCAATCTTCTTTCATCAATCAAGTTCAACTGCTCCAAACGGATTTTGACCCACTCATCATCATCAATTTCAGCCTCAGCGACAATCCGAAGGGACGAGAGTTCAACTTCTGCAGGTATTACTGCTTCAGTGACATATACCAACAAATAAGGAGTTGCACCTACTGAAGTACAGACAGTAGTGCGATAACCCAACAACGCAAATGGTAATTTTTTGTGCCATTGCCTCGAACCTTCTACCATTTTCCGAAGTATCTTCTTTATGTTTTTGTTGGCTGCCTCGACTGCTCCATTCGCCTTGGGACGATATGGGGTAGAATTTCGATGTGTAATCTTAAACTGTTGACATACCTCTTCCATCAAGTTACTGTTAAGATTAGCACCATTATCTGTGATGATCACCTTTGGGATTCCGAATCGACAAATGATATTTGAGTGAACAAAATCGACCACTACTTTCTTGGTCACCGATTTGAAAGTTTTGGCCTCAACCCACTTGGTGAAATAATCAATGGCTACCAGAATGAACCTGTGCCCGTTGGATGCTGCTGGCTCAATTGGTCCAATGACATCCATGCCCCAAGCAACGAAGGGCCATGGTGCCGACATTGTGTGCAATTCCGATGGTGGAGAATGAATCAAATCTCCGTGTATCTGGCACTGATGACATTTGCGCACAAAATTGATACAATCTCGCTCCATGGTAAGCCAATAATATCCTGCTCGGAGAATTTTCTTTGTCAGTACATATCCGCTCATATGTGGTCCGCAGACTCCCAAATGTACTTCGGACATGACAACCGTAGCTTGTCTAGCATCTATGCATCTTAATAATCCAAGGTCTGGTGTTCTCTTATACAAAACTCATCCACTTAAGAAGAATCCATTTGCCAACCGTCGAATTGTTCTTTTTTGATCCCCCGTGGCTTGCACTGGATATATCCACATTCTAATGTACTCCTTGATATCGTGGAACCATGGTTCGCCATCAAGTTCTTCTTCAATCATGTTACAATAAGCATGCTGATCTCGGACTTGAATATGCAGAGGATCAACATAAGCTTTGTCCGGATGGTGCAACATTGATGCCAGGGTAGCCAAAGCATCGGCGACCTCATTATGGAGCCTTGGAATATACCTGAACTCCACTGATCGAAACCATTGACAAAGATCATGCAAGCATTGTCGGTATGGTATGAGCTTCAAATCTCGTGTTTCCCATTCTCCTTGAATTTGATGTACCAGAAGATCTGAGTCTCCCAAGACCAAGACTTCCTGGATATCTATGTCTACAACTAGCCTTAGACCCAAAATACAGGCTTCATACTCAGCCATATTATTGGTGCAATAAAACCGAAGCTGAGCCGTAACAGGATAGTGATGCCCTGTTTCAGAAATAAGCACAACTCCTATTCCGACTCCTTTCATGTTGGCAGCCCCATCAAAGAAAAGTTTCCAGCCTGGTTTTTCAATTTGCTCCAGTTCATCGATATGCATCACTTCTTCATCGGGAAAATAAGTTCTCAATGGCTCGTAATCTTCATCGACCGGGTTTTCGGCCAAATAATCGGCCAATACTTGGGCTTTCATCGCAGTCCGAGTCACATAGATGATGTCAAACTCTGTGAGCAAGATTTGCCACTTCGCAAGTCTTCCTGTCGGCATAGGCTTTTGAAAGATATACTTCAACGGATCCAGGCATGAAATGAGGTAAGTAGTGTAGGATGACAAATAATGTTTCAATTTCTGAGCCACCCAAGTTAGGGCACAACACTTCCTTTCCAGATGAGTGTACTTAACCTCATAAGCCGTGAACTTCTTGCTAAGATAGTAGATGGCATGTTCCTTTCTGCCGGTGATGTCATGCTGCCCCAGTACACAGCCAAATGAATTGTCCAAGACTGTCAAGTAAAGAATCAAAAGTCTCCCTGGTTCTGGCGGAACCAGTATGGGTGGGTTTGACAAGTATCCTTTTATTTTATCAAATGCTTCTTGACACTCAACTGTCCACTTGACCGCAGCATCCTTCTTCAGCAATTTGAAAATAGGCTCACAAGTTGTCGTGAGCTGAGCAATAAACCTGCTGATGTAGTTCAACTTCTCTAACAGACTCATCACTTCAGTCTTGTTCCTTGGAGGTGGCAATTCTTGGATGGATTTGATCTTTGATGGGTCCAACTCGATGCCTCGCCGACTGACTATGAATCCTAATAGCTTTCCGGATGGAACACCAAATGCGCACTTGGTAAGGTTAAGCTTGAGGTTGTACCTACGAAGTCTCAGGAAGAATTTCTTCAAATCCCCAACGTGGTCGGCCTGACGCTTTGACTTTATGATCACATCATCCACGTATACCTCAATCTCCTTGTGTATCATATCATGAAACACCGTAGTCATTGCTCTCATGTAAGTTGCCCCGACGTTCTTCAAACCAAATGGCATTACCCGATAGCAGTAAGTTCCCCATGGTGTGATGAATGCCATCTTTTCTGCATCTTCTTCATCCATTAGAATCTGATGATACCCTGCATAACAATCCACAAAAGATCCAATCTCACGCTTGGCACAATTATCGATCAAAATGTGGATATTGGGTAGTGGGAAGTTATCCTTTGGACTTGCTTTGTTGAGATCGTGGTAATCGACGCATACTCTGATCTTGTCGTCCTTCTTTGGCACAGGCACAACATTAGCCGACAAAACAGGATATCGAGTGACCTGAATAACCTTTGCATCCAACTGCTTGGTGATTTCTTCTTTAATCTTCATACTCATATCAGTTTTGAATTTCCTCAACTTTTGCTTGACGGGAGGAAATGCTGGATCAGTGGGCAATTTGTGGACTACTAAATCAATGCTCAAACCCGGCATATCATCATACGACCATGCAAAAACATCTTTGTATTCGATGAGTACTTTGATTAACTCTTTCCGGATCTTTGGCTCGAGATGGACACTTATTTTAGTCTTTCTGATATTGTCTGTGTCTCCTAAATTGATGGTTTCTGTTTCATTCAGGTTGGGTTTGGGTTTTTCTTCGAAGTGAATTAACTCCTTACTAATCTCTTCGAAGGCTTCATCTTCATCGTGTTCTGATTTATAGTCACAATCTACTTCTTGAATTATTATTTCGGAATCAGATTGATTTTTAAGACTGGGTTGAGGATTCCTCATGCATGTCATGCCATTAGAACCAGCGTAAAAAGAACTGTACAGAAAAGAAAAGAAAAACAAAAGAAAAACTATCAGGAATGATAGAGAAAGGGAAACTGCATTTCATTGAATGATGAAAGATAACAAGGTTTGCACACTTCAAACAGACTGAAAGATAAAAAAAACTGGATTACAACCCTGGAATAACCCAGACAAACTGAAGGAAACTCAAGATAAACTACCAAGACTCCTTCCGAGTAGGGAGAGAAGTAGCCTTCCAATTGTTAAGCTTTGTTTTTGGCCCGACAAATTGCACTTCCGCGTTGCTAGAACCCTCTCCAATTTCCACCATGTTCACACTGTCGAACAACTTCTCAAATCTTTCAATTAACTCCTTGTCAGGATCAGTCACAGAACTGGGAATTGCTGTTACTGGGCGACTTCTGGTACCAGACTTGACAAATGATTTGGGAAGACGTGAGACTGGCTTTGAAAGGACCCATGCCTCCTGTTTTAGCTTTCTGGCCTTTCTTATATCTGCGGCAGTGGGTTTGAATCTCAAACCAAATGTTCCCAAGTTTTCGGGAAGGGACACCAGTTGTATGATGCCTTGCAAAGATGATCCCAAACCTTTACCGAGTACAAAACCATTCTTCAACATCTCATGGGATACCATGACTGATGCGGCGGTTATCTTTAGATTTGGAATGTATTTCCCCTCCGGAACTTTCTCTACTAATATCGTGTCAGAAACCTGGTAGACCCATGGTCCCTGGTCATCTTCCACTTCAATGACCGGTACAATGGCATTGCTGTGAGCACATAAACTGTCTTCCCCATGCACCACTATTTCTTGTCTATCCCATTCAAATTTGACTACCTGGTGTAGTGTTGATGGGACTGCTTTAGCAGCGTGGATCCATGGTCGACCCAACAACATATTATAGGAAACAGCTATATCCAGCACCTGAAACTCCATTGTGAACTCAATTGGCCCTATCGTCAGCTCCAGCACTATGTCCCCAACTGAATCTTTACCTCCGCCGTCAAATCCCCGCACGCAAATACTATTCTTATGGATCCTCTCATCTTCTATTTTCAACTTGCTTAGAGTGGAGAGGGGACAGATGTTTGCGCTTGACCCGTTGTCAACCAATACCCGGGTCACCACAGAGTTCTCACATTTTAATGTGAGGTAAAGAGCTCTGTTGTGCTCAGTACCATCTACAGGCAATTCATCATCGGAAAATGTGACTCTTTTTACTTCGAAGATTTTGTTGACTATTTTTTCTAAGTGATTCACGGAGATCTTATCGGGAACATGCGCCTAATTCAAGATCTTCATTAAAGCTTGATGGTGCTCATCCGAATGGATCAATAATGACAATAGAGAAATTTGAGCAGGCGTCTTTTTTAATTGTTCCACGATAGAGTAGTCCTGTAGCTTCATCTTCCTCAAGAATTCTTCTGCTTCTTCTTCAGTTACGGCTTTCTTTACTAGCGCTGGATTATTTTTAGCTCTTCTTAAATCCTCGGGAGTAAAACACCTTCTCGAGCGAGTCAAACCTTGTACTTCACAGATTTCTTCTTTGACTTCCTTCCCTTTGTACATCACTGTTACCCGTTCGTAATTCCATGGAATAGCCTTGCTGTTGATTATTGGTAACTGGGTTACTGGCTTGATGATAACATGGTCTGCATGAGCACCTTCCATGATTATGACGGGTTTGCTAGCCGCTCCTTGTACAATCACCTTCGCCCCTTCCTGTTTCGTCGCAACTTTGCTTAAAGACCCCTTTTCAACTGCCACAGATGGCTCAACACTCTTTTTGCTTAGCTTGATCACCAACTTCTCACTTGCTAATTGTTCATCTGTCTTGACTCCACTAGACCGAATCATCATGACAGTCTGTGATGGCTTCTTGGGCTCTCCCTCCGCATGCACTATTTCGATCATATTTGTCTCCCGGTGGGCTGGCATTGGATTCTTGTTAATATTGGGCGCCTCGGGAGCTTGAACTTCAATTCTATTGGTATCAATAAGCTCCTGTATCGCACTTTTCAAGTGCCATTACTTTTTTGTATCATGACCCGGAGTACCAGAACAATACTCACAGCTGACAGTATAGTCAAGATTCTTTGGAGGAGGATTTGGCAGTTTGGACTGTATCGGCCTTAGCATATCTAGCTGTTTTAGCCTGTGGAATAGACTGGTGTATGATTCTCCCAACGGAGTAAAGGTTTTCTTTTTCTGCAATCTTTCACCCTTGAATGTTTGACTAGGCCGGAAACATGGTCCGAGAGTGCTTTGGTAGGCTCGTGGATGTGGATAAGTATTTTGTAGGACGGGAGTACACCATTGAGTGTGGGCAGGAGATTGGTTGTATGTTTGTGCATGGTGGATGGAAAAATGAGGTTCTAGTGGGGAATAGTAGTGTTGGGGTGGATTCTGGTGATAAGTTTGTTGGTGGGATCGAGGTTGATTGTAGTGGTAAGGCGAACCTCTAGATCTGGACCAAGTTCCTGAATCAACCATTGTTGCTTCCTCTCTCTTCTTCTTCCCAATCCCTCCTATGCCGCCCTGAATAGCCTGAGTAGTCGCTTTGATAGCCGAATAGCTCATGATTTTATTCGACTTGAGGCCTTCTTCTACCATGCCCCCCATCTTTACTACTTCGTTGAATGACTTTCCCACAGATGAGACCAAATGGCCATAGTAAGTAGGTTCCAAAGCCTGTAGGAAGTAATCTACCATCTCATTTTCCTTCATTGGGGGATCTACTCTTGCTGCTTTCTCCCTCCATCAGAAACCATATTCTCTGAAGCTTTCACTGTGCTTCTTCTCAAGTTTAGTCAAGGACAGCCGATCTGGAATGATCTCAAGATTGTATTGGAAGTGACAAGCAAATGCTTGCGCCAGATCATCCAATGTGTACCATCTCCCATGGTCTTGGCGGGTATACCATTCCAATGCTGATCCACTCAAACTCTGACTGAAGTAAGCCATTAACAATTTATCTTTTCCTCCAACTCCCCTCATCTTGCTGCAAAAACCCCTCAAGTGGGCTACGGGATCACCGTGCTCGTTGTATAGATTGAACTTGGGCATCTTGAAACCTGCCTGTAATTGCACATTCGGGAACAGACATAGGTCCTTGTAGGCCACACTGACTTGCCCTCCCAACCCCTGCATGTCTCTGAATGATTGTTCTAAGCTTTTAACTTTTCTGAACATCTCCTCATGTTCGGTATTTTTGACTAGTTTATCAGCTTCTATCGGGAGGTCAAAGCGAGGAGTATAGGAATGGGTTTCTAGAGCTTTGAAAGTGGGCTCCGAGGGGTAGTATTGGTTGTCCTGGGCTTGGAACATAGGCTCGCTAGGAGATTTGTGGAGTGTAGCTGGTGGAGGTGCTACGAAGACAGGAGTTACTGGTGGAGGAGGGTGTTGAATTGGTTTAGGGGGTAGAGATTGTGGTGTATGAGAAGTGGTGCCCCGGTAGTGTTGGTAAATGGGAAAGCCCGGGGATAGATCGGTGGTAGAATGATCCTGAGTTTGAGCCGGTTGTGGAGTGAAGGTAGGGTTAGCCGGGTAGGCGGATGGCGGTTGTCCTTTAGCCCAAGCCTGATACATTTCGGCCATTTGTTGTTTTAATTTGTACATCTCTTCTTTTATGGCGTTAACGTCCAACTCATCTCCTTCAATGAAACTGGTGTCTACATCTAGGATAGACATGATTATTTCTCCTTTGGATCTGGTTTGGTAGGGGTGGGTTGCCAGTATGCTTAGGTGTACTAACTGCTTGAATTCTGATACAACAACCAAACTTGTTAGTGATCAGAGTTTTAACAAATAAACAACCACACATAGGGATGCAATGCACCTAGGCAATTAGTCATTTCTACCATGTATTTGCTCGGTTGCCTGTGTCATCCCAGCTTTTCCTGACCTTTCCCTTTTATTGTCACTCATGCCTATCCCTTTTTTCATTTTATTCTTTTCTTTTGGTTGTGGTCGAATCTTATGAAGATTGCCTACGTATCATGACCCTGCATGAATCAAACCGAGCGTAGTTCTGGTGGAAACAATTATTATTACTTTTATTTATTCTAACAAACGAAACAGACATAAATGACATTACATTTGTACAATACTTTAAGAAAATGGTTTTAAAGACCCGACATGTACTAGAATATGACTATTATATGAAAAGTTCCAACAACTATGACTACGCTTCACTCCACAATCTTTTGCTTTTAATCACTGGAACATCTGCTCACAGTGGGGCTTGACCCGGCTGACCTCCTAGTGTACGGTACATCATCTCTAACTCCATTGGAAGATGATGGGCAAAAGTAGGTGCATGCTCTAAAAACCTCTCATAATCCATCCCTTGGCAGTTCACATAACTTTGAGAGGTGTAAACAACCAAATCATGGATTTGTGCTCTGAAGTCCTGGAGATTCTGGTCTTGGTTTTGTAACTGCTGTTAGTGAGTGGTGGCTATATCTCTTATGTGGCCCTCGCGATTCAATGTCGTCTCCAATTGAGCCCAAAGTCTGGCCTGATCGAGTCTTGCCTGTGCTCTCTCCCTATCAATATCTGCATGCTGATGTTCTCTATTGTACCATCTCATTTCTTCCAACTGTGCATGGAGTTGAGCTTCTGAATGTATCCAATGGTCCTTCTCTCTCTTGAATTGAGCCATTTCTTCTTCAAATCTCATTACTTGGTGTTCCTTACTAGATTTGGCCTCCTCATTTAACTTTATGATTTTTTCCTTAGGTTTATCTAACGCCTTTTCAGTCTTTGTCAAGATGGAGTCATAATCTTGCATTTTTCCATCAGATTGGCAATGATTCTCTGATCTTTCCAACTTCTTACTGGCGCTTCGGAGGCTTTCTTCATTTGTTGAAGCTGAGCACGGAGAGTTTTATTCTCGCAAATCAGAATCTTTTTTTCACCTTCTGCTTCTTGTGCTTGTAAGTCTTTCTCAAAATTGAGGTTTCTCAGGCTTTTTTCTAAGGCATGAATAGTCGCTTTGTACCCCCTTTCTTTTTCACCCCAAGCCAACCGTTCTTGGGTTTTGTCATCAAAGGCTTGTATTCGCGGTCTTTTTATGGGCCTTCTGAGATCGGGTTTTGATCTTTTCTCAAACCACCTAGCATAACCTGGATCTATCTCACCTTTCGCAGGATCTGGAACTTGGGTATCATCTTTCAAGTATCGACAACCATTCCAAATCCACTAGATTAAAGCCTCAGGGAGTGTGGCTTCGGGGTGTAGTTCAATCACTTGCACACTCAAATCTTCATCATCAGGCACCACTTGGTATCTCCTTACCTGTCTTAGAACTCTGTGTGGCGCATACGGCTGGACACTTCTTAAACCCAACAATAGCAAATAACTCTTTAAGGTTGACATGTGTATTACCTCTCTTACCGGGAGCCATCCCAAAGTCCACTCAATTTGACTTGTCATTAAAGATCTTAAATGGGATATCCAGGCTTCCACCCCTTCTGGAGATTTATAATCTCTTATTCTTTATTCATAACTCTCGATGAATTTGTCCTTGCTTGGACCATACTGCATGAACTTGGGTTGATGTCGGAGATGTTCAGTCAACCACATTTGCAACAAAATATTGCACCCTTTGAAGAATTTTGCCCCAGACTTACACAAAGTCAACGCCCGATAAATGTCTGAGAGAATGATCGAGGCAAGAGTGTGATGTTCCTCGGAAGTGAGGACTTGTACGACTCTGGCTATGTGAATATCAATCGTCCACTCTTTGTTTGTGAAGACCATGATTCCCAGAAAAGCCACCATGAAAGCGAAACGACGGTGAATCTGTCAGGTGTCCTTGTTTTGTTTGTTAGTAAAGCCCTTTTCATGAATTTCAAACTCATCAGGCTTTCCGAACCTTGAATATAGGAAGTTGAAAGAATAACACCCTTTGACAACATTGCTTTTTCTGTTTGATTACTGATATTCAGAAGACCAAAGAATCGGTGTACAGAGGGAGATTTTGGGAATATAAGATTCTGGTTTCTCAAATCTCCGTCAAAACCGGAATATCCAGCTATTTCTTCTAAAGTGGGAGTAAGCTCGAAATCAGAGAAGCGAAAGACATTGTGAACAGGGTCCCAAAAAGTCACTAGTGTTGTAATCAAATCATCACGTGGTTTAACTTTCATAACATCTGTGAGAGCTCCCAAATACTTAATAACCCATTCCTGACAATCTCCTCCCAATTCATACCACCACATCTGAAGCTGAAATAGAAACCCATCTACATCTGTGAACGATGGGTTTTGGATGATGCTCATTTTGTACCTGTGAGTGATTTTAATTTTAAAAACCAAAATCAAGACTCTTTTTGAAAAAATCATTAATATTTCTAAAAATTCATATATAAAAAAAACACTTCGATGAAGAAGATTTAAAGGCTGTGTTTGCTAACCGGCAAAAAAAATTTATTTTTTTTTGAAAAAAATACCACCAAAGGCGGTTGTTCTTGCAAAAACAGCCTTCCAGCGCCCTTTTGGGGACATTCGGCATATTTTGGACAAGAATGGCATCGCCTTACTTATGACAACACAACGACATTTATGTACCCACATTTTTATTTATTTATTAGCTATTTATTTTTATATATTTTTTTTAATAGTTGGGCCCGATGTGGGTTGCCTACGTATCTCACTTCCGGCGAGAATCAAACTTACGTAGTTCGTAATAAAAATGCCACTCTTAAAAGAGACAAAAAATTTCTTCTTTTTTTTTTTCAAAATTTCGATAGTATTTTAAAATATTTTGGAAATTGTTTTTTTCTTTTCGAAAACAGCCAATTTTCTTTCTCGGTCCTCACATTGATTTTCCTTTTCTAACTTTTCCTATAATCTGGTCAACATGCAAATTCGAAACAAATGAATGCACAAGTAGCAAGTAAGATGCATCAGGATGATCTTTTCATTTCGGGTACATTTGTCCTAGACAGACCCAACCCCTATGTTGAGTCTCCGAAGTCAAATGCACATGATGCAAACAAACGTTCCTACTAGGGATCCGGCATGAAGCTGAGTTATTCTAAGTGTGAAACCTGGGGTATACTGTTCTAGACCAGGCTTACCCAAGCGGACAGCTCGAGCCAAAGTGGGGGCAACGTACCGGGAGCATGAAAGTCTACCCGGCCTAGTTACATGGCCCAACCTTGTTCTACTTGGTATGACTTCTAACAGAAAGGTGGGCCACGCGCACGTGTGCACCATAAATTCAGAAGACTCGGAGAGAAAAAGGGTTTCGTAACAGTTTATATATACAGTTCAGATAATATCAAAGCGGTAAAAAGCAACATTTCGCACATTAAGCACAAACATGTGAATAAAACTAGATAAAAAAAATAAAGCCAAATATAACAATTATTCTAAGCTCGAATTCTTAAACCCTAAACCAAAGATTCTGGTTTCTTGTCCCCAGTAGAGTCGCCAGAGCTGTCACACCTCCATTTTACCACCCCGAAAAATGATATAAGGGAGTTTTTTCCAATTAAAGTGACATTATTCAAAATGAGATTATTTATTTATTTTTATCAGAGTCTCCACTTGGAATAAATTATGGTGTCCCAAGTCACCGATTTATTTTAAATCCCGAATCGAGGAAATTTCGACTTTCCTTTTGAAGTCTGCGAACCAGAAAATTCTAAGTAAGGAATTCTGTTAACCCGGGAGAAGGTGTTAGGCATTCCCGGGTTCCGTGGTTCTAGCACGGTCGCTTAGCAATTTATATTTGGCTTTATTGTTTAATTACTCATTTTTAAAACCTATGTGCAATTATCTTTTTATCACTTTTAAATCACTTGAATTATGCGTAATTAAAGAATTGAGTTACGCGTACGTATACTCTTTTCTTTTTGGCGCGTCAAAATTATGTCACGCGTACGTGTCCACAATCAATAACGCTTTGTTTATTTTATTAAGATAAGTTTGGTTGAGGTTGCGCGAATGCATACCTTGATTTTAACTTGGAAAATCATAACTATGTCACGCGGACGTGTACATAATCAAAAAAGAAATTGACTGGTTAACACCAACCTAAAGCATACTAGTGTATTCAGGATATTCCATTTACTTTTCCTTTTAGATTCGAGACATTTAGTTGTGTATTATTATATTTTGTTTCTATTACAAAGTGTCTTAAATTAGTTCCTGATTCATCCTCTCATAATTTTTTAGTACTCTTTTTATTTCTTGCAATGTTCTTGAATTAATTCGCAACTCGCATCACTTCCTCTCTTATGATTATTTTTCACTAATAGGCATAAAATATTCTATGCCTATTTAGTATACTCTTCATGAAACCTTTTTGTTAAAATTGACATATAAACGCGAGCAACAACTCGGCCAAAATTCAGCCATGACCTTTTGTAACTAATTAACGTAATAACAAGACATTAATTTTAAAATACAGTCACATAACTATCACAATCAAGAGAACCGATTATTGACTCTAAAAAATGGGAATCAACAAACTAATCCAATTCTTGAAACTATTTCAAACAAAATTATCCTAGTATTATCTCCTTTATATATATATATATATATATATATATACTATTTTTATACTTTCCCTTTAAGACTAAATGTATGATCAAATTAACAATTTAAGGAAGTGATTTAAGATTACAAGAATAGCTCGGTCATTGACACTCTGTCGACTATATTTATTAGAATACTCGTTTCTTGGAATGATTCTTCTTTCAAACCATTAATTACAAAAACGATATTAAGAGCGTTAACACTAAATATTAACATGGCTAGAACTTCTCAAATTCTTATACCATAAAATGTTTAAAAATATAGCGTTAACATATTTAGCAATATATATGAACCAAATATTAAAGAAATGAAGAGGAACCTTTTATGAAGATCAACATGGTAAAGTTCTTCCAAACAATCCATACCCCAAATTCAATATGCATAATTTAAACCACAGAGTTCAAGCAAACAATTCCCAATCTACCACAATTCTAACTTAAACGCATTAATGGAAAACTTATACATTTCGAGCTAAACTTGACTGACTAATACAGTACATCACAAGCAGAATCGAAAAGAAAATTTTACATGGATCAACCTAATATTGAATTTATGCTTTAAGACAACTTCTCATTTATTCTGCAAATCCATTACATAAACCACTGAGGTTCAAAATGTGTACCTGATGATAGCAAAGGAAACACCAAAGAAATGAAAGCTCAGCAGTCAGCAGAGATAGGAAGGAACAACCTAGTTTTAACCCAAGAAAACAGCTATTAACCCAGATAATTCAATGAAACAGTATATGGAAGATGGTTTTAGCCAATTCGAGATTGAAAACCAGAAAATAGAAATCAATGAAACAGTAATTTCCAGTTTTTTCAGTATTTTCAGAGTTATTTTTCTTTGTATTTTTAAGTACCATCATCTCTCTTCTGTATCTCTATCTTCGTGTGTTGATTTTTAGCCCCTTTAAATAGGCATTCAGCTTAGTGCCTTCTCCATTACCAATTCACTTTTTCATTTCTTTAATCATCCACTCAATTATCCACTCCACTAGTGTAATCCTAACCCTACTATCCACTAGAAACTTCTTTAATTAGGTAAACACTTGAATTAAACTTACATTAATCAGTCGATTATTATACATATTTAACTAAAATCAAGCTAATCCTTAATTTAACTGACCAAATTATTACACGAGATACGATTTCTAAATTCTAAACAAACTGACCACACGAACTTATGAAACCAAAAACAAATTTACCAAACATTCTGAAAAATAAAACAACGAATAGAAGATAGTTTATACCAGAATATTGGTCGAGTTTCAATTGAAATCGACCAGAGAAAAGAAAAAAGAGATGGGGAAAGACAAACAATAGAATAATAATAATGAAAATAAACAAAAACTAGAAAAGAACTCACCGGACAGGCTCGAACTTGGAATTAGCACTCTGAATCAACCCAAAATAATACCAAACGTTTGTTCTTGGTACAAAACAAACGAGTGTCATTATTTTGTGATGAAACAGACTTGAATAAGCCCAGAAATCCAGCCAAATGATATTTCATGCACTGGTCAGAACTTTAGGGTTCTAAGGCTCGAACTCAGATTCGATATTTGAAGAGTTCTGGATATATTCGAGGAAAACTAATGATATGAAGGGGTTGTGGAAGTTATGGGGTGTTAGTTTGGGGTCGATTGGGTAAACTAGGGTTTGGGTCCGATCTTTGATCTGAAATTCGAGGGATTCGAGGAGGATTTGAAGGGAATGGGTTATAGATTTAGAAAGAGGAGATCAAGGGGGTTCCATGGTGTAAAACTGGGGATGATTGGAGGTTGTCCGTCGCCGTGGGTGATTTTCGGCGGACGGTGGTGTATGTATTTGATCTCTGAAGAGAGACAAGTGAGGGGGTTTGGTATATTAAAATGAACGATTAATTTGAGCCGTTGGATGATCGAAATCCAACGGCTGTGATTGAATCCTTAATCGGAACGAGGTCGTTTTGGTTACATGGGTGCTAGACCGGTTCAGGGGCGGGGCGGGTCGGGTAATGGGGAAGGCTTGGGACCGTTCGATCAGGCTGATTCAACGGTTCCGATTAATTGAACCCAAACGACGTCGTTTAGTAGAGGCTGGAAACGGACCGGGTTGGGGAACGGATTGGGCTGGGATGTGTTTGGTTTAACCGGGTGCAAGGATTTGGGCCTGTGTAATTTTATCAAAACAACCCAGTCCGTTTCTTTCCTCTTTCATTTTCATTTCTCTTCATTTTTTCAAAATCCTTTTTTCTTCTTTTCCCAAAATTAAAATAAAATAAAATTATAAAACTTAAAAAAATACTAATTAACTCTAAATAATAATTATCACAAATAATTCAATACTAAATTAAAAGAAAATCACAAAATTTGACTAAAAATGCAAAAATATGTTATTATTTTTTTTTTTGAATTTTTCCATTTTTGTAAAACACCTAATTATTAATTAATTCTAAAAAAGGTAAAAATCAAATCTTAAGTGCAGATGCTATATTTTTTTTTTGTATTTTTAATGTATTAATTAAATTAAACATGCACACAAAATATGCAAATAATCAGGAAAATGGCACAATAATTCCTAAAATAATACATAATAATAAAAAAACCTAATTTTGGGAATTCTTTTGGAGTAATTCGTGTGAGGCAAAAATCACGTGCTCACTTGCCTAGTACGGAATAGTACAATCATATTCCGGTATTTTGCGCCATGACTTTGGGGACGTGGCAGGAATCTAACTTGTTTTGGTACAAATCCATAATGGTATTATTTCGAGGTCGAGCACACTCGACCTCGGTATGCATCATGCTCTGCCCTCGAACTCGGATCTGGTCCTTCGAGCTCAAACTTGGTCTTACCCGGACTCGAACTTCGGATGACCTCTCAAACATATAGATCGAAGGCATTTGATCTCGACAATATACAGATAGTCCCCCGTTTTTTAGAGTAAGATGATAAGAAACAATTTGAACCTCGATTTTCTCGAACCTCTTATGATTACCTCATGCCCGTGACGTAGGCGCTTGAAGTGACCGAAAATGTCATGCTAGCTCGCTTCCGCAAAACATCAAATGCGCTTCAGCACTGGTCGGCCACTTGCTCTGCCGATCCGTCGCCGCCTTTCTATAAATAGGAGGCTATTCTATTGAACAAAGAACTACTTTTTTATCTTTATCCACTTTTGATCTTTTCCCTTCTTTACTTCCTTCTTTAATCGTCTATTTCCATGGTTCGAACTTGCGATCACAAGGTCATATCACAGCAACTTTACCAGTTACGCCAAGGCCCCCTTTTTCAAAGCTTCGATTCGAAACAACGAGAGAAGGGCGTCGAATCCTTCACGCACCAGAAAATATGCAAACTTTACACTGCTGCTCATCTCTCTTAACTTCAACCTGGTGTAGCACTTCATTCCTTTTGCTTTTTATGGAATGTGGTAGCACTATCATCTACTAACTTCTGTATCCCACACCGGAACAATGTCCCAAGGTTGAACATCCTTGGATCGTTGCTCGTGCATCTTGCAACCTTCTTGGTTTTTCTTGCGATAGAAGGTGGAGCTACATCTTCTGGTCTTTTTCTATTGCTGTTTTTGTTCAACAGATTATGGCCCAAAATTTCAATGGAATGCTCAATCCCCGCTATTGGAAATATAATTACATTTATCGAGGGTTTTCTGCCCTAAATCTCTTCGGGCATACAGACATTTCCAAAGACCAAAACGGGATCCTCGGGGAGGAGGTTCCCGAAGATGACGCTCTCGAGGACGTGACCTTAAAAGTAGATTAGGTTCTTGGCTTCTGTTTTTCCTTATTTGTTCCTGTGTGAGTACCCTTCGTGGATGTTGTAGTTATATTTTGTAACCATCCCTTGCAAATATAAAAGGATCTCTTTGTCTCATTTTTGGCTCGTGTTGAATTTCATTTCGTCTTTATTTGCGAAAATTTTGATTGCATAACTTTGGTGACGGGCCCGAACATCGAACTCGAAACATAATAAACCTTTAGGTTTTAAACGATCAATATAATACCCCTGAAGGTTTTTGTTAATCCTCGAGCTAGGCTTAAATTGATTTGATGCGAGCTCGGGATGTCGGGACTCCTGAGTTCGAGCTGAGTGAGAGCAAGGTTTTGAATTTGAATTAAAGTTATCCCTTAGGCTTTGTAGACAGTCCCCGAGTGAGGGTTTCCTCAAAATCAGGTAGCCCGTGGGCTCAGTAGTCGAGAGAGAATTTGTTCAAACATAAAATAAAGTTAGCCCTTAGGCCTTTTTCTATAGTCCCCGAGTGAGAATTTTCTCAAACTCGGGTGGTCCTGGGGCTTAGTAGTCGAGCAAGCACTTGCTCGAACTCGAGATAAGATGATAAGAAACGACTTAAGGTCTGATCTCCTCGATGTCTCGGTCATGATGCTGATCTCGTGATGTCAGCATCTAAAGTGATTGAGAGGTCGCGTTTGCACAGTTTCCAAGGCCATTAATTAGGGGCGGCTGGCGATCAACATTTTGTCTTCCCCAATACGCTTGAGTGACTTTTATAAATAGGCTAACTTCTCAATTTTGCTAACTTTACTTCTCAATTCGTTGCCAAATCTTGCTAGTTCTTTCAATTTCCCCGAAACCGTACTTTTCCCAATTTGTTTTTTACTCCATCAGCAACCTTTTCTTCTTCATTTGAAATACAATGGCTAAAACATCCCAAACCGTTCCCCAACAAGAAAAAGCCTCTTCATCATCACGGTCATCCAAAAGTAAACCGGTGGTGCTGCCTCGCGTCGAGGAGTGTATTCCCCCGCCGTGTGAAATAACACCCGATTTTAAAATTGAAAAACCTGTATCTACACCAGGCCGATGCGAGCCCATGTCTCGATATATTTGTTTGATAACCAAGGATGAGCTTGGGCAGGTAAAGAAGGATTGCAAATGGGATGACAAAGATGTAGTGATTCCTTTCATAGAAGAGGACATTACGACCCATAAAGCGGGGTACTTAAGCGTGTGCACCTACCGATTCACGCTGGGCCCGACAGATCCAGCTTTGGGTCACATAGACCCAGTTATTCTCGACTTCTGCGAACGTTACCAAGTGACGCTTGCCCAGATCTACCCTTTATTCTGGCGGATTATTCATCTGATCAGATTTTTCTCGAGCCAGGTCGAGGGAATGCCTTTCACCCTCGACCATCTAATCCGTCTGTACAGACCTCGACTATACCGAGGTGGTTTGATAAAACTACAACGCCAATCCTTGAAATCTCTTTTCTCCAGCATTGACGAGGACAAAGACCAAAGGTGGATGAGCCATTTTGTCCGAGTCAAGACCTCTGACCTGATTCATGCTGAGAGAATGTCATTCCCCGAGGAATGGAATATGAAACGTAAATAATTTTATACCTTGCTTCCCTTTTTCTTTCCTGCTCTTGTCTTCTTATCCATATAACCTCTTTCCGATGATGCGGCTGTCGCTTGGTTTCCTGGAGTGGTCCAAGATCTCGAGGGTTGGGTCCGCCAACTGGCCTCTACTTCTTCATATACAGAGCGTTGCTGGAGTGATTTAGCCAAGGTCCTATGGGAGGCAAAAAATGACGGTGAGTTTTCTAGTTTACTTACCTGTGTTCCTTAATGCAATACTCACTCCATTTTTTATGCAGGTCTCAGGGAAGTTGTTGAAATGCGGCCGTCCCCACCTGGTGAAGAAGAGATTTCAAAGTCTCCCAAAGAAAAGAAGAGAAAGAGGAGGTGATCTGCAAATACCCCGAGGCGAAAGAAAAGCAAAGCTCGAAAGCCCAAGGCTGACACCATGGCCCTATCTCCGGAAAAGGCTCAACGCCTTCGGGACCAGGAAGAAGAGAAAGAGGATGATGACTGCCTCCTGGTAGCTTGGGAAGGGGGAGCTTTGACGCTCCGAAGACCGATGAATCGACGTAGGCGGTTGGATCTCGAACCGAAGAAATTTTAGAGCGGAGCTCGAGCAAAGTCCCCGAACCATCAGGCAGAAAAGGTGCACCTTGTCTCGGGGGACGTTTGGTGAATGAGCTTGAAGCGCCTAACTCTGAGGCTTTTCAAAGGCAGGATAACACCCCAAGTGAGTCACTTGGGGTAATCAACATAGATGACTCGTCGTAAGGCCTAGTGTTTTTTGAAGGGCAACTCCGAGATGCCCGGGACATGGAGACTCCTGATGTGGCAGCGACTCATGAAGAGAACGATATTTTCAGGAGTGTCTCGTGGGAATCGAAAAAGGTCCCGATCTCGATTCCTCGTTTATTCTTGAGGAGTCTGAGAAGCTCCTCAAACAAGTAAGTTTTGTCTTTCATTTTTTCGGGTTTAATCTCCATCTTTCTGATTCTGACCTCATTTTCTTGTGAGAAGGTCGTGTCGCTTCATCGACAAGCAATCGCCAAATCTTGGACTGAACTTGCCCGATGCGAAGCCGGGCTTAAGAAAGTCTCAGAAGAGAGGGACAGTCTTAAAATCCTCTATGTCAAGAAAGAGAGGGAGATTAGATATCTACGAGTTGAATTGACGAAGGCCTGTAAAGAACGGGCCGAGTTCATTGAAAAGGTAATATAGTCTTCGAGGGTCTGTTATGCACTTGTTTGTTTTGATGACTAATACTTTTAATTTCGTAGTTTCATCAGAAGGGCGAATTGGTGTTGCGGCTTCGGGAGGAGCTTAAGACGAAGGAGGCCGAAACCTTGGGGTGGAGGCAAAGCATGGACAATCTTGTCTCTGAGAAGGAAACTCTTCGAGGGCAATTGGCTTCACTCGAACGCCAGCTTCAAAGTGTGAAGGAGGATCCTAGCTCGAGGCCGCAAAATCGAGGAGCTTAAAGCTAGATCCGTTGCTGAGCTAGCCAAGGCCAAATCTGACGCTGAGGCAATTATGTCTTCGTACCGAGCCGATGCTGAAGCAGCTAATGCTCAGGCAAAGGAGATCTCTTCTACGGTAGAAGTCAAGCTATCAAGTGCACTTGACTATGCTAGACAACAATCCCAAAGGATAACCCTCGAGGAGATACATTGATAAGTTATGGAACTTCGAGTTTTGATGATTTGCCAAACAGTCTTGAGGAACCAGTTGTGATCAGCTCCTTAGGTTTGGTTCTCATGGGGAATATGGCTGATTTGTAAGGGGGACAATATGGAGATCTGGTTCTCAGGGGGAATATCAATTCTAAGTTTGTCGTCATCAAAAAGGGGGAAATTAATAGGTTATAAGTACCTTGGGCACAAGTACTTTACTTTATGTTTTGATGATCTAACAAATTTACCATCCAGAACTAGATAAGGAACCTGTTACACATTTACAAGACCCTGAGATCACAAAGTTCCAGGTTGGGATCCAGCCCTTGGGAAAGCAAGGTGAATGTTATTGCTAAATCGAAGGACTTGCAGGAGCTGACCATAGAAGAGCTTGTTGGAAATCTGAAGACCTACTAGATAAAGAGGAAGATAGACAGTGAAAGAAGAGAACCAAAGAAAGAAAAGAACTTGGTACTCAAAGCTGAAAGCAATGACTCAAGTGAGGAAGAGTGGAAGGAACAACTGAGAGAACAGGTCTCTACCAATTCCCGAGGAGACTGTATGAAGTCAACTCTCTAGTAGGAAAGTTGTTGCCTACACACGCTATTGTACAGGAACAGTGCAACAGTCAACTTTCTGTGGAAGGATTTTTACCTACCTTGCTTACATCATTGTAAGTCATGTCACACAAGTATAAATACAATCAAGGAAGGTAAAATAACTTACTTCATGAGAAAAACAGATAAAGGACCTGAAGCATGCCTGGTACAATCATTCAAGTTAATCGACTCAAGATAATCTGGGCAGGGTGCTTTAGATTCACGGGAACCAGATGAGGGACCTGATACCTTTGTGTTCCCCTGACAAATCAACTGTACAACTTGAAAGCAACTGCAGAAAGTGATTGCCTGCAACAGTGCATCAGTCACTTTCCATTGAGATTGGACATCACCATAGTGAATTGACATCACTAAGGTTATGTCTTGTGTAGTATAAACCTCATGCAAGGCACAAGATTCAGGTTCAACACTTGCAAATACAGAAAACAAAAATCCCCTCTCAAGTGCTTGCAACAATCTCTCTCAAGAACAAAGTTGCTGCAACCTCAAGGACCTGATCCAAGATCGAAGATATCTCAATTCCTTAGGTTTGTTGAGTCTTTGTTATTTGTTCTTCATTGTAACTCCTATCTTTCTTTCTTAGAAGCTGTTTTAGGAAACACAAAATCACAAACCCTCCAAGTTTGTGTCTTGGCTAGAGTTAGTCAAGTTGTAAAGCCTTTGTAGTAGAGTTATTACAAAGTGGCTTGTAATAGGGTTATTACAAGTTAGAGTGTCAAAAGCCTTTGTAATTGTAAAGTGACAAAGTAGTTTGTGGTGAGAGCATCACAAGTTAGTAAAATCCTTTGTAACTAGGGAGTCACAAAATGGCTTGTGGTAAGAGTACCACAAGTTAGTTGAATTCTTTGTAATAGAGTCATTACAAAGTAGCTTGTAATAGAGGTTTACAAGTTAGTGAAGTTGAAAGCCTACAAGTGTAGGTCGTGGTTTTTGTCCCCTTGAGTTGGGATTTTTTCACGTAAAAATCCTCTGTATTCTTTACTTTCTGTCGAGCCACTGTGGTAACAATTAGAGAACCTGATTCCCTATACTGATTGGTTGCACAGTCTGTTGCTTACAGTAGGAACTGCTAGAGAATCTGGTTCTCTATACAGTGGAAACTTATCATGTGTCTCATCTACATACTGGTTCCGCAGTTAGCACTGTACCAAACTGATGATAGGACCAGATCGCTATACAGTTTGGTTCCTCAGTATTTTCAGTGGAAACTCATAGAGAACCCGGTTCTCCATACAGTTTGGTGGACGCTCAGTTTCGGATACAATGAAGCAAATACAACTGCAAAAAGCACTTAGATGGCTGACAGTAGTGTATTTTGCAGAACCCATCTTTCTTTCTTTTTTTTTTTTTTTTTGTGTGTGTATTACTTGCCAAAATGAGTAATCTACAATCTATGCCTTAGCACAGACTCCTGAGATATGTTGTATTTCTTTCTGTTAATATGGAATCAGCAGTTACGTTCAAGTATAACACTGTGTAATAGTTGCTTGTTCCTTTTGAATGATGTTAAAGAGATTCAAATATTTTCTTTTTCCAAATAGCTAGATTCAGTTATGCTGGGTAGAAGAGTGTATTTAAAGAGGTCTTCTTAGCAAAAAGAGAAAATAGATTATAACTACATATTATGCTTCATAACATACATTGTACATATTTGGTATTATTTATTTATTTATTTATTTTTTATCTTTGGGGTTTCCAAACTGCAGTTCTATAAAAAGAGATGGCTTGACATTATGAATCTTATACATTGTTATTCCGCACCAATGAAGTCTGTTTTCCTTAGGTGGAATGCTCTTTGCCGCTTTCTCTAAAATTACTGCTTGTTCAGTTTCTTCAATGGGTAATCAAAGGAGTTGCTTTCTTTTGGAGAAAATCTCACTTTATACATATTAATCCTAAACTATTTACTCTTTAATGTCCGGGCTCAAACTATTTACTACTCCTACCTATGGGGTCCAAACTATTTACCCATTTTTTCCCTAAAACATGTTATTTCTGAATTCACTATACCCATTAAAGGGTAAACATGTTACCCCAATTCGTATCAAAATTATTTCCGTTTCATCCATAAAAGGCTGAATTCATTATACCCATTTAGTTCAATTTTTTTCTTATAACAGATGCATTAGTGTTTATACATAAAAAAAAATGGTGAAGTGGGTATTAATCACAAAGACGAATCAGCCCTTAGAAATCTGATCATCCATTCAGCTGTGAAACCCCTTCCCCCACTCATGTTTTTCTTTATCACTTTCTTGTTTTTTTCCCTCAATTTAAATCCACCATTGAAGGACCTTGAAACTTAAAACTCATAACTTGGTTTGTTTGAGTTTTTAATTGTTTTGATCTGATCCTGTATGGGTTTGTTTGGAAAGTTGATTGGAGGTTGTAGCTAAAATTTAGTCAATTTTGTGGAAAATTTTTAGTAGATTTTAGAAATTTGGGTTGAAATATAGTTGAACCAGAGAAGAAGACGAATTTGTATTGTATACCCAAATAGTATACAAATATACCATTTTAGTATACAATTCATTCCAACTATATACCCTGTTAGTATAACTATATGCTATATTGGTATCATATGCTAGTTGAATCATTTTTTGGTTGTATTAGCTGCATTTAATTGGTATAATATTTGATTTTCTTTTAATAATAGTAATATAGTACAATATCTTGAAATACCTTATTATATTAATATGTGGTACACTATTTTTTTATTTTTCTCTTTATGCATGTGTGTTATGTAATAGTAGTATAGTCATATAGTTGCCAGAAATTAACTAGTAAAACTGTATACCATGTTGGTATAGTTATATGCCATATTGGTATCATATGATAGTTGAACATTGTTTTGGTTATTTTAGCTGCATTTTAAGTGAATTCTATTATGAAATTATTTATATGAACAAGAGTTGCAATGCTGGAATTTTTGTGTTCTGATGGACATAAATTATGTAATAGTTTTTATAGTTATATGCAATTGTTGGAACGACCCCATACAACTATATACCCTCTTAGTATACGAAATGAGCAAGTTGTTTTGCGAATATTTAGCTTGAAATACGAGAATATAATTTTCTCATACTTTTATTGCGTCCTTTAATGTTTTGGTACAGTAGTATAGTCGCAAATAGTTGTAGCAATATTCTAGAGAAATCATATGCTCTGTTGGTATACATATATACCATATTGGTATCACATGGTACTAGAAGTCTTTTTTTCTACTTATACTTTTGTTGCATTTTTCAATATTTTATTATCATTTTTATTCTAACTAGTATATATGGAGATTTGGTTGTCGGAGATTATATTTTCTTGCTCTATAACTGGTTGTATTACTGCTAATGGTAGAGTGTGTACTGATATTTATAGGGAATGAAATCAAGGTTTGCATGGCAATCACGTATTGATTCTTAGAATCTAATTATGTAATTTATGGTGCTCCGCAGCAATCAATCTGATATTCAGTGAATTAGATCAAGTGACAACTGATATTATTTCAGTTTAATAATTGAATTTAAAAAATGAGAAAGAAAAAAACAAAAGGTATATTGTACTAGTTATATTAAAAAAAGGTGAACAAATATTTACTATATCAGTTATTTTTCTTATGGTATAAAAAAATATAGTGAAAACGCTAAATAAAATTAGATTATGAAGAGAAAAAGAATATAAAAAAAAGTTAAATGAAATTAGAAAAGGAAAAAAGAAAAAAATAAGAAGAAAATGAGAAAAAAGAAAAAAAGAAAAGAAAAAAAAAGAAATAAAAGAAGAAAAGAAGCATAGAAATAAAAAAGAATTGGAGAATAAAGAAAAAATTCCCCACAAAAACTATTATGGATAGGAAATGTAATTAGTTTATGGGTAAAAAAATAAATGGGTAGACAAGGATAAATAATTTTGTTTTTATGGGTAACTGTATCAAAACCCCTTTCTTTTGAGCAACGTAACTGCAACGTTATTGTAGCGAGTCAACATTCGAGATTCTTCAGGGGACGTATATTAATATTTCGATGAAAACCCAATATTCTTAGGGGGGAAAATGCATTTCATATAACCACTAGGACCATGATACTTGGCACCAGCCCAAATAGTTACTACACAAATGTATAAGAAGCCGATATACCTTCATCATCTGATACGTCAGTCTTCTTGGGACGACCAGTTAAAAAACTACTTTCCTCCGGTCCACAATAAGTGACCAATTTGTTTTTTTATTTTGGTCCAAAATAAGTGTCCATTTATATAATCAAGAAAAAATTCAATTTATTTTTCCAAAATTGCCTTTATGTACGTATCCTAAAAAGTCTTTTACTCCTCACATTAACTAGGTTGCAACATTTAATTGAGGGTAGTTTAGTCACACTAACTATTTTTGTCTAGAATTTAGTATTTTTTTAATGGGTGTGCCCAAAGCAAATTGGTCACTTATTGTGGACCGGAGGGAGTAAATAACTAGCTTTTGATCAACTGCTACTTTTTTTTTATCAGTTAGTCCACATCAGCAACAATCAGTACAATATATTTAGTTGGATTCGAACTTCAAACCTCTTATAATCTCAAAAACTCTACTTTAACCACCAAGTCAAACTGTGTTAGGAATAGATATTACAAATGCGTGGATCCAAATTCGGATAGTTGCCAATCATTGACACATTTATAGCTACTAAAGAGAGAGAATGTAACTGCCCTGATTACAATGCTCATACTTGTATCATGATTCAAATGTTCCAACTCTAAGACAGCTAAGATCCTATTTTTATCTGTGAAATGATGGAAGAGAATGGACCAGCTACTCTGAAGAAGCATTTTGAAGTTTAGTCACAAAATGGGTAATCATGTGGACTTTTCTGCAACTTGTATGACCAAGAATCTCAAAATTTTCAATGACTAGAGAAGCTAAACTTGTGGAGTATGAAAGTGAGGATGGTGATGAAATCTGCTGCCAACGAGCAGCTGCTGGAATTTGCAGCAAAGTTAAGGCAGGGCTTACTTTAGCCTTCTTTTTCACTTAAGTCATTTCATGTTGTTGGCATGCGACATAACAAATGACAACCATTTTCCTTACATACACTGCCCCCTTCCACCCACAAAATGGGTATATCTAGTATAGCAGTCCAAGTTAAATAACTCATTACCAACCCAATCCATATAGCAGATGTTTGTACGAGTTCAATATGTCGACCTCCGCAACTTGACAACTCGATCAAGCTATTCAGATACCATGACATCAAACTGAAATCACATTATGATATAGTGACATCATATTTTTTTAATAACTACGTGGGAGAGCAAGCGAGACACGCCATCATTGGCTATGACTAACTCGAAGGAGATATTTCACCCTACTAGACAATGAATACATACCCAAAGAAAACCCCACAGTGCGAAAGACAACAAACCCAAAACCAAGTGCTTTCTCTTATTAACACATGCATTTGATGTTTAATACAGTAGTAACCAACTACAGCGAAAGCCCCAGCAAGCTACGGGTTACAATCTTGCATTGACTTGGTACAGGCAGGATAAGTTTTTTCTCCCAGGATTGCACAACTTTTCTAACTGCCACCCAAGAAAGATTTCCTAAGTTATTGTGAAGACTTAGAATCTAACTTCTCAGGTAATCAACTCACGGAGGCAAATTACTACTAAACACAGAGGCACACAGTTTGCCACGAAGCACAACCAATAAATTAAGTTCTCTTCAAAGCCAACAATCTTGCAATCAAAGATGTTGCTAACAGACTAGTACATAGAAGGTTAAATGGAATCGGCCGGTTAGCAGCATTAAGAGGCCTGTAATTTCTACAAACTTGTATGACCAGAGACTTATACAGTGAAAAACTAAAAAGGGAAAAAGGAAACCTCCATAAAAAAATTACTATGGTAGGTCCATTCTGCTTTATGTAAGGAAGAAACAAAAAATCTGAGGTGAACTACATAAGACTAATCCAGATGAATCACGGAGCTAAATGAGTTTCCATATATGCAAAGAAATCCAGGAGCAAAGGTGAAAGCAGGTATTAGAGCTAATATCTTATGGGAAGCTGCCCATGATCCAAAACACTAAGAGATGAGATTTCTAGATTACCTCATGTAAATTTTCTTTGGTGACCTTTATCATACCTTTTACTGTTTGATGTTAGTAGCTCCATTTGTTCCGTGAGATGTTCCATGTGCTGAGCTTTGTCCCATCCATTTTCTAGCGGCTCAGTTTCAGTAGTCTTAATATCTTCTATTTCAACTGAGTCCATCTCCTCTGTCTCGGTAGGGAGTGGGCTTTGAAGAAACTTTTCCCAGAAGAGATCACCCAAACTAGGAAGCTCTCCTATATCGTCCATCAAGGTACTCTGCCACTCGTTTTGAGGATCAGGAGAAAAAGTATCAATTCCCAATGGCAAGTTTCCATTTCCATCCAATGTGGGATCCATGAAAGAACCATTCTCCATCTCTGATCCATCAGTATCCATATTGTTTACAGGTACAATTTCTTGTATCTGTGAGAGCTCAGGCATAGTCATATCTGATGGAGACAGTGAAACAGGAGGTAAGTCGTGCCCTCCAACCAGGGAACGTATATCTGAAAATTGAATGTCGGCAATTTTAAAAGATTTACAGAGAGGAGATGAGTGGATCTCAGATATGGAAGCCGATGAACTTTGACCAGCAACAGCTGAAGTTGCACTTGCAAATGGCTGGGCAGAAGTGGGTGGAACTTCCTGAAGAGTGACTCCTGAAACTCGGTTGGAACTTCCACTGTCTAATGCATTGGATTGGGGTGAACCATCACAAATGAGTACACTTTCAGGACTGTTGCTGAAGTTCTCTAACCTTGTGGAAGAATCTTGTTTCATTATCTGCCTGAGAATTGCTTTTGCCACCTCATTCACTACAGGCTGGTACTTCACAATCTGCCCATCAGCAGGGCTAACAGAAAGATCATCTGAAGGAAAATCTTGTTTAATCCTGCGTTTCTTGTTGCCTTCCATTGCGCGCCTATTGCTATCATTTTGCTGCTGTACAAACTGTGCCAAGAATCCAGGGCTGTTAACAACTTTTGCCAGGAATGACATCATCTGTTGCTGCCGCTGCTCCATAACCTGAAGGCTCTGCACCATTGTTTGCATCTGATTATCGGTAGTCTGCTGCTGTTGTCTCAGCTTAACCAGCTCTTGCATAAGCACATTCTTGTCCCTTTTCAGCCTCTCAACCTCTTCCTCAAGTCCAAATTTTCCAAACTCAACACAAGCACCAACCGACGCACTCTGACCATGCAGCTGCTGCTGAGTGTGTCCATGAGCAGGCTTGCGCCTACTAATATTTCTAAGCAGATGCTTCTGACCTCTTAAGAATCCCTCATTAGCGAATTCCCAACGGTCTGGTTCAACCTTTCTAAAACCCTGTTTGTTGCAAAAGAAATAAATATTATAGAGGTTTCCTATGCAGGTAGAGTATTAAGTTATATTATTCTAATAAATGGTAATTATTCAAGTAGGAAAAGAAAGAAAGAAAGATACTTCACAAGCGGCTCCTTTGGTGATCAATATGACTAGCTAAAATTTACCTTACAAAATCGAAGAAAATCTACAAAAAAAATTAGAGCTCCATTCAAACTCAATGCATCACCTTATCTCTTAATTAAATTTTAGGTGGCAAATGGCACAGGAAAAGTTCTTTAGCCTCAAAGAACAAGCAAGCATGATGAGATGGCTCTTAGGAGTAATACAATCTTAGGATGCATTAGGAAAGAACACACACTTCATTGCCGCACTTATCAGGCTCTTACTTATGAGAATAGGATAATAACTCCTATATAAGGAGCCACATTGTATTGAGTTTCAATTATCAAAACAAGTAGTTTTCTCTCTGCTCATCTCTTTTTAAATATCAGCGTTGGAGGATAACATCTGAATCTAGGTCAATACTAGTCATGCAATCTTTTGTGGCAAGTTTAAGAAGCAGTTCATTCATAGTCTCAAAATTTGTTTGAGTCTAATCACCAAATTGGTAAACTGGCATACTAGGAGTTTCATCTCGAAAGGACTAACGTAGTGATCCACAGAGCACACTGTTCCCTGGTGCACGCGCCCACATTTGGCGTCTCTGTCCCTATCACTAACTGGAGCGTAACTTCACACGCCACATGTACAGAGGTCATTGTGTATGTCATGTCAACAATATGTCCTCATTCTCTGTCCACATCACTAGAACATGAATTTGGATTGACCCTTAGCGTGTTGAATTGCTTCTCTCCTATCAAAATTCTATACTGCCTCCATATGGTTGTATACGGTGACAACAGTGTCATTACTAGAGATGATGGAAGAAGGGATTAAGACACTGAATCAGCATCTTTCACTCACTTCTAGATGAAACAGTTGCGATTGCGATGACACCTAAACTAATCAGGACAAAACGAATCCATAAAATATCATACCAATCAATCAATCAATTGGTTCTACATGAGAATCTTCTTTCACACCAACTTTACCAATCACAAGATTGACAGCATAATGCTTTCCGTTTCCAATCAACAAAAGCACAACCAAGAACAACTCTATTTTCATAAAGAGCACAAGGTTAAGTGAAAACAAATCAATCAAAAAAAGAAAAAGAAAAATGCATACATAAGTATTTAACTGACGAACGAAGCTGGAGAAGTTATTGTGCTTGAAATACTTGGGCAGTAAGTCCTTGGCGAACTCAGGGGGATCCCAAACCACAAAGCTATTGTTGGTGGGACCCCACGAAACAATCTTTTCAGTACTCGGGTCATCTACCATATCGTACGTCTTCACCAGAAAAGGCGGCGGAGCATTTGCGCTTGGCATCGGAGCCGGTGACGGAGAACCACCGCCTCCGGCGTCCCCAGAAGTGGACCCCATGGCTAAGAGAGTTTTCAATTGCTGAACACAACACTAATCATATATGAACGTATAGGGTTTTAGGGAATAGAAAGGATTTTTTTTTCTTTAAAAAAAAACCTAACTTAGAGAGATAGAGAGAGAAAGATGAGTGTATATGAAGTAGAGAGAGAAAGTAGTTTGTACGGCGGCGATTATAATGGACGGAAAAGGGAAAGAAATACGTTGAATTTGTAAGGGTGAAGACAGTGAAATGACTTGGTGGCCAATTTTTTTTTTTTTTGGTTATAAAAAGCGTTGGAAAAAGGAACTCAGTAGTGAAGACAAGTGAAATGACTTGTTGGCCAATTTCTTATATGCCTCTCCTTCGGCAAAAAGTGTCTTTATCTGGGCTCTTTTCTCTCTATCTATTTTTCTTCTTTTCTTCGTCTCTTCTGTGCAAATCCTATTTCCCTCTCATGTGTGGCAGACTGCAGGCGTATGTGCAGATGCTCGCAATTATTTGGTTCTCAAGGGTATGTTTGGAAAATCACCTGTTAATTAGAATTAAGGTAATTTATATTATTTTAAAAGTGGAAAGCCTTTAAGTTAAAAGTTAATTTACTTTTTACCCTTCTTAAAATATAATTACCTCCTTATTTAACATTTTTATATAAAGAAAAAAAATCCATAACCCACGCTTAATCCAAACAAATGTGTTCCTTCATAGAAGTTCCTCAAGGATATGAAGGGATGTGCTCCTTCATAAAAATTATCTGTAAGTTAAACATTCGAATCCAATTTATGAAATTATACCTCCGGCTATTCAATGAAAACTTCCTCATCAAACCAATTTACTTCTTTTTTCTTTGATTATCAGTTTTTGCTACTTTGTTGAGTGTCTGCATTTTGTTCATTTCCTATAAAGAAGGTATGCCACTGTGCAACTTTATTTTTGGCGTTTCAAATATGTTGATTTACCACCTTCTGTTTTATATTGCTTGCGCCAAGAGATTGCTTAGGATCAACTTTAGTTACATTCACCTATTTTTATAGTGATTGCGATTATATTTTTGCCTGATACATTTTTTCATTGAGGTTTATCATAATCCAACTTGTGTTTTGATATCTACCAAAATGTCTGAACAACGACATCTTTGATAGAATTTAGTTTTCTAATTATTAAAAGAAAATGCTAATGCATATGGAAAGATATAAGCTAACAGTTTGTAAATTGATAATGTTGATTATATTGCGGTGTTTGAGAATATATCGTATTGATCAAATTAGTTATCAATGATTAAAAATAGGCCGAATACATAGGTGGGCCTTTAAACTTAGCCTTTTTTGCCACTTGGATACCTAAACATAGAGTTGTTCCTATCAGGCACTTCAACTAAATCCTTTGTATGCCAATTAAACATTTTGTAGTGACATGGCAAACTGTGTGGGAAAAGGCGCGTGAGTAAAACTTGTTGATTGTTATTTTTATATTTATTATTATAAGTATTCCTAATATATTACTCCTATTAAAGCCCTAACTTTTACCCTCTTCTCCTATTTCTCTTTTTCTTCCCGTCAGAATCCATCAATTTTCCTCTCATTTTTTTTACCCTTTTTTGCATATAAAGCTCACTTCTTTGAAGCTCTCTTAAATTTGTTTTCATCTTCTTCACATCTTGAAGTGTTGGTGGCTCCTTTAAAGGTCACCCATTTGATTTGGGTATCGATTTCTCCACTCACTTACAATGTCAAATAGATTGAAATCACCTTTTTTAAGAGAAGTTTCTTGTTCTTGTGGGACTATTGGAGAATTGCGAATTTATGGACTCTATTAAACCCCGTTCGTCTTTTTTTTTTTTGTTTCAAAACTGAAGGCAAAGGTGCTTGCAAACTTTTCAGGTGGTATGACGATGAGACTCCTGAGTAAGCTAAGAGGGATTTCTGATTTATGAAAATGAGTAAAAAGTATGAATAAGAGAGGGAACAAGTAGTGGAAAAATGGAAGATTCTGGTCTATATGTTGATATTGCCGCTGATTTGGAAAAGGTTGTTTGGTTCACCTTGTCCCAATTGAAGTTATAGCTTTTTTTTGTTGATTTTATGGTTGTTTTTGTGGCCCTGTAGGTGAAATGAATTAAATATTGTGGAATTCTAGCTTCAAGTTCTTCCTTTTGGTGTATGGTAACTGGTTTTAACAACTTAGTAGTTTTTAGTGTCCAGTAACTGCTTTTACTAGTTTAGTTTGAAGTTGTAGTATCTTGTTGATCATGTTGAAGGCTCATATCTTGGTTGGCATGTACGATTCATTTTGTTGAATGAAAAGTTTAGTGTACATGGATTTGACTATTCTCAATTGGCATGCTTGTTCTCTTTACAAGGCACTTGTAAGCTACTGAAATGAAACTTTACAAACTAAAACACACAAGTGGTTGATAGAAGCTGCATTTTGACATTAACAACTTTTAACAAAAATAGTACTTCAGCAAAAGAGCAAAGCTGTCAAATACACAAGTGCATCTATTTCATAAGCAAAAATGAAAGCCTTAAAAGCTATCAAATACACAAGTGCAACTAATTAACTCATATCTTATATTAGTACTTTAACTCATAGCTCAACCACTTGTCAATATTGGATGAAGATTTCTTGGCAGCAGCCATACTCTGCAACTGTGAGGTAGTGGCTGCTTCTCTTCCCTTCCATTGCAATTTTCTCGGTTTAAATCCGATGTCAATATTGGTTGCACTAGCATCCTTCATATTTCTATCACCCAGCACAAACCTTTCTGAAGATGTACCGGGCTGCTTAACAACAAATAAATAAAGATAAAATATGGCAATCAAATTTATGCTTATATATAAAAAATAAACCAACAGAAAGGTGCGCACATTAAGGATTTGGCTTCCAGTTCTATGATCTGTGTATAGTCCAAAGCCCACATTTCTCGGCCTCTTTTGCCCAGAAAACCCACCTCTTGGGACACTTTCAGTAGCAGAACCATCACCTCTTTCACTTGTAACAGCAGGTCCATTACCAAGTCCGATTGCAGCATTAACTCCTTCTCCAGTTGTTGTCCCAAATGAAGTCTGAAGAGGTCTGCCTCTACCCCTTCCAATCCCTCTTCCTCTGCCTCTTACTGTCCCTGTTGGTTGAGTTTCGTTGGCCCTTCTAACAGCTGTAGTATCATCACAAACAGAAGGAGAAGTTGTGTATGCTGGTTGACTTGAACTGCTAGGTGCACTTTCTTGCCATATATTTGGTTTTGTTGTTTGACTGAAATTATGTGGTTGTATAGGCATTCCCATACCAGTCTAGAAATAAAAGGAAGTAACAAAACTTATTAGGATACAACAAGATGTAAATCTAAATTATTAAAAGATGTAATGAAGATAAAACTAAAATATTACCACAACTTGACAAGCTTTTTTGGTGTGCCCAACTTGATGACATTTGGAACATGTCATTTTTACTCCCTTTTTGGACAGTTTTCCACATTTTTTTCTTGGTTCATTTTTAGCCTTTCTTCTGCACTTTTTGGTCTGCCAGGCATAACTTTAGGTGCAGGAGGCTCAATTGGAGGATTAGTTGACTCAGGCCACATCTTCGTGTTAGGAATAGGCTGAATAAACTAATTGTAAGCCTTCAGGAATGTATCCCTTCTATACCAATGTTCCACATAGTCTTCAGGTTGTTTATTTAAGTGATAAAATGCACAAATGGCATGTGCACATGGAATTCCCCTCAATCTCCAAGTTCTACAACTACATGTTTGGTTCCTCAAATCAACTGCCATCCTATGACCACCATCCATTATCTCAAACCCTATATGTACATTTCAAATGATTTTACATTTCCTAGACAACAATTTGTTCTCTTCTAATATCGCTCTAGTCATAGGCGAAATATCTGAGATCCAAGTGTTTGAAAAATTTATCATGTCAGTCTGTCTGTTCATTATTTTGTGCCTAATATCCTCTAGCATAATGATAACAAATTTGTGTCTAGGCGCTAATATCCACGAGTTAAAGGTTTCACGCATGTTATTTCCACAACGTCACATTTAGCATGCTCTTTAAAGTAAGCCTTACACCATCCTTCTTTTCTATAGTGCAAGAGATCTTCACAAATTTTCTTGCCTCCAAGTTTCTCTAATGCAGTCATCTCTTCCTTAAATTTGACCTCATAACTTGATTTGGCACACCTCCAGAACTGTATTCTTCTTTCTTCTCCTCTCCATTTCTTGACCAATTACTCCAGATATGTTTGGCACACATTCTATGCTCACTATTGGGTAACAATTCTCTAATGGTTGGCACAAGTCCCTACAAAAGAAAAAAAAACATATAACAGTCATGACATTCACAACATTATTAAGAAAAAACATAATGCAATTAAATTGAATAGAGGTAAGAATTACCTTCTGCATATCTGACATCACAGTCAATCCTTCACCATCTCCTAATTGCAGATCTAAAATCAGGTAGTTAATGAACCAACTCCAACTATGCTTGGTCTCTTGGTCCACCACTGCCCAAGCAATTGGGTACATTTGGTTATTTCCATTTTTTCCTATTGCAACTAAAAGTTCACCTTTGCAAGCTCCCTTTAAGAAACATCCATCAAATCCAATAATTTTTCTGCACCCCTCCAACCAGCCCATTTTCAAAGCATGCAGACAAACATAAAAATAAACAATTTGGTCGAGATTTGGAGTAATATTTTGAATTTTGAGTCGAAATTGAGTTGACGTAGCAAAAAAGACAATTTATATATTGTTGCTAAATTTTTAGTCAATTTGCTAGATTTTTAAAATTTGGGTTGTTATTGAGTTGATGTGTAGATTATACTTTTGATGCTGGTTTTTGGAGATTTATTGTACAAAAATTTAAATCCACCATTGAATGTCCTTGAAGCTTGAAACTCATAACTTGGTTTGTTTGAGTTTTTAATTGTTTTGATCCGATCTTGTACGCGTTTGTTTGGAAAGTTGATTGGAGCTAGGTTGTAGCTAAAGTTTTAGTCAATTTGGTGGAGATTTTATCGTAAATTTTAGAAATTTGGGTTGAAATATAGTTGAACCAGAGAAGCAGACAAATTTGTATTGTATATCCATATAGAATACAAATATACCATTTTGGTATACAATTCATTTCAACTATATACCTTATTAGTATAGCTGTATACTATATTGGTATCATATGATAGTTGAATTATTTTTTGGTTGTATTAGTTGTATTTAGTTGGTACAATATTTGATTTTCTTTTAATAATAGTAATATAGTACAATATCTTGAAATACTTTATTATATTAATATGTGGTACACGATTTTTTTATTTTTCTCTTTATGCATGTGTGTTATGTAATAGTAGTATAGTCACATAGTTGCCGGAAATTAATCAGTAAAACTGTATATCATGTTGGTATAGTTATATGTCATATTGGTATCATATGGTAGTTTGAACATTGTTTTGGTTATTTTAGCTGCATTTTAAGTGAATTTTATTATGAAATTATTTATATGAACATGATTTGCAGTGCTGGAATTTTTGTGTGCCAATGAACATAAATTATGTGTATTATGTAATAGTTTTTATAGTTATAGGCAATTATTGGAACGACCCCTTACTATACCCTATTAGTATACAGAATGAGCAAGTTATTTTGCGAATATTTAGCTTGCAATACGAGCATGTAATTTTCTCATACTTTTATTGTGTCCTTTAATGTTTTGGTACAGTAGTATAGTCGCAGATAGTTATAACAATATTCTAGAGCAATCATACGATCTGTTGGTATACATGTATACCGTATTTGTATCATATGGTACTAGAAGTCTTTTTTGCTACTTATACTTTTATTGAATTTTTTAATATTTTATTATCATTTTTATTCTAACTAGTATATATGGAGATTTGGTTGTCGTAGATTATGTTTTCTTGCTCTATAATTGGTTGTATTACCGTTAATGACAGAGTGTGTACTGATATTTGTAGGGAAGGAGATCAAGGTTTGCATGACAATCACGTGTTGATTCTTAGAATTTGATTACGTAATTTATGATGCTTAGCAACAGCCAGTGTGATATTCAGTTAATTAGATCAAGTGACAACTGGTATTATTTTAATTTAATAATTAAATTTAAAAAAATGAGAAAAAAACAAAAACAAAAGGTATATTGTACTAGTTATATTAAAAAAAGGTGAACAAATATTTACTATATTAGTTATTTTTTCTTATTGTATAAAAATAATTAAAAAAATAGTAAAAACAGTAAATGAAATTAGATTATGAAGAGAAAAAGAAAATAAAAAAAAGTTAAATGAAATTAGAAAAGAAAAAAAGAAAAAAAGAAAAAGAAAACGAGAAAAAAGAAAAGGAGAAAAGAAAGAAAAAAAGGAAAAAAAGAAAAGAAGCATAGAAATAAAAAAGAATTGTAGATGAAAGAAAAAATTCCCTACAAAAACTATTATGGGTAGAAAATGTAATTAGTTTGATAGGTAGGAAAACAAATGGATAAACAAGGGTAAATAGTTTTGTTTTTGTGGGAATTTATGTCATTCTCCCTTAAAAATAAGTAACTCTTCTAATTTTTAACTTTGTACGGAGAATATATGAGAAATACGAACTTACAAATAAAAATGTCGTGAGAGTCGGATTACTATATATTTTGCTAATCTTGTCGAGAGTATTTGATCCTTAGATAACTTCTACTACGTATGGCTGGATGGTTAAGAGCGTATTTTAATGCTTCAGAATATTTAAGAAAAATATATTATTATTTTCTAAGTGATTCTTGTCCTGAATATACACAAAACAGAAGTATTCGTATAATTTTTATGTCTCAGTTTTTTAACAATTGATAAGTTTTTTATCGTTTCAAGGAAACTATTTGAAATAAGAACAAATTTAGCTTAGTTTGGTATACACTCATACATACATGATACCACAAATTCATTACAATATATTTTTGAGTGAGTGAATGCCCAGACAACATTCTTTTTAAATATTGAGAATATTATATTTTTTCGAAGATGAATGTAAATTTATGATGTACGAGTAGATGAATCAATGTATTGGAACGTAAAATCCAAGGGAAATTAAGTGAATATAGTATATTCTTGTCCTCTCCATATCTTCATGAAAAGTCTAACTCACTATGAACAAAGCGCCAAAATAACTTTAGACGTTGTTTTCAGTTAGAGTATAATTTTTGCTTCATTTTATCTCTTTTCAGAATGTTGAAAAATTCTGTTGAAATTTTCGATATGCCTGAGGTTCATAACTCTTTGCCAATATCTAACATTTTAGTTTAAGCTTTCTCAGTATTTGAAAATTTATTTGGTGAGATACAAGGGTATGAATCTTATGAAATTAAGTGCAATGTACAATGGTCAAATTGGATCATTTTCATCTCAGCACCTTTTTCTTTTATCATATGAGAATTAGAATTAATTCATGTTTATCTATTTCTGTGACGATCCGGCCAGTCGTCTCATGAGTTACCGTCCTGTTTCCCCCATTTCTGCTTCTTATTGCTTTGTCTATCAGTTCTATGGGTGATCGGATTGGTTGGCTCGGGTTTGGAAAGGATTTGGTAAGGTTTGAGACACTTAGTCTCTTTTAAGGAAGCTTAAGTTGGAAAAGTCAACCGGACGTTGACTTATATCTTAGAGGGCTCGATGTGAGTTCCGATGGTTCGGTTAGTTTCGGGAGGTGATTTGGGACTTAGGAGCGTGATCGGAATGAGTTTTGGAGGTCCGGAGTAGATTTAGGCTTGAATTCGCAAAATTGGATTTTTGACGATTTCCGATTGGTAGGTGAGATTTTGATATAGAGGTTGGAATGGAATTCCGAGAGTTGCAGTAGTTCCGTTGTGTCATTTGGGATGTGTGTGCAAAATTTCAGATAATTCTGATGTGGTTTGGTTGGGTTTTTGATCAAAAGCGTAATTTAGAAGATTTTGGAATTCTTAGACTTGAATCCGATGCGAATTTGGTATTTTGATGTTGTTTTGAGTGTTCCAAAGGTTGGAACAAGTTTGAATGAGGTTATGGGATATGTTGGTATGTTTGGTTGAGGTCCCGGGGGCCTCGGGTGAGTTTCGTGTGTTCAATCAGACCATTCCATGAAGTTTGGAACTGCAGAAAATTGCAGGTCGGTGCTGCAGAGAAATGACTTTCGCGTTCGCGAATGGGTCCTCGCGGTCGCGAAGGGTCAGTAAATGAAGGCTGGGAGTTAAGCCTTCGCGTTTGCGAGGAAGGCTACGCGTTTGTGAAGGGCTGGGCGTTTGGTCAACGCGTTCGCGTAAGGTGGACCGCGTTCGCATAGAGGAAAAGTGGTCAGCTGGGTTTGAGGCATTTTATTCATCGCGTTCGCGGGAGGTGGAACGTGATCGTGAAGGTTGGTCTGAGTAAAGCATCGCGTTCGCGATGGGAAGGTCGCGATCGCGAAAGAGGAATTTTGGTCAAAGTTATTTTGTGCTTCGCGAACGCGAGGCTTTGATCACATTCGCGAAGAAAGATTTCAGGCCTGGGCAGAAGGTTTAAATAGTCGTCTTGTCTGCGATTTTGGGGTTTATTTCTTGCATTGTTGATCATTTTTGGAGCTTTTTGAAGAGGATTGAAGAGAGATTCAAGGGGAATCACTTGAAGGTAAGATTCATGGACTTAAAACTCGATTCTAATGTGAAATCTACCAAATAAATCATGAAATCTAAGCCTAAAATTGAAGAACTAGGGCTTGAAATTGGAGACCTAAAATTTTGGATTTGAGGGAACATTTGTGGATGGATTTTGATGCTTTTGATATGTATAGACTCGTGGGGAGATAAGGAATCCATTGATGTGAATTTTATCGCAATCCGAGACGTGGGACCGGAGGGGGGGGGTCAGGTTTTGGTAATTTCGGAATTTGTGTTGTAAATTGATTATTTTCGCTTCGGTTTCGTGCCCTTAGCATATTTTGACATCGTGATTCTGATTTTAGATAGATTTGACGCGAGTGGAGGCCAATTCGAGGGGAAAAGGAGTCGCGGGCTAGAGATTTGATCGGATTGAGGTGAGTAATGATTGTAAATAATGTTCTGAGGGTATGAAACCCCGGGTTGCACATCGTTATGCTATATTGAGGTGACGCACACGCTAGATGACGAGCGTGGAATCGTGCACTATTGGGGATTGTGATTTAGTCCGTCCCGAATGACTATTTTACTGCGTATTTGACTAAAATCTATTTGCTATCATCATTATTTGGGCTGAATGCCATATTTGGGCTTCATGCCAACTATTTGAACTCTTCGGGGACTTTTATTGATATTTCCTCACTGTTTTGGCTTTATACTTGAACTCAGTCAAGTTATATTTCACTATTTTTGTACTCATCCATGTTTTACTCGGTTTTAACACTTAAATGATTTTTTAAATGATATTTTGGGCTGAGAATCTTGTTTTACTATTGCCCGAGTGGCTTATGAGGATTTTGACTAAGTAAGGCCGAGGGCCTATGTTGTGAGGAAACACTTGATATTGATTATGAGGCCGAGTGCCTGAGATATGTACGCCACGAGGTGGCTTGATTGATACGAGGCCGAGAGCCTAGTGATGATGCACGAGATGACTTGATATTGCGCTTGGGCCGAAAGGGTCCCCTCTAGGAGTCTGCACACCCCCAGTGAGCGCAGGTACCCATTGTGATGTGAGATATGGCCCGAGGGGCTGGTATTGTTGTGAGAGATTGCCCGAGGGGAGGATCTGTTGATACTATGCCCGAGAGGCGAACCTTTATGTGTTTATCTTTCTTAATTGCCTATCATTATCTGTTTAATTGTTGAAAAGGTATTTTCCGAAGTTTAAACTAAACTTAAATGATTATTCGTATCTTTACTGATTCACTTTAATGGTTTTACTGCTTCATTTTAGCATGTCCTGTGCCTTACGTGATTTCTTGCTTTCAGTCTTTATTTATGATTATTACTCACTGAGTTGGAGTACCCATTTTACTCCCTGTACCCCGTGTGCAGATTCAGGCGTTGCGGATCCTGCCAGTGTGAGTTGAGAGCTCCCGGCAGATTTCGGAGTCCACGAGGTAGCTGCTTGGCATCCGCAGTCCCGTGTTCTCCCCCTTTATCATTCTATCTCTTATTAGACATCTTGTAATAACTTATAGACTTTTCAGACTTGTATTAGGATTGGTTGATGCTCATGACTAGTGAAACCCCGGTATCGGGCTATGTTGGGTTGTTCTCCCGCATATTTGTACTGTTGACTGCTTAAGACTTGGGTTATTTTATCATGCTTTAGACTTGAATCTTATCATTTAATTGCTTAAAAACTGAAATGGGAAGTGTCTGCCGGCCTTATCTTCATGAGAGGCGCCATCACGACCGGGTCCGGGTTTGGGATCGTGACAAGTTGGTATCAGAGCCTAGGTTACATAGGTCTCACGAGTCATGAGCAGGTTTAATAAAGTCTCGCGGATCGATACAAAGACGTTTGTATTTAACCTCGAGAGGCTGTAGAACCTTTAGGAAAACTTCATATTCTTGAAATTCTTGTCGCGCGACTTTGTTGATCCGAGTAATAAACTTCTGTTGTTCTATTCTCTCACAGATGGTAAGGACATGCGCTACCGATTAGGAATGACGACTACCAGTACCACCAGTGGTGGCCACTAGAGGCCGAGGACGCGATCGTGGTCGCGCGAGGGGCAGAGGTGTGGCCCGCACAACAGCTAGGGCAACACCTACAGATCGACCAGCCGCCCCAATTCAGGATCAGGTCCCGGTTATGGATGCTTCAGAAGCACCAGCTTAGGCACCAACTGTGCCCATTGTGATTCCGGGTTTTCAGGAGGCCTTGGCTCAGATTCTATTAGTTTTCACTGGCCTAGCTCAGGCGATTTCAGCCACTATAGCCACAGCTACTTCTCAGGCCGGGGGAGGCAATTAGACTCCCGCCGCTCGCACACCTGAGCAGGTCATGCAGGGACTTCAGACGCCGGGGGCACATCCAGCCCAGCCGGTTGCAGCTGCTCAGGACTATGTAGTTCCTGCCATGCCAGAGGACGAGCAACATGGTTGGTGAGAAGGTTCTGTTTAAGGTTTCGCCTATGAAGAGTTATGAGATTTGGGAAGAAAGATAAATTGAGTCCTCGATTCATTGGGCCTTTTGAGGTGCTTCAAAGGATTGGGGAGGTGGCTTATGAGCTTGCTTTGCCACCTAGCTTGTCGAGTGTGCATCCGGTATTTCATGTTTCCATGCTCCAGAAGTATATTTGGGGATCTGTCCCATGTCCTGGACTTCATCACGGTTCAGTTGGACGGTGATTTGACTTATGATGTGGAGCCAACAGCTATTTTGGGGCGTCACGTTCGAAAGTTGAGGTCAAAGGATACAACTTAAGTGAAAGAGCAGTGGAGAGGTCGTCCCGCAGAGGAGGCTACCTAGGAGACCGAGCGGGAAATGCGGAGCAGATATCCTTACCTGTTTGAGGCTTCAGGTATGTTTCTTGACTCATTCGAGGACGAACGTTTGTTTAAGTTGGGGAGGATGTGACGACCTGGCCAGTCGTCTCATGAGTTACTGCCTTGTTTCCCCCCATTTCTGCTTCTGATTGCCTTGTCTATCGGTTCTATGTGTGATCGAGTTGGTTGGCATGGGTTCGGAAAGGATTTGGTAAGGTTTGAGACACTTAGTCTCTTTTAAGGAAGCTTAAGCTAAAAAAGTCAACCGGATGTTGACTTATGTGTTAGAGGGCTCGGATGTGAGTTCCGATGGTACGGTTAGCTTCCGGAGGTAATTTGGGACTTAGGAGCATGATCAGAATGAGTTTTGGAGGTCCGGAATAGATTTAAGCTTGAATTGGCGAAATTGGATTATTTGCGATTTCTGGTTGGTAGTTGAGATTTTGATATAGAGGCCGGAATGGAATTCCGAGAGTAGCAATAGTTCCTTTGTGTCATTTGGGATGTGTGTGCAAAATTTCAGATCATTCGGATGTGGTTTGGTTGGGTTTTCGATCAAAAGCGTAATTTAGAAGATTTTAGAATTCTTAGGCTTGAATCCGATGCGAATTTGGTATTTTGATGTTGTTTTGAGCGTTCCGAAAGTTGGAAAAAGTTTGAATGAGGTTATGGGATATGTTGAAATGTTTGGTTGAGGTCCCCAGGGGCCTCGGGTGAGTTTAGGGTGGTCAATCGGACCATTCCATGAAGTTTGGAACTGCAGAAAATTGCAGGTCAGTGTTGCGGAGAAATGACCTTCGTGTTCGCGTGGGTCCTCGCGTTCGTGAAGGGTCAGTTGATGAAGGTTGGGAGTTAAGCCTTCGTGTTCGCGAGGAAGGCTATGTATTCGCGAAGGGCTGGGCATTTGGTCAACGCGTTCGCGTGAGGTGGACATCGTTCGTGTAGAGGAAAAGTGGTCAGCTGGGTTTGAGGCATTTTATTCATCGCGTTCGCGGGAGGTGGAACGCGATCGTGAAGGTTGGTCTGAGTAAAGCATTACATTCGCGATGGGAAGGTCGCGATCACGAAAGAGGAATTTTGGTCAAAGTTATTTTGTGCTTCGCAAACGCGAGGCATTGACCGCGTTCGCGAAGAAGGATTTCAGGCTTGGGCAGAAGGTTTAAATAGCGTCTTGTCCGCGATTTTGGGGTTTATTTCTTCCATTGTTGATCGCTTTTGGAGCTTTTTGAAGAGGATTGAAGAGGGATTCAAGGGGAATCACTTGGAAGTATGATTCATGGACTTAAAACTCGGCTCTAATGTGAAATCTACCTAATAAATCATGGAATCTAAGCCTAAAATTGAAGAACTAGAGCTTGAAATTGGAGACCTAAAATTTGGGATTTGAGGGGTCATTTGTGAATGGATTTTGATGCTTTTGGTATGTATGAATTCGTGGGGAGATAAGGAATCCATTGATGTGAATTTTATCGGAATCCGAGATGTGGCCCGAGGGTCGGGTTTTGGTAATTTCGGGATTTGTGTTGTAAATTGATTATTTTTACTTGGGCTTCCTTTCCTTAGCATATTTTGACGCCGTGATTCTGATTTTGGATAGATTCGACGTGAGTGGAGGCCGATTCGAGGGGCAAAGGCATCGCGGGCTAGAGATTTGACCGGATTGAGGTGAGTAATGATTGTAAATAATGTTCTGAGGGTATGAAACCCCAGATTGCACATCGTTGTGCTATATTGAGGTGACACACACGCTAGATGACGAGCGTGAGGTCATGCACTGTTGGGGATTGTGACTTAGTCCGTCCCGAATGACTATTTTACCGCGTATTTGACTGAAATCTATTTGCTATCATCATTATTTGGGCCGAATGCCATATTTGGGCTTCATGCCAACTATTTGAACCCTTTGGGGACTTTTATTGATATTTTCTCACTATTTTGACTTTATACTTGAACCTAGTCATGTTATATTTTACTATTTTCGTACTCAGCCATGTTTTACTCGGTTTTAACACTTAAATGATCTTTTAAATGATATTTTGGGCTGATAATCTTGTTTTACTATTGCCCGAGTGGCTTATGAGGATTTTGACTGAGTAAGGCCGAGGGCCTATGTTGTGAGGAAACACTTGATATTGATTATGAGGCCGAGTGCCTGAGATATGTACGCCACGAGGTGGCTTGATTGATACGAGGCCGAGAGCCTAGAGATGATGCCACGAGATGGCTTGATATTGCGCTTGGGCCGAAAGGGGCCCCTCCAGGAGTTTGCACACCCCCAGTGATCGCGAGTACCCATTATGATGTGAGATATGGCCCGAGGGGCTGATATTGTTGTGAGAGATTGCCCGAGGGGCAGATCTGTTGATACTGTGCCCGAAGGGCGAACCTTTATGTGTTTATATTTCTTAATTGTCTATCATTATCTTTTTAATTGTTGAAAAGGTATTTTCCGAAGTTTAAACTGAACTTAAATGATTATTCGTATCTTTACTAATTCACTGTTTTAATGGTTTTACTGCTTCATTATAGCATGTATTGTGCCTTACGTGATTTCCTACTTTCAGTCTTTATTTATGATTATTACTTACTGAGTTGGAGTACTCACTTTATTCCCTGCACCCCGTGTGCAGATTCAGGCATTGCGGATCTTGCTAGTGCGAGTTGAGAGCTCCCGGTAGATTTCGGAGTCCACGAGGTAGCTGCTTGGTGTCCGCAGTCCCGTGTTTCCCCCCTTTATCATTCTATCTCTTATCAGATATTTTGTAATAGCTTATAGACTTTTCAGACTTGTATTAGGTTTGGTAGATGCTCATGACTAGTGACACCCTGGTATCGGGCTGTGTTGGGTTGTTCTTCCGCATATTTGTACTGTTGACTGCTTAAAACTTGGGTTATTTTATCATGCTTTAGACTTGAATCTTATCATTTAATTGCTTAAAATCTGAAATGGGAAGTGTCGGCTGGCCTTGTCTTCACGAGAGGCGCCATTACGACCGGGTCCAGGTTTAGGGTCGTGACAATTTCTATCCATGTGGGTGATCTTTTTTCTCATATCTCCACGTTTTTATTTCTTTCAAATTAGGAGGATTGGCATTTGTCCAAGATATGATATATCTCTTTCCTTGGTTGTAGTGAATCTTTGATTTTATTTAGCGAATAACTATTTCACTTGGCGTCAAATGATAAAAGCTAAAAACTTTAGGTATCTTTTGAGTACTGAATTATTTCTACATGGAGATAAATGTGTGTAGAGGTTTTTTTATTAACAAAGAACTTTGCAAAGTTTCATCATTTCACATACTATCAAAACATGTTAGACCTCACTTCTTTGGCTCCTACTATTTATTTTTTGGTTGAAAAAAAAAGTAGCTTCCTGTAGGTTGCACAGTGTTGACTCTGGGACAAGAAGATTGTTCTTTATATATGGACAATCACAAGAGCGATTTGGAATAACGTTATTAAATCGTACATTACTGGCGAATCTTAGATCAAGAAGTTTGATAATGTTGGCGACTCTAAAATTACGAGATATAATTTTAAAAAATAAAATAATAACATAGCTAGGTGTAAAAAATATTAAAAAAATAATTAAGTAAGAAACAAAGTATGATAAATTATGTAAAAACACGTGAAGTAAAAATTGAAAAATGAGAAATAAGGAAATAAAAGATAAATAATGTAAAAATAATAATATATAAAAAATAATTTAAAATTTTAAAATAAAAAATAAATTAAAAAGAACAGAAATAAAAATAAAAAATAAATGAAAAGAGATTCATAAAATAACCTTGTAATTACACCATGTAACTACCATCAATTTTCAGCCCCTGCACCCCCTCAATTACACCTAATTACGTGTTGACCAAGTAATTGCTTGATCACAATCAAGTTAAAACTGTGTAATTATACCCAATTACACCAAAATCAAATTATAAGTGGTTTTCCAAACAGGTCCTAATAGAACTAAAAGAAGATAGACTAAAGACTATGTTAGGGTGAAAATTTGGTAATTTCTAGTCTAGTTTTAGATTAACGAAGAACGAAAGAAAAAAAAATGCATTTTTGTACTTGTTTGACCCAAAAATAGGCTTTGAGATTAAACAATTAAATTTGTATTTTTAAGGGCCACTAGCAATTTGTTCGATTCGAAACAATTGCAAATAATGAATAAAGACAAACAAGAAATAATGAAATAGATTAAAAAGAATAATGCAATGGCGAAAATTCTTCTTTATTTCCAATCCCTAGCGATCTTCGATCACGAGTATAACTGAATTACAAACCTTAGTCAGGAAAACGCTAGAACAAGATGATTTCAGAGAGGGGTTTTCGTTGTATTTTCGATGATCCTTCTTTGGAGTGTTGGGGGCGGATTTTATGGCGATAAGAAGTGAACTTCCATTCTGAGTTTCAAGCCAACACGTCAGTAGATTAGGTAATGGGGAGTGAGATCCTCGATAGTGGCTTCCGTTTCGGCGTAACATTGATATACATAATCTATGTGTAAGGTTGGTTGGGTATTCGAATTCATTCGTCTACCTTTCGAGTATTTGACCCTTAACCTCGGCACCCTCTGGACTTGGCAGCGGAACCAATTGATTGATCCCTAGGTCTTAATTGTCACGTGAGAATTTTCGGCCACACCACGTGGAGAGGATAATTTCTACTCATACAGTCAGTCCCCCTACTTGTCGACCGATTCGATGGCTAATACTCCATAAATAACAGTCTTCTTTCCTTGGTAGGAGTCAATTTTGCAGAGAGGTCTTCCTTTGTAAGAAAGAGTTTCAACAAAGCTCAATCTCTATGATTGACGCAACTCGTGTGCAGTCCATACTTAATATGCCAGGACACATGGCTGTTTTTTGTTGGCCTTCCCATATGTTACTGTTCGTAAGCAATAATGACTACTTATGATAGGGAACCTTTTCTGATTTTGGCGATTACAGAAGGAGAATTCTCCCGTCTATATATATCGGGTTGCGGGCCTCCTTATTAACTCAAAATTCCTTTCCTGATTTTCTTCTCTAACTTTCTTGTTTTCCTTACTTTCCAATCAACTTCACTATTATAACCCTCAGTTTGTAACTCACATGGATCCCTAAGGTTTTGGCTTTTCTTCAATGGAAGATCATCCCTTCAGACCTTTGGCCAGGGGTGCCTCTCTACCTCCGCCAAGAAACGCCCCCTCTTCTGCATTTGTCTCTCACACAAGGGATTCACTTGCTGGTCCCTCTAATAAAAAGCTCCCAAATTTCAGAAAGGTATAAAAGGGAAGTACACCTCTGAGCCTATGATCTTGGAGGTTCTCCCTAAAAGCTAGGATTACGAGAGAGTAACTGAAGTGTGGAACAAGGCGACAAGGCAATGCGGGAGTTCACATGTTGATAACATAGATTCCCTTGTCCGTGAAGAACATGTTCCCCAAATCCTTCATGACTGTCGATGGGCTGATCATGTCGCCATTCACGTACCTCGGGTGACCGAAAGAATTTCCAGCCACAAACCAGGTTTCTCAATCATCTACCCTTATCCGTTTACTTTTGGGTTCGAACCCTCAATAGCTCCTGTGATCTTTGACTTTTATCATTATTTCAATGTGTGCTTGGGCCAAGCTAGGCTGAACGTATGAAGGCTCTTGGCATGCTTCTATTTCTTGGCAAGTGTAGCCAACATTCCGTTCTCTCTCTCGCACCTTCTACATCTGTTTGCTCCCAAGCCGCTCAGAGGGCATTAGATGGCTAGTCGAGGTACTCGGATCCCTGTAGATGCCGAGAATGACCACAATAAGGGGTGGTTTGATCTTTTTGTTGCAATCCCTACTCATGAATTGGTGAAGCCCTAGGATAGGCTTATTTCAGAGAGGTGAAATGACAGATGTAAGCATACTTTCCTTTGATTACATCAGCATTTACTATTTTCCCTTCCCATTTTCAATCTTTTATTTCTCTGACCTTCCTTCTCCTTTCTTGGCAGCCACATTGGTAGTCCCTAAAGTTATTCTGAACATTGAAGACTGGGTAGGAAATATTTTAACATCCTCTCCGAAAATGAAGATTTCTTAGATTTCATATTTGAGGTCTCGGAGTGGAGATCCAAGGATCAGCAAATATCCGTAGCAACTGCATTTCAACTATCTGGGCTTCCTATTATTTATTGATAAGGCTTCCCACCTCTGCTGACTCTACCCAGAAAAGGGTCAGGCAGTTTTCTTTTTGAAAAAAAGCGGACCATCTGATTTCTATTCTGGCGAGTCTTCCTTAAAAAAGAAAAATGTTGAATTTCCTGATAGGTCCTGATGATGTTTAGGATTTTTCCAAAGCTATTCCCCGACCGAGCGTACTCGATACACCACCCCTATTGGGTTGGAGGATAAAAGGTAGGAGAATCGGTCAACAGAAGAATTTAACTAGAGACCAGGGTTCGAAATCCCCTGCTTTGGAGTTAGCGAGAAGCGAACCCCCTTCCTTGGATAAGGTAAAAGGGATAGATATGGTTGAGCCCTCCGAGAGACTTTCCCATCTTCATCTGCTACAGCCTTTTGCTTTGTGCCTTCTCCTCACTAGTTCTTCGACGAGCACCAATGTTCGCCTAGTTTTGATTAATGTACTAATGGGGGTCAACCTTCTAAATTGCTTGGGAGAGTGGAAGGTATGGATGGAAGGATTGATAGTATCCTTTGAGTGGGAGGAATTGTCTGCCCAATCTGGAACCATGTCGGCCAATGACATACTTCATTGTACCCTCCAAGTAATGTCTTTGACTTTTATCTCCTTGTTTTCTCAGTTTTCGTCGCTTAGAAGGCTAAGTTGTTTTTGTGCAGGAGAATTTGATCTCGACCCGGATCAAAGAAAGGTTCTCATTCTATAAGAGAACCATAGAGGGATTCAGGCAGCATAGCAAAGACAAGGAAGCTCGTTGTGAAGCAGCGCTTTTGGACAAGAAGACTTATGAGTTGTTAGCCCACTTGAACAAGGATGAGCTAGAGGAGATAAGGAAAGAGGTTAAGAAGATAGGCACCACATACAATGGCAGGTTTGAGAGCTTGGAAGCATCCTTGGTTGAGAAGGAGGCGCAAGTGAACTAATTGACCGAAGAAATCACCACTTTGCCTTATAACTTGGTTCGGGCCAATCTACATGCGTCGTACCTGGAGGAGATCCTCAGAAATGGAAAGATTCCACCGGCGCCCAACAGATTGAGATGACAAGGATACAAGGAGAGAGGGACGAAGTGGCCCGAGAACTTAATTAGTTGAAGCTGTAATCGGAGTTGGTGCAGAATGTTATTCACCTTAAGTCCAAGGTGTACACATTGGAGAGTGTTCATGCAAGGATTACTGACCTAGAAGATGAGATAAACAAGATAAGACGAGCCGTGGATGAAGCAGAATTGTATCTAAATGTGGCCCCTTTCAAAGGGGGATTCCCGGGGAATGATGGATTTGCCAGACCTTTGGAGGGAGGTGACAAAGAACCTTCGAGTTCAAGTCCTGGCCCTTTGACCCCTTGGAATATATCCCGTGGTCTGCTATCCCTAGGTGGGGACCATTGAGGTCGTGGTTGTAGTGCATAGTAGCTTTAAGGCATTGCCTAGTTGGCTAAGTTGTGCTTATTTAGTTCTTTTGTGTTTGTTTCATTTGAGGTAATATCTTAGCCTTGTAATGAACCTTGCTTTAATTATATGAAGAGTACTTTTGCCTTTACTATTTTTGTGACAAATTGTGATTCTGAATTGCATTAACTGTGCCTCTTTGAGCCTCGAAGGTCCTTATCGCAGTCTCGGAGAGAGCATACACGTGGAGAGACATGCGATGTTCATATGGCGTTGACTCTGCATAGTTCCAAAATACGTGTGCGGTGTTTGTAGTTTTTGGGTTAGGTTTGAAATTTCTCGGGAGGGACAACTTGAAAAGACGTGCTAGTCTTCTGGGATATAATGTTTGGACAAGTATAAAAGGAGGAGGATGACTCATTGGTTGTTCTCTCATCCCTTTTAGCCTTCAAGTCTCGAAATTTCTTCTGAATTTCAATTTTCCTCTTCTTCCCAACTTAAACACTTTCTTTAAAAACCAATTTTCATTTTCGCCTAATAGACTCCCAAAATCAGCATTCTTTAGAACTATCGCATTTCGTCTCTCCTTTCAATGCGTAGGAAGAAGCTTCATAGAACGCCAGTATAGAAAAGACGATGGTGTGTACCACTCCTCCGTCGCCGAAAAGGAGAAGGACCACCAAAAAGGTGGATTTGGCTTTTCAACCAAAGAGGATAGTCCCTGATATCATCCCCATGGAGTTGAAAAATGACAACAACTTCATCGTTAAGGAAAAGTCGGGAGGGGGGGGGGAGGATTGGAATGCCCTTGTTTTTAACTACTCCACTCTTATCACTAGTGAAATCCTTTTACGGGTTCAGAGTGATTGCAGATGGGAGGACCAGACAGACCTCGTCCTTGATCTTCCCTGTGGGGGCGAAAGGTTAATGAGTCATCATCCCGGATACTTGTTTATCACCACATAGCCTTTATCTATGGGATTTTCCCTTTCCGTTGATGGCGTGGTTAGAAACATATGCATCCCGTATAAATTGTTCTTGGCACAAATCGGTCCTTAGATCTGGAGGCTCATTATATGTCTCCGCTAACTAGCTGAAAAGGCCGGTGTAACTTTAAATTACCAGCATTTGCTCCATCCGTATTCCCCCAAGATCTACTAAGGGAGAGTGATTAACATGATGCAGTGAGACTCGAAGGCCCTCATCTCGGACCGCGAGGACGACTTTGATAGTTGGTGGTTCAAAAGATACTTGGTTACTCTAACCAAGTTCCTTTACACTAACAACAAGATTCGGTTTCTATAGAAATGGAACAATAATTGTAAGCACACGAATTGTACTTACTTTATTTTGGTTTGAATCAAGTTTTGACCCTCATATTTTTGAAACTTTGCAACTGTTGCGGCGCCTCTCGAGAGAGTGCCCCATATCGAGGATTGGGTGTCCAAGATCCTGTAGGTTTCAAATAACTGCTCAAGGACTTGAAAGTCAATTATTGTCATTCTTGGTTGCATCCGAGCGTTATACCACAGTAAGACTCTTCTCTTACTGTGAGTATTTTACTTTTGAAATTGTCATTTTGTTTCCTTGCTAACATAAATGATATTCTCACAGGGTTGGGGCTCAAGAAGAGAGTCCCTTTATAAGCCCCGAAAGGTCTTCCCTCGCCGGCCGATGCGACCAAGATGATTTCTGAGCTATTCCCTCAAGTTCCACGAGGAGACGATGCTGGTCCTTCCTAAGCACTCTCCCTCCCTATCATCCGCCCGAAGGTTACAGGTTTCTAAGAGAAGAATGACTCTCCCTAGCGTCTAAAAAGAAAGGTCAGTCCCATCCGAGCCCATTATGGTAAAATTTAACAGAGATGCCCTAACCACGACCTTAAGGCTTGAGGAGGCGACAAAGTTGATCCTAGAAGAGGGATTACTAGTCGGACAACCCATCCAAATTGAGGTCGGGAGGGTTGTCGCCCCCTCTCACCCCCCCTCTTGAGTTTGGAAGGTCGACCTTTGAATGCAGAGCAATCCACGGATGAGAGGGTGCCCTTGAGGGATGCTTCCGAGGTGCTGGTTCAAGATCCGGGCAATTCGTCACGCCCAACCATTAATGACCTAAGGGTTATCAATCTCTCCCTGCTCGGTGGTGCCTACGTCTTCATGGATCTCAGGCCAATGGCTATACAACTCCCCAAGTTGTTGAATTAGAATGAGCGGGCTCAAATGGAGTCCATGAATAGCAAGGTGCTAGTGACTCAGATTACTCATGAATCCTCCAAGGTAAACTACATTATGACCAACTTTCTTTTTGTACTCGCATTTTTGGAGTTATCGTGCTCATTCCTCTATCCTTGTACAATTTTTAAACTAGCTTATTGCCCTCTCCTCGGGGGCTATAAAAAAGGTTCGGTTCGATGTGGTCGTGGCCAAGGAGACTGTGAGGTACGACAAGCTACTGACAATTGTAAATGAGAAGCTCCAGAATGAGGTTAAGGAGCTCAGAGCTGAGAAAGAAGCCATCTGGGCACGATCGGAAGCCGTAGAAAGAAGTGTTGATGAAAGGATACAAGAACTTTTGGCTAGTGAGGCCACCCTTTGGGTTTGAGCAGTCTAGGGCTTCCGAGATAATTTTGATCCTCGAAAGGGAGCTAGCTTCTAAGACGAACATGGAGGTGATAGTGAGGGAATATTACTTGTGGTTAGAGGACGAGATTCGGGGACTGCGGTCCAAATTGGAAGCGGTTGAGGAGAAGGCCTTAGCCAATAACTGAGATTAGAAGTCTTCTTAAGAGGCCTTTATGAACGCATAGAAGAGGATGATCGTTTACTGGGCTTGGGCAATCGTGGATACTTACCTTAATACCCTTCATGAGGCGCATATCGATGAACTGGATATCCCTCTCATGCTTTCTCAGCTTGAGGCCGAGGCGAGGGAGCTTCGGGTACTGCTTGACCTTTATTCTCCTGAAATGCAGTGGTTTAGTACTGATTTGAACAAGGAGGGCCTCGATGATGAAGACGAGGATGGGTAAGAGGTTGACCTAACTTCACTACTCCTCTAATAGCCAATGATGACCGAATGCTCCTTTTACGTCCGCTTCCCAAGCCCTGACTATAGTCCAAGTCTATATTTATTCTTAGGCGCTTTCTTTTACTTCCTGATTTCGGGCCCCTTTTTGTACATGAATAAAATGTGTTCATATGCATATGTATTTTCTTGAAAATTTGATTGTTCCTATTTCATTTATGTCAAAATTTTTAATTTTTGTTTAGTCTCGGGTACTTCTTGGAGTCGTTGCTCTAGGAGTAATAGTCATTAATTGTGACTTAGCGATGAAAGTTATTTTCATAGGAATGAAAAATATCTCGTGCTTATTTGGAAAGCTTCTAGGAAAGAATATTAACAAAGCAAGAGCGAAACATAAGTTCTTAAAATAAATAGAACTCCATTTATTCAAACGGGATAATGACTTCGAATACGTTTGTCGTATTGGGTGCATTTTCAGCAATATGATCAAAGATGTCTTATGCTAATTTATATTTACAAGTGTGCCTCTCTTTTGGGGTGACTTATTTATAAAAATCCTGCTCGCTTTTCTTTTGGGGTCTTCGCTCGTCTGGTTGCGATACACCTTTGAGGCTTTTCTGAATTTTAGGGGCATGGGCTTTCCGTTTTGTCTTGAGACCTTCCAATTGCTTTTTCCTGAACTTTGAGGTTCTATTTGTTTTGGGTGTTCACCTCGGGGAGTATATGAATGCTAAAATTGGCAACGAAGTCCGCTAGGACTTGTAATTTTATAGTGGTTCGGGGTTGGTACGTGATATCGTACTCACTTAATTCGACTACTCATTAGCTAGTCGCCCTGAGCGTTTTGGATTATGGAGAATACTCCTCAAGGGGAAAATAGAGACCACTAAAATAGGATGACTTTGAAAGTATGGTCTCAATTTCCATGCAGCTATTATGAGTGCTAATGCAAGTTTTTTTAAATGTGGATATTTGGTTTTGGTGTCTATTAATTTTCTGCTACATAATAAATAGGAGATTGTGTACCTTTATTTTCTCGAACTAATACAACACTTATAGCAGTTTCCTCCACAGCCAAGTAAACCAAGAGTAGCTCTCCTGATTCGAGTTTTGACAAAAGAGGCAGGTTGGACAAGTACCATTTCTGGTCTAGCAACGCATATTGGAATCCGACAGTCCATTCGAAATTCCTGTTCTTCTTTAGGGCCGCAAAGATTTGTGGCACCTCTCAGAGGAGTGGGATATGAATTGCCCAAGCGCTATTATCCTTCTGGTCAGTCTCATCACCTCCATCTGAGTTGTTAGCACTTCAGGTATATTTTTAATTTCTTTGATCTACATAGGGTTAAATTCTATACCTCTATTCAAAACTAAAAATCCAAGGAACTTACTTGAACTGACTCTGAAGGCACACTTTTCTAGGTTGAGTTTTATGTTATATTTTTGAAGGACTTCGATAGCTTACTTCAAGTGTGCTAGATGGTCATCAACTCGAACTGATTTTACTAATATACATCAACGTATACTTTTATAGATCTGTCGATATAGACCCAGAACTTTTGAGTGACTAATCTCTGGTATGTGGCTCCAACGTAGCAGTAGGTTCCCCCTGTCGATAATAATAAAGTTTTTTCTAGGTCCTCTGAGTCCATTTTGATCAGATTGTATCCCGAATATGCATCCAAAAAGCTCAATAATTCGTGACTAGTTATGGAACCTATGAGTTGGCCGATATTTGGTAGGGTAAAGAAATCCTTTGGGCACACTTTGTTCAGGCTTTGTAGTCGATGCAAACTCTCTATTTTCCATTCTTTTTGGGTACTACCAAGATGTTTTCCAGCCATTCCAGGTGTTTTACTTTGCAGATAAAGCCGTTGTTAAGCAGCTTGGTGACTTTTTCCTCCGTCGCTCAGCTCGTTCTGGCCCAATATTTCTTTTCTTCTACTTCACAGGTTGATGGTTTGGATCCACGTTCAATGTGTGCACCATGATCTACCAGGATGCCTTTCATATCTGCGTGAGACTAGGCAAAACATTCTGAATTATCTTGCAGAAATTTAATTAACTTAAAATTTACTTAGGAGTCAATCCCGAGTTGATGTAGACCTTTATTTCCGACCAATAAATAAAGAGAATCACTTCTTCTAGTTCCTCCACCGTCGGTAAGGAAATGTCATTTTCCTCGGGCTCGAGGATTCTGTCCGAGGGGGGCCTATTCCAACGACATTATCTACATTCTCGCCTTCTTGTTGTTGTAGTTACTACTTGGCAGTTTCCTCTTTGGAGATACTGTTTGCGTCGGCAATTGAATTGACTTCCCGGGATGCCCTTTGTTCCCTCGGATTTGTCGTACCCTCATTTGGACGGGAATTTTATCACCTGGTGCAAAGTTAAAAGTACCGCGTCTATCTCGTGAATCCATGATCTACCAAGGATGGTGTTGTAAGCTATATCTCCTGCCACAACCTAGAAAATGGTGTCCTTGGTTACCCCATCGACATTGGTCACCAACGTCACTTCTCCACAAGTTATCTCATTGGGGTTGTTAAACCCCTAGAGCAGTCGTACTTTCGACCGACCCTTGAGCTCCATTTCTTTGACCACCTGCAACTGGATGATGTTGGTTGAACTTCCTGAGTTGATGGTAGGCTAGGAACACATGTTTTAGTAGCATTTTTCACTCTAATTACCGCACTTTGAACGTGTTTGAGCTTAAATCATGGTGATTTACACTTATTACGTGTTTATGCCTTATAGGAAATGATTCCGAGTTAAAAAGATAAATTGGAGCTAAACCAATATTTTGGAGCTTTGAAGCCTGAGTAAAAGCCCAAGGAATTAAATCAGGATCGCATCCGGGCTCATGGACCGACATTGCATACGAAAGTTAGAAGAAAGCACATGGGTTGGAGCAAAAATGTACTAGTGCGTCGCATAAGGCGTGGCATTAAGTGTCACATTAGTACAAAAGTTCGTCAGAAGTTTGAGAAGTTTAGAGACTTGGATTTTTTGGGTCTGACAGAAAAATAACTAATGCCACAGAGGGGTGGCATAGTGCGACGCATTAGTACAAAAGTTTGTCAGACAAGCTAAGTTCAGAGAGTTTACAACCAAGCAAATTACACTAATGCGACGTAGGGTGCGTAGCACTGTGCGACGCATGAAGTGTAAAAAGTTTACAGGTTTTCCCACTTCGGGTCAAATCGGGTAGTTTGGTCCAGGCACATTCCAACTTGGTATAAATACACTAGAAATACGTTTTTAGAGGACTTTTGACCTACGGAAGAACAGAAGAGCATTGAAGACTCAAAGCATAAGGATTCATTATTCTTTCCTCAACTCAACACCCAAGTTTGTATTGAATTCATGTTTTCTTATTATTTAACTTTATTTGTGATGAATTTCTCCATGTATATGGAGTAGTTTATCTTAGGATTTAACGGATATGGTGTTTTGATTAATATTTGTGAATTTTAACTCTAGTTCTTTGGTTCAATTCGTTTATGGAGCTTTGAATTGATTTCAACTTTATTCACTGGTTTATTTAATCGAAAGAGAAATATTTTGGTGATTATCTTTGCATTATTTTGTTTGGTTTAATTTAGTAATTCTTTTAAGTAATCGAAAGAGCTTGTTGAATTTTTGGTTAAATCAAGTTAGGAGAATATTCGAGAGATATTTTCCTAAAGACTAATCCATTAATGCCTTCTTGCATATTTTCAAAGTGCTTTATATTAGTTCACCTTGTAGATTTAAGATTTAATCGAGAGAGGAGTCTTGGCTACATGATTGAACTAATCATCGAGTGAATTCGTGAGATCATTAGAACATTAGAGTAAATTGAACTAGAGTTAGATCACGAATGGCCATCTCGCACCTCTCCTATCACGACTCTTATTTCTCCCATTGATTATTTATGTGTTGCTTAACTCTTGTCTTTCTGAGATCAATTGTGACTTGCTTTAATTTTCATAGCTAAGTTAGTTATTAATCATCCCAACCAAACTGTTAATCATCCTGAATAGCATTAAGCAAGAAATTACTTGACCATTGTTTAAATCTAATTCCTATGGAGACCATAATTAAACTATACTAACTTTGGCTAGCGAGCATCAATTTCGTGTTGTGTTTTGTGCTCGTCAAACTTTTGCGCCATTGTCGGGGATTGGCAATCAATTTTGTTCAAAATAGTTTTTAGTGCTAATTCAGGAACCAATTTTATTTTTTCTTCACGGGTTTTCTCTTTCGTGTGCAGACAACAGGTTAAGTTCTTTGGTGTATGACTCGATTTTCTTCAAAAGAAGTGATCCCATACATCCATAGGTGGAAAAACATCTGCGACAGTTGAGGAAAAAGAAAGAACTCACCTGGAAATTCTTGGGGCAATCTTCCACCCAAGAGAACATGGCTAAGAACAGTGAGGAGATAGTTGATTTGGCTGCACGGAAAGCAGTCCAACAAGAAGCAGCCGCATGGGCAATTGCTGAAGTAGCTCTTAGAGGTGATGAAATGGTGGACAAGAATGGATAATGAAGATTCAAATAGAACAGACCTCTAGTTGAAGACGAATTTGGAAATAATTTGCCCTGTCCTGGACGATCACTGGGAGACTACGCTAGGCCAATCTACAATAAAAGAGTATCTAGTGTGCGACCTCATATGATCTTAAGAAATAATTTTGAGATCAAGTAAGGGCTACTTCAGACCATTCAGAACAATTGTATCTTCCGAGGCAAACCCCATGAAGAACCAAATACTCATTTGATAGATTTTGATGAGATTATGAATACCTCCCAGCACAACGGGGCATTGAAAGATGCTATCTACTTAAGGACATTTCCTTTTCACTGAGGAAAGATGCTAAGCACTGGTTGCGGAGTTTTCCAGCTGGGTTTATTCAAACTTGGGAAGACTTGATAAAGAGGTTTCTTGAAAAATATTTTTCAGCAGCAAAACCAAGGAAAACTCGAAGAGAGATCCATAACTTCGAGCAAAAAGATACAGAAACGGTGTTTGAAGCATGAGAAATATTTAAGGATATTGTGAGAAGATTGACACATCATGGAGTAGACTTGTGGATTCAACTCCAAGATTTCTGGGATGGGCTGACACCCTCTGGCAAGAGGACGCTAAACAATGCAGTTGGATGTCCTCTTATGAAGAAAACTCCTGAGGAGATTGTTACAATTCTAAATGAATTATCTGAAGATGTAAATCAATGGCCTCCAGATGATAACGAGACAAGGAAAAAGGTTTGGTTACATCAAGTGGATTCTAACACTTCAGTGCAAGCCCAGCTAGACACCAAGGCAGAGAGATAAGAAAGTTAACCTTAGCCAAGGTCCAAAGCCAGTCATCCTTGATTTTTGCTTTTTGTGGAATGGGTTATACCATGCATGAATGTCAGGCCTCAACTACAGATGAAGTGGTTAATGCTGTGGGGAGCTTTGATAGAGGCAAGTACCAAAGTGGCAATAATTTTAACTCCATGGGGCAGAGGCACCCAAGTTTTTCTTAGAGTTCACCAGGTAGTAGTGCGAATACATGGCAACAGAATAACTCTAGATCCCAGGGACAGGGAGCTCCAAATCTTCTCAACTAGCAGAGGTAGCAATATCAGCCTCAACAGTCTAGTCAGTCTAGCATGAAAGATATGATGAAGGCCTTTATTATTAAGGCAGATGAGAGGCTTGAAACTATGGCACAACTATCCGAGAACAGGGCACTCTATCCGAGAATAGGGCACAACCATTCGAAACATGGAAAAACAGGTGGGGTAACTTGCTAATATATTGTCTGATAGTTTTCCTAGAACACTTCCTGCTGATACTGAATGAAATTCAAAAGAGACAATAAATGCGGTGTCTATGAGGAGTGGACATGTATTGAAGGACCCCATTGCAAAACAAAAGGATGAGTTGATTAAAGGACAAGTAAAGACTGTGGAGAAGCAGAAAAATAGCAATATTCAAGAAGGTAAAGTGAGGGTAGATCTAGATGATGGTCGAAGAAGAAAGGGAGGACTAGATCTCTTAAAAACAAGAAGAATGAGAATTCAATGAATGAGGAGACTGAGGAAAGCAAATACATTCCTGCTCTACCTTTCCCTTAGAAGCAAAGAAGGGAGAAGCTAGACAAACGATTTGGGCGTTTTCCAGAAGTGCTCAAGCAGATGCATGTTAATCTACCTTTCACAGAGGTACTCTCTCAAATGCTAGCATATGCTAAGTTCCTGAAGGAGATATTGTCCAACAAGCAGAAAGTAGAAGAGACATCGATTGTCAAGCTCACAGAGCATTGTAGTGCCATTCTGCAAAATAAGCTCCCTCAAAAGTGTGGACATTTAGGGAATTTTACCATACCTTGCTCTTTAGGAAGTACTAAGTTTGAAAAATCTTTGTGTGATTCAGGTGCTTCTATTCATCTTATGCCCTTGTCTATTTCTAGGAAATTAGAGGGAGAGATTGGAGAAATCAAATCTATACCCGTGTTTTTGCAGCTGGCAGATCAGACCATAATCATACTCGAAGGAATAATGGAAGATGTGCTAGTTCGGGTGGATAAATTTGTGTTCCCTGTGGACTTCATCGTGGGGGATATGAAAGAGAATAAGGAGGTCCTTCTTATTTTAGGGATACCCTTCTTGTCTACTGGCGGAGATATTCTGGACATTCAAGAAAGACAACTCATGCTAAGAGTGGGGGAAGAAAGAGTGGTGTTCAAGATGAAGGAAGCAATAGGTGCACTTAGAGATAAGTTGATGGCATACTCGGATTCCAAGGTAGGTGGCTAAAAGAGCGAATTGGAGAGGGTAAGCATGACAAGTGTGGGGTGTACCTAAGAAGGCGAATAAGAAACTTTTAGTATGGATGTGCACTGGGTCGGGCATGCAAAGTGGATCCCGACTTTGATTCAGTCCAGACTAGATGATTCAGAGAAGTTTCATTTACCTCTTGATTTTTATTTGTGTGTCATGGGGACATGCCACAATTTGCAGAGTGAGGTGGGGATTGTTGCACCCTATTTTTCACAAGTCAAAATAAGATTCAACTAGTGGTTTTGTATACGGCTAAAATTGGACAATCCGATTTTATGATCATTATGACATTCCATAGCCCGTCTCCAAAAGGGATCGAGGCACCACTCGAGGTTCAATCCCAAGGGTTCCCTATGCTCGATCTCGGGGCAGCGCAAATTGGTGTCTATCATGGACAAGCGGGAAATTCCCAAGGCACGTGGTCCAAGCTAACAACACCTGCAAGAATAGTACAAGTCTGTTCCGGACCATTAAGTAGTTCTACCAGCTACATTTATTTGTAATAATTATACATGTACCATGTTGGGATCCCCCCTCATATATAAAGGGAACCCTTGTTATTTCTTACACATATGACATTCAATACACTGTCTCTCCCTTGATTTAATTGCTTACATTTATTGTGTCTTATTAATTATTCTTCATTTATTAGTCATCATTAATCATAAAGAGACATCATCAAGGTCCTTAAAACTGTTAGTTCTTCATCGACCATCCCCAGTCTCATGTTTTAGCTCAACCTTGAGGCCCATCGTAGGCCAGCTCGAGATCCCGATTCACGGCCATTCGGTTTGCATAACATACTATTCTCAAGCTCTTATCTCATTTTTCTGACTCACGCTTAGCATCTAATCACTTAACAACTAGCATTAAAATAAATCACGTATATATAGAACCACAAAATTAAATTTAATTATAATTACCATTTTCAAGGTAAACAGTTTGGCGCCCACCGTTGGGCTAAAAATAATAGTGATTATTTTAGTACTGGTTTACTGAAAAACACAAGTTATTCTTCATACCTTTTCTTGTCCAAGAATCTTTGATCCCAGGTGAAAATGTCTAACTCAGTGAATACACATGAAAACAATTGTCATGAGAACCTTAGAGAGAATGGCGTAGATATTTCAAGAGCCGGTGCACCACTGCAAAAATCTGAGGATGCACCAGAGCCAATCCCCGTGGGTGTAGGCTCTCACAACGCACAATACGTCGATATAAGCTCCAACATCAATGGGAGTATATGCTAAGAAAACCAACAGGAAGCCCGGAAAACTCCAGCCCGGGAGGAAAGAGAGGCAGACAGGAGGAACGGAATGGGAAAACCTCAGCACATCATTCATATGATCATTGGGGGGACCGACGTTCCTCAAGGACCCATGATCAAGTGGACAAAAGTCTCTGCTACAGCAGAAGGGCAAATTCGGGGCCGCATGCCCGAGGACATCCTTGCATTTAGTGAAGAGGACTTCGAGACCTTGTCTCATCCACATAACGACGCGCTGGTAATTTCATTTCTCTTGAATAACATTCAAATTAAACATTTACTCATGGATCCAGGTAGCTCGGCCAATGTAATCAGGTCGAAGGTGGTAGAACAGCTCAGACTGCTCGATCAAATCATACCTACCTCCCATGTCCTCAACGGCTTCAATATGGCCGGCGACACGATGAAGTGGGAGATCACCCTCCCGGTCAACATGTCCGGTACAGTTCAAAATACCAAATTTCATGTCATCGAAGGTGACATGAGGTATAATGCATTGCTTGGAAGGCCATGGATACACAACATGAGGGAGGTACTGTCAACTCTTCATTAGATGATGAAGTTCCCAACAAAAGACGGTATAAAAACGGTATATGGAGAACAACATGCGGCGAAGGAGATGTTCGCAGTTCACAGGCAGGCAACAACTTCCATAACCTCTACCTCGGAGGATCCGGAGGGCAAATAGACCCCCGAGGATGATGAAAAAGACTTCCTCGCTCCCCTAACCTTCGTTACTTCCGAAGAATCGGATGCAACAAAATTAACAATTGAAGAGCTGGAGCAAGTTGTTTTGATCAAGCATCTCCAAGATCGGAAGACATACCTGGGAATGGGATTAACCCCCGTACTTAAGAAAAAACTTATTCAATTTCTTATTAATAACATCTGCTTGGTACCATCTAGATATAACAAGGATGTCGCTGGAAATAACCACCTATCGACTAAGTGTCGACCCTAGGTTCAAAGCGGTGAAGCAAAAAAGAAGACCTCAGTCTGAGGTAAAATAGCGTCAATTGAGGAGGTAAAATATCCTGAATGGTTGGCCAATGCGGTGGTAGTTCCCAAAAAGGGGAATAAGTTAAGAATGTGCGTAGATTATAAAGACTTAAATAGAGTGTGCCCCAAAGATTCATTCCCGTTGCCCCACATCGACCGCTTGATTAATGCCACGGCCGGCCATGAGATACTCACCTTTCTCGATGCCTACTTGGGGTATAATCAAATTCAGATAAGCCCCAAGGATAGGGAAAAGACTTTGTTCATCAAGAAATATGGTATGTACTGCTACAATGTGATGCCCTTTGGGCTAAAAAACGCAGGTGCCACGTACCAACACCTAGTTAATAAGATGTTCGAACATCAAATAGGCAAATCCATGGAAGTTTACATTGATGATATGCTAATTAAGTCCCTGCGCGCAGAGGACCATTTGACTCATTTGCAGGAGACATTCAACATCTTCATAAGCAACAACATGAAACTCAACCCCGAGAAATGAGCTTTCGGAGTGGGTTCGGGCAAATTCTTAGGCTTCATGGTGTCAAACAGGGGGATTGATATCAACCCCGACAAAATCAAAGCCATCAAAGAAATCATGGTGGTAAACAATGTGAAGGCCGTGCAACGGCTGATCGGGCGGATAACAGCCTTGGGCCGATTCATATCGAGATAATCATACAAGAGTCACTTATTCTCCATACTCAAAAAGAAAAATAGCTTTGAATGGACTACGGAATGCCAACGTGCCTTAGAGGAGTTGGAGCGATATTTGACAAGCCCACCTTTGCTCCACACCCAAAGGAGGGTGAAACGCTGTATTTGTACCTGGCCGTATCCGAGGTAGCTGTAAGTGGTGTGCTAGTTTGAGAAGAACAAGGTATGCAATTCTCTGTCTATTATGTAAGTCAGACCTTGGGAAATGCCGAAACCAGGTATCCGCACCTAGAAAAATTAGCTCTTACATTGATAAGCGCATCTCGAAAATTAAAGCCTTATTTTCAATGCCATCGTATTTGTGTTTTAACGACAAATCCTCTTCGAAGCATATTGCATAAGCCTGAATTATCGGGCCGACTAGCCAAATGGGCCATCGAACTCGGGGGGTACGATATCGAGTATCAACCCCAAACAGCTATCAAGTCCCAAATCTTGACAAATTTTGTGGCTGACTTTACGCCCGCCCTCGTGCCCGAGGTAGAGAAAGAACTTCTACTAAAAACGGGCACATCTTCGGGGATATGGACCTTGTTCACTGATGGCGCCTCGAATGTGAAAGGGTCCGGGCTCGGCATAGTTTTGAAGCCACCTATGGGCGGCATGATTAGGCAATCTGTAAAAATTGCAAGGTTGACTAACAACGAAACCGAGTATGAGGCTATAATTGTAGGTCTGGAATTGGCCAAAGGCCTAGGAGCGGAAGTCATTGAAGCAAAATGTGATTCCCATCTGGTGGTAAATCAGGTAAATAGGAACTTCGAGGTTTGAGAAGACAAGATGCAAAGATACTTAGACAAAATTCAAGTCACACTGCACCGCTTCAAAGAATGGACTCTGATCCACATACCTCGAGAGCAGAATAGCGAGGCTAATGCCCTCGCAAACCTAGGATCATCTATCAAGGAAGATGACATACTTCCTGGGGCTGTTGTTCAGCTATACCAATAAGTGATCGAAGAAGGCCATGCCGAGATCAACTCCACTACCTGACATGGGATTGGAGAAATAAATATTTCTATTATTTTAAAAGTGGGAAGCTACCCGCGGACCCAAAAGAGTCGAGGGCCCTGCGAACCAAGGCAGCCTAATTCTCGCTCGAAAAAAATGGAACACTATACAAAAGAACCTTTGATGGGCCCCTAGTAGTATTCTTGGGACCGGGGGACACAAATTATGTACTCCGAGAAATCCACGAGGGCACCTACAGAAATCACTTCGGTGCCGATTCCTTAGTCCGAAAGGTGATCAGAGAAGGCTACTATTGGGACAACATGGAGAAGGACACCAAAGAATTTGTCCGAAAATGCAACAAATGCCAGAGAATTGCACCAATGGTTCACCAACCCGGTGAACAGCTACATTCATTCTTGTCACCATGGCCATTCATGAAGTGGGGGATGGACATCATCGGACCCCTACCAACGACACCACGTAAAGCTAGATTTATTTTATTTATGATGACTACTTCTCAAAATAGGTGAAAGCACAGGCCTTCGAGAAAATAAGAGAAAAAGAAGTCATTAACTTCATCTGGGACCATATCCTGTGTCGATTCGGGATTCCCTACGAGTTAACATATGATAACGGGAAGCAGTTCATCGGAAACAAAGTAACAAAGTTCCTCGAGGATCATAAAATCAAAAGGATCCTGTCAACACCCTACCACCCATGTGCAAACGGTCAGACTGAGCCACAAACAAGACCATCATTCAAAACTTGAAAAAGAAGTTAGAAAATGCGAAAGGAAAACAGAGAGAAATGTTGCCCGAGGTGCTATAGGAATATCGAACCATGCCAAAATCGAGCACGGGAGAGACGCCTTTTTCCTTGGTGTGTGGATCTGAGGCTTTGATACCGGTCAAGGTCGGAGAGCCAAGCGCCAGATTTCGACATGCCATCGAGAGCTCAAACAACAAGGCCACAACTGCAGCCCTCGAACTATTAGATGAAAAGCGAGAAGATTCATTGGTACGAATGGCCACCCAAAAACAAAGAATCGAAAGGTACTATAACAGGAGAGCAAATCTCCAACATTTCAGAGTCGGGGACTTAGTCCTAAGGAAAGTCACCCTAAACACTCAAAATCCTAATGAAGGGAAGTTAGGCCTGAGTCGAGAAGAACCGTACCGCGTCCTCGGAGTAATTAGCAAAGGGTCCTACAAGCTCGGTACCATGGAAGGCGAACAACTTCCAAGCAATTGGAACATATCGATGCTCAAATGCTATTACTGCTAAAGTGTCCAATGGAAGATGCCGAAACATCCTCCGACTCAAAGACCTTGGGTTTTAAAGCATGCATTGCACTCTTTTCCTTTGATCAGGTTTTATCCCAAAAAAGGGTTTTACCGGCAAGGTTTTTAACGAGGCTACACCTATGCTACCTAAGGAACACTTAACAAGTATTCAAGGCTTCTCTTTAATCAACCTCGAATACCGGGGGGCATCCCCCCAGGAGATCACCTCCCCAGAGAAATCAAGATGAGCCAAAGAGAGTTTCGATAGAAAAATGATGTATCGGGCCAAACGGTCGAAAGAACCGTGTCTGCGTAGAATAATCGAATCCTCGATGGCAAAAAATATGTATACTTGTGCCAAGTAATCAAGGAATATTTTTTTTCCCATCAAAACACTTTGCGCTTCAAAGAAGTTTGCTATTTTCACAAGAAACGACTCCAAGGCCAGAAATTTCCCAAACACTCGGGAACTGACGTCAAAAACTCAAAGTCATAAGAGCTCCGGGCCGAAAACGTCGAGCTCATAAGCCCTCAATGAGGCAACATCAAGCTTACAAGGAACGACTCCAGAGCCAAAAACTTTCGATGTCTCGGGGTCTGTCGCCGACTGTCACCCAATTGAGCTATCAGAAACTCAAGGCCATAAGAGCCCAAACGGGCAACCACAAGTCCCAAAGTCCTCCATGTGGCAATGTTAGAAAATATAAGACCTCCATGAGGCACTATCAATAGTGTAAGACCTCCATGAGGCAATACCAAATCTGTTAGACCTCAAGAGAGACATGAATTATACTTGTGCCAAGTAACCTATCTGCAAGACCTCAAGAAAGGCATGTTCAAATTTATAAGACTTACAAAAGGCATAATCCCAATCTTAAAGTCAAGGCTATATATTCGAACTTGTAAGACCCCTAAAAGGCATACCCTCGATATAGAGACTGAGGCTACCTCACTCGGGGACTAAAAGGCTACGACCAAACACAATGACAATGGTCACAAGGCTCCGACCAAACTAACGTGACTCGGGGACACCCGACCGTTGCCATAAAATCACAAACCTTCAAATGCTTCAAAAATACTTCGAAAAGAATCGGTCAATCAGGCTACCCTTGGCATAAGCAAAAGAGCTTCGATCATATTAGCTCCAAACAATGAAAAGTCTTCGAAACAATTCAGCCATCGAGCGAAACCTCCCAAGGTGCTCATTTATCATTACATAACGGCTCACAATTGAGGTTCTTATCAAATCATCGAATAGTCAGACGAACACAAATAAACTTCAAAAAGTCTTTAACGAGGGAAAATAAAGCCATATTAAAGGTTGTACTGACCCAACGCGTAAGAGCCTAAGGACCAATTTAAAAGAGCCTCAAGGCCGATTAGAGGTCATACCGACCCAACACGTAAGAGCCTAAGCACCAGCATATGTTAGAGGTCGTACCGACCCAATGCGTAAGAGCCTAAGTGTCAGCATATATTAGAGGTCGTACCGACCCAACGCGTAAGAGCCTAAGGGACAGTTTAAAAAAGCCTCATGGCCGATTAGAGGTTGCACCGACCCAACGCGTAAGAGCCTAAGTGCCCGGTCAAATAGCCTTAGGACCAATTTTTAGGCTTGAAGGTCGATGAACTCAAGTTGAAACTTGACTCGGGGACTAAGCCCCATACGGTAAAACTTTCGGCCGTTACAAATCGCTAAGCAGTAGCAAGAACCTAAGGGTTTAATTTGAGGTCCAAAATTTCGGACCAATTGTCAACAAGCATCATAGTTTATTCCTATAAAGCAATGGAAAAATGGGAAATAATGAAAAACGAAAGGCTTTTTACATATATGTTGAAAGTTCATAAGGGTGCATTTACAAGGCCAATGCCTAAAGCCCTTACAAGGAAGAGAGCAAACAAAACCCTAATATACCACCAGGGTTGTTCCTTCAATAGCTCCCTCAAAGATTTTTCCTTCAACAGCTCTGGCCATGGCCCCTGGGTCTTCAATGGCCTCTTCCCCTTCAGGGATTTCGCCTTCATCTTTATCATCTTCCGAGCCACTACTCGTCTCACCTTCAGAAGCAAGCAGGGCCGCAGCCTCCTCTTCTAGGGTCTTCACCCTCTCGATCTCGGTAGACAAATCAATGCCCCCTGTATGTATATCCTTGAGAGCCTACCTCCGAGATTCTAACCAGGCATGCTCCACGGCTCGGGTCAATTGCAGCTCGGTTTCCTCGGACACCTTTTTGGCCCAAGCATTTGCAGTAACAACATCATCTTTGTACGAGGATATGAGCTCCTCGGCTTTAGCCCTGGCCCCGCATAGCACAACAACCAACTCGGTGTGAAGATCTTTATATTTATTACTCTCCACCCTCGCATCATGAAGTTGATGTCTAGCTGAGACCATCTTCCCCTGGAGGGTATCTCTCTTAGAGGCTATCTCACTTATGTGCCGTTTGAGTTCGAGAATTTCAGTGTCTCTGGCTCGGAGCTCCTCCCTTATTAGGACATCTTGCTTCTCCAGCTACGAAGAGCGGCCGAAAGGTGTTATAACACTGAAGTCGGGTAAGCATGTAGACAAAAACAAACGGAAACTATATAACCTGCTCAGTGAGATGAGTCCTATCTCGGGACACCGCCTCCAAACGATCCCGAAGGCCATGGAATTCCTCCTCCTTCTTGGTAAAAATAGCTCTAAGCTCGTCGGCTTCCAAGGTGAGCTTCATGCGCTCACCCTCGTAGCGAGTCAACTCGGCTTGAAACTTGGCAAAGGTCTGATTATAAAGCACCTTGGCCTGGAATAGTGAAAGAAACAAAGTTAGAAAGACGAAGATCAGGGCACCAAGCAAAATCTACAAAAAATTACCTGCTCACAGAGCCTATCGATCTTACTGAAAATAAGTGAGGCGTCGAGCTCAGGGTTTTTCTCGGGCATAGCAAAAAGCCTCTCAAATGCATCTTTATCTCCGACGGGCGCCCCCACATCGGAAGATTCTTTATTTTGGGGATGCTGAATCTCCCTCGAAGGTAAAGTCGGTCCCGTGGGGAATCGCTCACTTCAGTAACCCCGACTAGATCAATCGGGGCCGTCCCTTGTTTCTGGAGAGCTTCAGAACTAGGCTCCTCCGGACCGCCTACCGAATGCACCTCGGCTCGAGGAATATTTTGGCTGTCAACTCAGGGACATTACCCGATACACCCTCGAAGGCATCTTCAGCCCAAGGTAGGACAATAACAACATCAAGTTCCGATTTAGAAGCCACCGACTCAGCAATATGTGGGACGTTAAGGTTTTCTCCACCCTTAGGTGCTGCCGAGGAATCATCTTTATCCTTGCCTTCAGCCTAGGGACTCCTCGATACTTCTGGAGTTAAGGCTGCTGAATCAACCTTAGGTTCTTCCACTTTGGCCTTCTTGGATTTTGAATGCTCAGTCGACGATTTCCTTCATTTTTTTCTTCTCTTTGTCAGGTTTCGGGGTATCCGCTTCCCCAGAAGGTGCTTCTCTCATCAAGGAGGCCTCTCCTAGACCTGCGCAAATACAAAATATAAACACAGGGAATGAGGGCGCAATAGTGATAGTTCTTCTGAAGGATTCAATTACAACAGAAGGGAGGGCTCACCGTGGCTTTTGGCCTCCCATCTAGCCCTAGACAGGTTGCACCACACGCGTTCAACATATGGGCAAGTCAAATCTAGCCGGCTAACCTAGCCCGAGAGATCCTTAACCGCTTCAGGGTACGCCGTGGCAGCTGCATCAGTGGAGGAAATTAGTTCATGGGGAAATTGATCCAAATGGAAAAGATAATACCTAAGTAGCGTATCCATTTACGTTTCGTGTTCCACCTTTCAGGGAATGACATTTTCTCCACTAGGATAAGGTCCGAGGTCCTAACTCGGATAAAACGGATCATCTACCCTCTGTCCCTAACATCGCCAGTACAAGCAAAAAAGGCTTTCGAGGCCCAACATTGGAGCTTAATCAGGCCCCCACGAAAGAGTCGGGGATTGTACATTCTAATCTCGTGGTCGAGGATGAAGGGCATCCCCTTAATCATGTTTGCAAAGTATCTGATTATGTATACAATATGCCAAAATGACGGATGAATTTGGCCGAGAGTCACTCGATATTATTTGCAAAAGTTGAGGATCACGAGGTCTATTGAAGGCGAGGATGGCTCCACCGGGCCAAGAGTAAATGGATAGGTATACACACTAAGGAAGCTAGATTTGTATGTCTTTATGTCCTCTCCCTGAGAAGGAATCTCTACCAATACCACATTCCCCCGGTGACAGTCAATCTTTACCTTCTCGGCATCTGCTACTAAACTAATATATCAGGACACGGGTTCACATCATCCCGACTTCGATGAAGGCTTGTCGACCTTGAAATCAGAGGTCGTTTTGAAGGATCCTGGGATGCATTCCTCAAGATGAGGGGGTATGTCACGCCCCGAAACTGGGGAGGCGTAGCTAGCACCCGGTGCCGTAGTGTCCCGAGCGAACAACTCTGTAACTCATTCATTCCTTTTCATAACTATCATGGTCCAGCATGGCCACAACTCGTAATGTAAAATTGTAAGTGGGCAAATGTTTTATCAATGAACCATCGTTCATAAAACATGAATACATATGGGCCGTCAAGGCCTCTGACATACTGTACATAGTAACCCTGTGTCTACAAAGCCTCTAAGATTATTTGACATAAAATGGGACAGGGTACCGGCCTACCCATAAGTCTATAGCAAAACTCTGACATGTGACTCATAGACTCGGCTGCACTCCGAATGAGATGGAGTCCTACCGATCCTTCGCTGAATACCAATCTCATCTATGATGAAGGCTCGTCAAAATGATTATATATACTTGCAGGCATGAATGCAACATCCCCAACAAAAGGACATCAGTACGAATAATGTACTGAGTATGTAAGGCATGTAAATAAGTATATACAAGATATGGAAGAAAACGTGGAGTAAATGACTCAGCCTGTAAATCTGGATGGCTCTGTAAATCAAAATCATGAAATATCTTTAATGTCATGCATATGCATATAAATGTCATGTAATGCATAGGTCTGTACGTACATAACATCATCAAACCTTTGAGGGCATCCCATCATATCATTTCAACCACTGTGGGAAACATCATTATCGTATACCAGCTGATCAGGTAGTGGTGTGTATATAACGCGGTAACCTTTTCCCATATCCCATATACATATATTTACATATATACGCGTATATAATGCCATCTGATGCCACTGTGGGAAAAATCATCAACGTATACCAGCTGATCAGGTGGTGGTGCGTATATAACGCCGTAACTTTTTCCTATATCCCATATAAATAATATATACACATATACGCGTATATAATGCCATCTGGTCTTGGGTCAATGTACATATATAGATGCATGAAATGCATATGAAATATGTTATAAAAATCTTCTCGGAATACCATAAAAATCAATATACCTTTCGGATAAACTTTATCAAATACGTAACACACTAGCTTATTTGCTGAAAATTTACGAATAACATGTCAATAACACTTCATCAAACTCACAGCCTAGTATTAAAAAGGAGGTAAATTAATTAACCAGTAAAGTAAATAAAATAACGTTGGCTGATTAAAACACAATCCCTAAAACACAAAACAATCGAAAGAGAAAAAATCTGAAGGGGGAAATAACATACAAAGATATTACACGCCAATGAGAAAAGAAAACCGAAAAAAGAAAAAGATTAAAATGATATCAAATGAAACATCTTCAAATCAGTTGCAACTGAGAGACTCGAATCAAATTATGAACAGAAGATATAACAATGATTCACATGGAGAATCAGGAATATAGATGTTGGTTTTTTATGTATTTAATTAATATATTAAATACTTAAAAGAGGGTGAATGGAAAATGGAGGGAAATAAAATTTTTGAGTAAAATTTTAAGTTTCCCCCCTTAGTAAATGGACATTGTCCCATATTGGAAGAGGAAGAAGTTTTTTATGGGTATATAAGCAATTGCTCTTCTTCTAGCTCTTAAACAGTTGAGAAGAAGGCAAGCCTTGCACCGTCGTCGTCGTCGCTTGCACTGCTCGGCTTCGGATATGGATTTGGTTAAATGATCGATTGATTGATTAACTTTTTGGACCAAATTTATTTGTTAATAGTAAAATATTAACAGAAATGTTATTAAATATTTGTTTTAATAACAGAATATTAATATTAAATCCAATCCGTTTTTCTGTTTTGGTAACAGAAAATTAACTACCCTCTTCAATTTTCCCTCTTTATTTTCCCTCTTTATTGTTGAGTAAATAGCTATTTATGTAATGACATTTATGCTGTGGCCGTTTTGCAGAAACAACCATTCTGAAGAGTTGCACCTCTTCAGATTTCAGCCCAACTTTGGCTATAAATACAACACTATTCTGCTCAGAATTTCACTACGATTTTCTTAGTTTCTCCTCCTTCTTCTGCATACTTTTAGCATCAAACAAAGCAATAGTAAGTGTGATTTGCTACCGAACTTTTGTGTTCGCTGAAACACTGGGGTTTGAAGTACCACTACACCAGTGTGTAATTCGTTCTATCCTGGGAGGAAATAATCCATAACCTTGGGTACTAGGAGGGGATTAAATTCCTTAAGGAAACAATGTGAATTCAGTGGGTTCGAACTAATTTTCTGTTATTTTGTTGTTCACTTCTATTTATGTTCATTTCTGTTTATGTTCATTTATATTTCCAGAATTATTTTACAAATACAGTTTACTAACAAGCTTAAGGAATTTAACTATTCTCTGTATTTGTACTCATTGTTTCTAGAGAGTAAAACCTTTGTGGTTTTGTACTCTATTGGAGATTAAATTCTACGTGATTTTAACGTTTGTGTCATTCTTTTACAGAAATGACTAATGATAACGGAAACCAAGCTATTCCGATGGTGACTGCCAATGCCTCAATGAGCCGAACAACACCGGCAGCATTGGCACTAGCGGAGAAACTCGGAAAATTTTTCGGGATTGATTTCAAGCACTGGCAGCAAAAGATGCTCTTCTATTTGACTACTCTAAGTCTCCAGAAGTTTATCAAGGAAGATGTTCCTGTGCTGTTCGATGAAACTCTAGAAACTGAACGCTTTCTTGTGATTGAGGCGTGGAAGCATTCAGATTTTTTGTGCAAGAATTATATTCTAAGCGGGTTGGAGGATGCTTTGTATAATGTCTACAATGGCGTGGAAGAGTCAAAAGAACTGTGGATTGCGCTTGAAAAGAAATACAAAACCGAAGATGCCGGGTTGAAAAAGTTTGTTGCTGCAAAGTTTTTGGACTACAAAATGGTAGATAGCAAGTCTGTTATTACCCAAGTCCAGGAATTGCAAGTGATTATTCACGATCTCCTTGCTTAAGGTATAAATCAAATTAAAATTGATGTTGAAAGTAGTAATCTTAGTATTTTTACTAACAGAAATTTCATTGAAGGTCTTGTCATCAATGAAGCATTCTAAGTAGCAGCGATGATTGAGAAGTTGCCTCCTTTGTGGAAGGACTTCAAAAACTACTTGAAACACAAATGCAAGGAGATGTCCCTTGAAGATCTCATTGTTCGGTTGAGAATCGAAGATGACAACAAAGCTGCTGAAAGGAGAGGCCGTGGAAATTCAACAATAATGGGAGCAAATATTGTTGAAGATAACAAAAAGAGAAAGAAGGCTTCTGGTCCGAAATACAACCCAAGCAAGAAGCGGTTCAGTGGAAACTGCTACAACTGTGGGAAAACCGGACACAAATCTACGGAGTGTCGTGCTCGGAAGAAAGACAAGCAAAGGGGTCAAGCAAACATGGTAGAAAAGCATGATGATGTTGATGACTTGTGCGCCATGCTTTCTGAATGCAACCTGGTAGGAAACCCAAAGGAGTGGTGGATTGATTCTGGAGCCACTCGCCATGTTTGTGCTGTGAGGGAAGCATTTTCTACATATGCTTCTGCTGGACCCGAAGAGACGCTCTCTATGGGAAATGCTGCTACAGCAAAAATTGAAGGATACGGTAAGATATTTCTCAAGATGACTTCTGGCAAGGTCATGACTTTGAACAACGTCCTTCATGTTCCCGAGATTAGGAAGAACTTAGTCTCTACTGGACTTCTTGTAAAGCACGGTTTCAAGTGCGTTTTTGTATCTGACAAGGTAGTGATTAGTAAGAATGAAATGTTTGTAGGAAAAGGTTACCTTACTGAGGGCCTTTTCAAGCTGAATGTAATAGTTGTTGAAACTAATAATAAAACTTCAGCTTCTTCTTACTTACTTGAGTCAAATGATTTATGGCATGTACGTTTGGGTCATGTCAATTATAAAACCTTGCGAAAAATGATTAACTTGGAAGTATTGCCTAAGTTTGAATGCGAAAAATCAAAATGTCAAATATGTGTGGAATCTAAGTATGTTAAACATCCTTATAAGTCGGTTGAAAGGAATTCAAATCCTTTAGACTTAATTCACACAGATATTTGTGACATGAAGTCAATACCATCTCGCGGTGGAAAGAAGTATTTCATAACTTTTATTGACGATAGTACTCGATATTGCTATGTTTACTTACTTAATAGTAAAGATGAAGCAATAGACGCATTCAAGCAATACAAAAATGAAGTTGAAACGCAACTTAACAAGAAAATCAAAATGATAAGAAGTGATAGGGGTGGTGAATATGAATCTCCTTTTGAACAAATATGTTTAGAATATGGAATTATTCATCAAACAATGGCCCCTTACACGCCCCAATCCAATGGGATTGCAAAAAGAAAGAATCGTTCATTAAAGGAGATGATGAACGCATTATTGATAAGTTCTGGTTTGCCATAGAACTTGTGGGGGGAAGCCGTTCTTACGGCTAGCCGAATATTAAATCGAGTACCCCATAGCAAAACACAATCCATTCCATATGAAAAATGGAAAGGAAGGAAGCCCAACTTAAATTATTTTAAAGTGTGGGGGTGTTTGGCAAAAGGCAAGTTCCTAAAACCCAAAAGGGTAAAAATAGGACCGAAAATCGTTGATTGTGTTTTCATAGGATATGCGACTAATAGTAAAGCTTATCGATTTCTGGTTCATAAATCAGAAAATCCTGACAGTCATAATAATACGGTTATAGAATCAGATAATGCTGAGTTCTTTGAAAATATATATCCGTATAAAAAGTAATGTGAGTCGATTGGGGAAGGATCTAAATGACCTCGGGAAGAAACAAAAGAAAATACACTTAACCAGGAGGATCCAAGATGTAGTAAACGTCAAATAACGTCTACTTCATTTGGACCAGATTTTGTGACTTTCTTATTGGAAAATGAGCCTCAAACATTTAAAAAAGCTATGTCTTCTTCGGAATCATTGTTATGAAAAGAGGCAGTCAATAGTGAAATAGAATCCATATTGAACAACCATACATGAGAATTGGTTGATCTTCCTCCTGGAAATAAATCGTTGGGTTCTAAATGGATCTTTAAGAGGAAAATGAAAGATGATGGCACTATTGACAAATATAAGGCAAGACTTGTGGTCAAAGAGTATAGACAATGAGAAGGTCTTGACTATTTTGATACACACTCTCCAGTTAAAAGAATTACGTCCATACGAACGTTAGTAGCGTTAGCTGCAGTTTATGGTCTTGAAATTCATCAAATGGATGTAAAGACGGCCTTCTTAAATGGAGAGTTGGAGGAAGAAATCTACCTGGAACAACCTGAAGGGTTTGTGGTTTCAGGTAAAGAAAAGAAGGTCTGTAGACTTGTTAAGTCTCTTTACGGATTAAAACAAGCACCCAAACAATGACATGCGAAATTTGACCAAACAATGTTGTCAAATGGATTTAAGATAAATGAATGTGATAAATGTGTTTACATTAAAAATGTTCCAAATCACATAGTCACTGTTTGCTTATATGTGGATGATATGCTCATAATGAGTAATGACATTGCCAACATAAATGCTGCTAAGCGTATGCTAACTAGCAAGTTTAATATGAAAGACTTGGGAGTTGCTGATTTAATTTTGGGAATTAAGATCCATAAGATTTCTCAAGGTCTAGCATTGTCACAATCTCATTATATTAAGACAGTACTTAAAAAATTCAAGCACTTGGGCTTTAAAGTTGCAAAGACTCAAATTGACGTGAATCTTGCATTAGCAAAGAACAAAGGCCAAAGCATATCACAATTAGATTATGCTCGTGTGTTGGGTTGCTTAATGCATATCATGAATTGTACATGACCAGATATAGCTTGTGCTACAAGTAAATTGAGTCGATAAACGAGCAATCCAGGCTAATCTTATTGAATGGCAATGAAACGAGTTTTGGGATATTTAGAACATACCCAGGGCTTTGCTTTGCACTACAGTAAATATCATGCAGTGATAGAGGGATACTGTAATGTAAATTGGATCACCGGTTCAACTGATTCTAAGTCGACAAGTGGATATGTATTCACTATTGGTGGAGGAGCGGTATCTTGGAAGTCATCCAAACAAACTTGTATTGCCCGCTCTACAATGGAGGCTGAGTTTATAGCCTTGGATAAAGCCGGTGAAGAAGCTGAATGACTCCGAAATTTATTGGAAGATATTCCATTTTGTCCCAAACCGTTGGCACCAATATGCATACATTGCAATAGTCAAGTGGCAATTGGAAAGTCTGGGAGCTTATGTATAACGGTAAATCTCGTCATATATGACGAAGACATAAACTGTTAGACAATTACTCTCTAGAGAAATTATCATGATTGACTATGTAAAGTCAAGTGATAATGTGTCGGATCCACTTACAAAAGGCCTAACTAGAGAGGTAGTTGAGAAGTCATTAAGGGGAATGGGAATGTGGCCGAGAACAAGTCATAGTGGCGGTAACTCTACCTAGAAGACTGGAGATCCCAAGATCTAGGTTCAAGGAGATCAAACAAAGTCATTAATGACGGTTCAACATTGTCAACTAAACTTTTGGTCCATTCTCGTGATGAAACAATGTTCAGTACAAAATAAAACATTAAGGCTTTTTAATGATTTCTAATTTTGACACGGGGTATATCAAATAGTGTATCTACGGGATGACACGTTTAGGAATCACCTATGTAAGTGTGAAGTGTTAGCCGCTTCAAGGAGAACTTTGTAAGGCCAGTTCTCTACGCACTTATGAAACCAGGCGGTGTTCATGGCTGAAACGAACACAACAATGAGAACCAAAGACGGTTAAGGGTTGGTTGTGTGATTTGTGGTTGTCTAGGTATACACCAAAGTTCAATGGTTCAAAGATATCAAATCTACCGATTAATCGAGTTCATCTGACATAAGTTCACTACAGAAAGTTCAAAGGGAAACCTACTTATCCAGATGCAATTAATCCTTACTTGCGAATCACACAATTTTTCATGTATACTTCCGTGATATAGCCATTCCCCATTCATGTGGGGATTGTTGGGTTTTTATGTATTTAATTAATATATTAAACTTAAAAGAGGGTGAATGGGAAATGGAGGGAAATGAAATTTTTGAGTGAAATTTTAAGTTCCCCTCTTGGTAAATTGACATTGTCCCATATTAGAAGGGGAAGAGGTTTTTTATGGGTATATAAACAATTGCTCTTCTTCTAGCTCTTAAAGAGTTGAGAAGAAGGCAAGCATCGCGCCGTTGTCGTCGTCATCGTCGTCGCTTGCTCAGCTCGGCTTCGACTTCGGCTTCAGATTCTGATTCAGATTTGGATTTGGTCAAATGATCGATTGATTGATTAACTTTTTGGACCAAATTTATTTATTGATTGATTAACTTTTTTATGGGTATATAAGCAATTGCTCTTCTTCTAGCTCTTAAAGAGTTGAGAAGAAGGCAAGCATCACGCCGTTGTCGTCGTCATCGTCATCGCTTGCTCGGCTCGACTTCGACTTCGACTTCAGATTCTGATTTGGATTTGGATTTGGATTTGGATTTGGTCAAATGACCGATTGATTGATTAACTTTTTGGACCAAATTTATTTGTTAATAGTAAAATATTAACAGAAATGTTATTAAATATTTGTTTTAATAACAGAATATTAATATTAAATCCAATCCGTTTTTCTATTTTGGTAACAGAAAATTAACTACCCTCTTCAATTTTCCCTCTTTATTGTTGAGTAAATAGCTATTTATGTAATGACATTTATGCTGTGGCCGTTTTGCAGAAACAACCATTCTGAAGAGTTGCACCTCTTCAGATTTCAGCCCAACTTTGGCAATAAATACAACACTATTCTGCTCAGAATTTCACTACGATTTTTTGAATTTCTCCTCCTCCTTCTGCATACTTTTAGCATCAAACAAAGCAATAGTAAGTGTGATTTTCTACCGAACTTTGTGTTCGCTGAAACACTGGGGGGTTGAAGTACCACTACACCAGTATGTAATTCGTTCTATCCTAGGAGGAAATAATCCATAACCTTGGGTACTAGGAGGGGATTAAATTCCTTAAGGAAACAATGTGAATTCAATGGGTTCGAACTGGTTTTCTGTTATTTCGTTGGTCACTTCTATTTATGTTCATTTATATTTCCAGAATTATTTTACAAATACAGTTTACTAACAATAGACACCCTTAGTATTTCTATGAATAGTCATTTATGGAAATTATGCGTTTGTTCGTTTCTTCAGTATAATTTGGACCATGCCAAAAGAAAGAAGGGATGACCTTAACATACCTGGAGTAGGAAAAAATCCGTATGATATCCTTGGGAATGATTGTACCGTGCTCTCTTTAAGTTGAACGTCAATAAAGTAACTTCTTATCTTATTTGAGTATCAAAAGAGTTCTCATCATTGCCACCTCTCAATTTATCCTTGTTAGCTCTCACTCATCTTTTTGTAGACATACAAACATCTATGGTTATATGAATAAAGGTGCATGAATAGGATTTTACATCGAATATTCCTAGAGTAGCACAGAATGAAACCCTTTCTTTTTTCTAATTGTCGTAGCACAGAATGAAATCTTAATCATAATTCATAACAAGAGGTCCTCTTCGTGCTTAAACTAAACATAATGGGTTTTATAAATACGAGAACCATAAAGCTTGCGGGACGGCAGCTACAAAATGGGATTTAGTAATTCCATTTCAACATCATCAAATCTTGATCAAGAAATTCCATTTTGATCCACAGTCCAAAAGAAAAAAGGAAAAAGAACGGGACAAAAACTTCTAGTGCCAACTCAAGAAACCACAAACTGGACATTATAAACTTAGAGGAAGTAATATCTACGAAAACACCAAACATATCAGAACAACTCCATGAAACGTCATGTCCATCAATATCCCAGAAAGTTGACGAACAAATTTTTGTGTATAAAATCCAAATTAAATATTTCATCCCACTATTATCTTTTAATTTCTTCCTCTAAGTGTGACACCTATGCAACAATTTTAAGAGTCATTAAATTGAATTGGGGGTGCTGCCACGTGGGGAGTGGGGGTGGGGAAAGTTTAATATTTATCCATTTATTAGATAATTAGGTAATGTCTCGTTACCCAGTAATCAATCAATTACCCGCATAATTAAGAATTGTTTCAAATTATTTAAAATTGTACTTATTTTTAATACACTTTATACATCCTACTATCATGGTCATATAGTACCACATAAAATAAATACATACACTATTATTTTTATTAAAATATCCATGTAAAAATACATATATTTTCTCAACTTATAATTTTCCTAATCTCATATAAAGAATAAAAATTCTCGTATGCTTAATTCTTAAAATGGTAAAAAAGATAACCTTCTTTTCTTATGAGAAAATAATTTCTATCTTTACAATAAAGAAAATCTCATAAACTTTCTTATATAATGTGTATAATTTATCATATCCGAAAATAGTAATAATGGTAACTATCCAAAATTATACTTATAAACTTTTACTAAAATACTTCACTTAAAAGAAAATACCACACTAACATAATATGTAACGGTATCAAGGTTGTAAACTTATAGGGTCTCATAATAATACTGTTTTAAATCCTCTATAACCTCCTAATAGACATAACCTTCAAACTCATATGGATTTACTACGGCACATCCTAATGTTAAGGTACGAGATGTAACAAGGTACTATTGCTTTACCCTTAGACGAGCATGAAGAAGGAAAAGGCACATCTTCCTGAGGGATAGAGGTGGAAGTCTTTGCCTTTCTTGTTAAAAGATTTCAGAGGAGAAATTGTAATCAGAGAGAGAACACAAGAGAGAAGTAAGAAGAACTCTTTTTAAGGCTTGATGATACAATGGAAAATAAGGGGCGAAGGAAGAAGTATTTATAGAGGCCAATCATGTACGTTGGGGCAGGCCAAAAGATTGCCAACCAATGTGATTAATTCAAAGGCCTTTTCAAGGGCTGTGTGGATGCGACCTTGAGACACCCTTTCGGTCACATCAATTGATTGATATAGCGTAATCGACGTCATGATGGAAGTATCGAAGAGGCAAGAATTCAAGACCGTTTCTTATCATTTTCACTCTAAGAAATGTGGGGACTATCTGTATACGGCTAAAATCGGAGAGTCCGATTTTATGATCATTATGACATTCCATAGCCCGTTTCCAGAAGGCTCGAGGCACCGCTCGAGGTTGGACTATAAGGGTTCCCTATTCTCGATCTCGGGGCAGCGCAAATCGGTGGCTATCATGGACAAGCGGGAAATTCCCAAGGCACGTGGTCCATTAAGTAGTTGTACCAGCTACGTTTCTTTGTAATAATTATACATGTACCATGTTGGGATCCCCCCTCTTATATAAAGGGGACCCTTGTTATTTCTTACACATAGACATTCAATACAAGAACAAGAATATTCCCTGCCCTTCAACTTAAACATATTCTACTGTCTCTCCCTTGATTTTATTGTTTACATTTATTGTGTCTTATTAATTGCTCTTCATTTATTATTCATCATTGATCATAAAGAGCCAATATCAAGGCCCTTAGAACTGTTAGTTCTTCATCGACCATCCCCAATCTCACACTTTAGCTCGACCTTGAGGCCCATCGTAGGCCAGCTCGAGACCCCGATTCACGACCATTCGGTTTGCATAACATACTGTCCTCAAGATCTTATCTTATTTTTCTGACTCACACTTAGCATCTAATCTCTTAACAACTAGCATTACAATAATTTACATATTTTTTTAACCACAAAATTAAATTTAATTGTAATTACCATTTTCAAGGTAAACAGGTTTCCCTGTTGATGATAAAAAAGAGTCTCCACCTAATATTTAAAGATATACTAGGGTACCTTTTTAATTACTAAGATCATTTCTCTATTATTCTACTAACTGGTGAGATTTTGGGTAAGGGTTCTTGTTCTTCTAAGGGAAATGTGTTAGGAACTGTAACGACCTGACCGGTCATCTTGACCTTTTGCACTTCACTCGCCAGTTCTCAGGCATGATTAGCCCCGTGTGATGTATTATGACTTATGTAAATCATCGGTTTTGGTTTTCAGGGTAATATGAATGAATTTGGAAGAATAGTTCTCAGTTTGAAGCATAAAATTTGAAAGGTTTGACCAAGTTTTGACTTGTTAGTATATGATCTAAGATTTGAATTTTTATGATTTGGTTAGCTTCGTTAGGTGATTTAGGACTTAGGAGCGTGATCGGAATGTATTTCGGATGTCCGTGGAAGGTTTAGGCTTGAATTGGCGAAATTGGAATTTTGATGTTTTCCGGTTGATAGGTGAGATTTTGATATAGGGGTCGGAATGGAATTTCGGAAGTTGTAGTATGTCTATTGTGTCATTTGTGATGTTTGTGCAAAATTTCAGGTCATTCGGATGTGGTTTGATAGACCTTTTGATCGGAAGCGAAATTTAGAAAATTTTGGAATTCTTAGGCTTGAATCCGATGCAAATTTGGTGTTTTGATATCGTTTTGAGCGTTCCGAAGGTTGGAACAAGTTTGAATGATGTTATGGGATATGTTGGCATGTTTGGTTGAGGTCCCGAGGGCCCCGTGTGAGTTTCGGGTGGTTAAATAGACGAAATTGCATGTTGAGAAGTTGCAGATTTTTGGCTTCAGCTGTTGCAGGTTTTCCTTCTTCGCAATCACATAGGGAGTCTTGTGATCGCGTAGAGCTTTGATGGGGGCAGTTTAGGTTGTGCTTTCGTGTAACTTGCATTGCGATCGCGTGAGTTGGGCATGTTATGAATTGCGAACGCGTGGCTCTAGTCACGTTCGCGTAGGTGCAAGGTCCTGTGCTTCACGTTGGCGTGGTCAATCCGCGTTCGCGTAGGGTAATTTTGGGCTCTAAGAAGCTTGTGCTTCGCGATCACGATCACGATGGTGGTCCCGCGATCACGATTAAGAAGATTTAAAATCTGGGAAGAATGTTTTAAAAGCTCATTTCCGCGATTTTGGGCATAAGTTTCTCCATTATTGGGCGATTTTGAAGCTTTTTGAAGGGGATTGAAGAGGGAATCAAGGGGGAACACTTGGAGATAAGATTTGTGGACTTTATACTCAATCCTAATGTGTTTTCCTACCTAATTAATCATGGAATTTAAGCCTAATATTGAAGAACTAGGGCTTGTAATTGGAGACCTAAAATTAGGGATTTGAGGGATCATTTGTGGTTGGATTTTGGTGATTTTGATATGAACAAACTCGTGGGAGTGTAAGGATTCTATTGGTGTGATTTTTATCGGATTCCGAGATGTGGGCCCGGGGGCCGGGTTTGGCCAATTTCGGGATTTTTGGTATAAATTGGATATTTTTGAATGAACTTTGTTTCCTTAGCATATTTTGATGGTATGAATCTGCCTTTGGCTAGATTTGGAGCATTCGGAGGCCGAGTCGAGAGGAAAAGACATCGCGGGCTAGAGTTTGGACCGGATAGAGGTAAGTAATGATTGTAAATGCTGTCCTGAGGGGTTGAAACCCCGGATTGCACATTGTTGTGCTATTTTGACGTGACACACACGCTAGATGACGAGCGTAGGGTCGTGCACTGTTGCGGATTGTGACTTATGTCCGTCCCGTATGATTATTTAGCTACGTATTTGATTGAAAACTGTTTGTTATTATCATGTTTTGGGCTAAATGCTATGTTTGGGCCTCGTGCCAACTGTTTTGGACCCTTATGGGACTTTTACTACTTTTCCTCACTATTTTGACTTAATAATTGTACTCAGTCATGCTGAATTATTGTAATTTCCTAACTCAGCCTTATTTACTAAATTTTGGCACTATAAATGAGATTTGAGTTGAACGCCCTGTTTTACTCATAGTACGAGTGGCTTTTGAGGTTGATGGCTGAGAGAGGCCGAGGGCCTGGTTATGAGGATTATATATTTATGGATCGGGCTGCACGCTGCAGCGATATATGGATCTGGCTGCACACCATAGCGATGTAGTGCTTGGGCTGTAGGAGCCCCTCCGGAGTCTGCACACCCCCAGTGAGCATATATGGATCGGGATGCACGCCTCAACGATATATGGATCGGGCTGCACGCCGCATCGGTTATTATATGATACCTATTGAGCGTGAGTGCTAAGTGTGAACGCTGACTGATACGAGTTGAGTCATGAGTGACTGAGAGGCTTGCCCGAGAGGCTATGTATATATGTATACGAGTGATGCTTTGCCCGAGGGGCCTATTATGAACTTACTGGTTTCACTCCTCCTTAAAGGGAGTTTCTATTGAATATGTTGATTCAATTACTGCTTTCACTCATCTTTAGACTGAGCCTCTATTGAAAATGTTAAACAAATATTTTAAAACAAATTTCCTTTAAATTGAAGTTTTTACAAGGTATTCGGAAGTTAGTCACTGATTTGGCTTTGTTACTTCGACTGAGATTTTTAAGTTACAAAATGGTTATGAATTTTTATTTGCCCGAAAGGCTGTATACGAATTATGTTTTGGCCGAGGGGCCGATTATGATTTTCATCACTTTCACTATAAATTTCACTGAACTTCTACTGAAAACTGTTAGAAAAGCATTTTCAAAGGATTTTCCCTGAAATGGGAGTTGAACGAGATGATTTGATGTGTATCCTATTTTTGGAAATATGCGGTATCCTTTGTGGTGCCATGAACCATTACATGATTTGTTACTGCTCAGACTTTATTTACTTTTATTACTTACTGAGTTGGAGTACTCACATTACTCCCTACACCTTGTGTGCAGATTCAGGTATTTCTAAACCCGGTAGCGGGTGTTGATAGCTTAGAGGCAGAGTCATCAGAGTTTAGCAAGGTAGCTGCCTGACGTTCGCAGCACAACTTTTCTCCCTCTTGTTTTCATTAGACTATAATTAGTACATTTTCAAACTTTTCGTTGTATTCAGATTTTAGTAGATGCTCATGACTAGTGACACCCCGATGTCGGAATTGTGTATTTATTCCACACTATTTATTTAAACTTACATCATGATATTATTGATTAATAAATGGTATAAAAATAACTTTTATTGAATAATGGTGATTCGGGAGTTGTGTCGACTGGCCTAGTTTCATGATAGACGCCATCACGACCGGGTCAGTTTTTGGGTTGCGACAAGTTGGTATCAGATCCTAGGTTACATAGGTCTCACGAGTCATGAGCAGGTTTAGTAGAGTCTCGCGGATCGGCATGGAGACGCCTGTACTTATCCTCGGGAGGCTGCAAAACCTTTAGGAAACACTTCACATTCTTGAATTCTTATCATGCGTCCTTGATTCAGCTTGAAATGTAACTTTTTGAATTCCTTCCATGCGTTCGTATACGCGCATGAGCGCTCGGTATCAGCTATGCATTGGTGGCCTGTGATTCCCTGATCGAGGGGTGAGATGTGGTCTTTGTGTGTTGATGTTGGGCTAGTCTGGAGGAGTTGAGGCCGGATTTTTGCCTATAGCTTGAGCTCTGAGGCGTTGATCATGTGAGTATGTGCTTTTGGATCTATATGTCTGATAGTGTCCCTATTTAATTAATATATTAAACTTAAAAGAGGGTGAATGGGAAATGGAGGTAAATGAAATTTTTGAGTGAAATTTTAAGTTCCCCTCTTGGTAAATGGACATTGTCCCATATTAGAAGGGGAAGAGGTTTTTTATGGGTATATAAGCAATTGCTCTTCTTCAAGCTCTTAAAGAGTTGAGAAGAAGGCAAGCATCGCGCCGTTCTCATCGTCATCGTCGTCGCTTGCTCGGCTCGGCTTCGACTTCGGCTTCAGATTCTGATTCAGATTTGGATTTGGTCAAATGATCGATTGATTGATTAACTTTTTTATGGGTATATAAGCAATTGCTCTTCTTCTAGCTCTTAAAGAGTTGAGAAGAAGGCAAGCATCGCGCCGTTGTCGTCGTCATCGTCGTCGCTTGCTCGGCTCGACTTCGACTTCGGCTTCAGATTCTGATTTGGATTTGGATTTGGATTTGGATTTGGTCAAATGATCGATTGATTGATTAACTTTTTGGACCAAATTTATTTGTCAATAGTAAAATATTAACAGAAATGTTATTAAATATTTGTTTTAATAAAAGAATATTAATATTAAATCCAATCCGTTTTTCTGTTTTGGTAACAGAAAATTAACTACCCTCTTCAATTTTCCCTCTTTATTGTTGAGTAAATAGCTATTTATGTAATGACATTTATGCTGTGGCCGTTTTGCAGAAACAGCCATTCTGAAGAGTTGCACCTCTTCAGATTTCAGCCCAACTTTGGCTATAAATACAACACTATTCTGCTCAGAATTTCACTACGATTTTTTGAATTTCTCCTCCTCCTTCTGCATACTTTTAGCATCAAACAAAGCAATAGTAAGTGTGATTTGCTACCGAACTTTGTGTTCGCTGAAACACTGGGGTTTGAAGTACCACTATACCAGTGTGTAATTCGTTCTATCCTGGGAGGAAATAATCCATAACCTTGGGTACTAGGAGGGGATTAAATTCCTTAAGGAAACAATGTGAATTCAATGGGCTCGAACTGGTTTTCTGTTATTTTGTTGGTCACTTCTATTTATGTTCATTTATATTTCCAGAATTATTTTACAAATACAGTTTACTAACAATAGACACCCTTAGTATTTCTATGAATAGTCATTTATGGAAATTATGCACTTGCTCGTTTCTTCAGTATAATTTGGACCATGCCAAAAGAAAGAAGGGATGACCTTAACATACCTGGAGTAGGAAAAAATCCATATGATATCCTTGGGAATGATTGTACCGTGCTCTCTTTAAGTTGAACGTCAATCAAGTAACTTCTTATCTTATTTGAGTATCAAAAGAGTTCTCATCATTGCCACTTCTCAATTTATCCATGTTAGCTCTCACTCATCTTTTTGTAGACATACAAACATCTATGGTTATATGAATAAAGGTGCATGAATAGGAGCTTACATCGAATATTCCTAGAGTAGCAGAGAATGAAACCCTTTCTTTTTTCTAATTGTCGTAGCACAGAATGAAATCTTAATCATAATTCATAACAAGAGGTCCTCTTTGTGCTTAAATTAAACATAATGGGTTTTATAAATACGAGAACCATAAAGCTTGCGGGACGGCAGCTACAAAATGGGATTTAGTAATTCACTTTCAACATCATCAAATCTTGATCAAGAAATTCCATTTTGATCCACAGTCCAAAAGAAAAAAGGAAAAAGAACGGGACAAAAACTTCTAGTGCCAACTCAAGAAACCACAAACTGGACATTATAAACTTAGAGGAAGTAATATCTACGAAAACACCAAACATATCAGAACAACTCCATGAAACGTCATGTCCATCAATATCCCGGAAAGTTGACGAACAAATTTTTGTGTATAAAATCCAAATTAAATATTTCATCCCACTATTATCTTTTAATTTCTTCCTCTAAGTGTGACACCTATGCAACAATTTTAAGAGTCATTAAATTGAATTGGGGGTGCTGCCACGTGGGGAGTGGGGGTGGGGAAAGTTTAATATTTATCCATTTATTAGATAATTAGGTAATGTCTCGTTACCCAGTAATCAATCAATTACCCACATAATTAAGAATTGTTTCAAATTATTTAAAATTGTACTTATTTTTAATACACTTTATACATCTTACTATCATGGTCATATAGTACCACATAAAATAAATACATACACTATTATTTTTATTAAAATATCCATGTAAAAATACATATATTTTCTCAACTTATAATTTTCCTAATCTCATATAAAGAATAAAAATTCTCGTATGCTTAATTCTTAAAATGGTAAAAAAGATAACCTTCTTTTCTTATGAGAAAATAATTTCTATCTTTACAATAAAGAAAATCTCATAAACTTTCTTATATAATGTGTATAATTTATCATATCCGAAAATAGTAATAATGGTAACTATCCAAAATTATACTTATAAACTTTTACTAAAATACTTCACTTAAAAGAAAATACCACACTAACATAATATGTAACGGTATCAAGGTTGTAAACTTATAGGGTCTCATAATAATACTGTTTTAAATCCTCTACAACCTCCTAATAGACATAACCTTCAAACTCATATGGATTTACTACGGCACATCCTAATGTTAAGGTACGATATGTAACAAGGTACTATTGCTTTACCCTTAGACGAGCGTGAAGAAGGAAAAGGCACATCTTCCTGAGGGATAGAGGTGGAAGTCTTTGCCTTTCTTGTTAAAAGATTTCAGAGGAGAAATTGTAATCAGAGAGAGAACACAAGAGAGAAGTAAGAAGAACTCTTTTTAAGGCTTGATGATACAATGGAAAATAAGGGGCGAAGGAAGAAGTATTTATAGAGGCCAATCATGTACGTTGGGGCAGGCCAAAAGATTGCCAACCAATGTGATTAATTCAAAGGCCTTTTCAAGGGCTGTGTGGACGCGACCTTTAGACACCCTTTCGGTCACATCAATTGATTGATATAGCGTAATCGACGTCATGATGGAAGTATCGAAGAGGCAAGAATTCAAGACCGTTTCTTATCATTTTCACTCTAAGAAATGTGGGGACTATCTGTATACGGCTAAAATCGGAGAGTCCGATTTTATGATCATTATGACATTCCATAGCCCGTTTCCAGAAGGCTCGAGGCACCGCTCGAGGTTCGACTACAAGGGTTCCCTATGCTCGATCTCGGGGCAGCGCAAATCGGTGGCTATCATGGACAAGCGGGAAATTCCCAAGGCACGTGGTCCATTAAGTAGTTGTACCAGCTACGTTTCTTTGTAATAATTATACATGTACCATGTTGGGATCCCCCCTCTTATATAAAGGGGACCCTTGTTATTTCTTACACATATGACATTCAATACAAGAACAAGAATATTCCCTACCCTTCAACTTAAACATATTCTACTGTCTCTCCCTTGATTTTATTGTTTACATTTATTGTGTCTTATTAATTGCTCTTCATTTATTATTCATCATTGATCATAAAGAGCCAATATCAAGGCCCTTAGAACTGTTAGTTCTTCATCGACCATCCCCAATCTCACACTTTAGCTCGACCTTGAGGCCCATCGTAGGCCAGCTCGAGACCCCGATTCACGACCATTCGGTTTGCATAACATACTGTCCTCAAGATCTTATCTTATTTTTCTGACTCACACTTAGCATCTAATCTCTTAACAACTAGCATTACAATAATTTACATATTTTTTTAACCACAAAATTAAATTTAATTGCAATTACCATTTTCAAGGTAAACATGTTTCCCTGTTGATGATAAAAAAGAGTCTCCACCTAATATTTAAAGATATACTAGGGTACATTTTTAATTACTAAGATCATTTCTCTATTATTCTACTAACTGGTGAGATTTTCGGTAAGGGTTCTTGTTCTTCTAAGGGAAATGTGTTAGGCACTGTAACGACCTGACCGGTCATCTTGACCTTTTGCACTTCACTCGCCAGTTCTCAGGCATGATTAGCCCCGTGTGATGTATTATGACTTATGTAAATCATCGGTTTTGGTTTTCGGGGTAATATGAATGAATTTGGAAGAATAGTTCTCACTTTGAAGCTTAAAATTTGAAAGGTTTGACCAAGTTTTGACTTGTTAGTATATGATCTAAGATTTGAATTTTTATGATTTGGTTAGCTTCGTTAGGTGATTTAGGACTTAGGAGCGTGATCACAATGTATTTCGGAGGTCCGTGGAAGGTTTAGGCTTGAATTGGCGAAATTGGAATTTTGACGTTTTCCGGTTGATAGGTGAGATTTTGATATAGGGGTCGGAATGGAATTTCGGAAGTTGCAGTAGGTCTGTAGTGTCATTTGTGATGTGTGTGCAAAATATTAGGTCATTCGGATGTGGTTTGATAGACTTTTTGATCGGAAGCGAAATTTAGAAAATTTTGGAATTCTTAGGCTTGAATCCGATGCAAATTTGGTGTTTTGATATCGTTTTGAGCGTTCCAAAGGTTGGAACAAGTTTGAATGATGTTATGGGATATGTTGGCATGTTTGGTTGAGGTCCCGAGGTCCCCGTGTGAGTTTCGGGTGGTTAAATAGACGAAATTGCATGTTGAAGTTGCAGATTTTTGGCTTCAGCTGTTGCAGGTTTTCCTTCTTCGCGATCACATAGGGAGTCTCATGATCGCGTAGAGCTTTGATGGGGGCAGTTCAGGTTGTGCTTTCGTGTAACTTTCATTGTGATCGCGTGAGTTGGGCATGTTATGAATTGCGAACGCGTGGCTCTAGTCGCGTTCGCGTAGGTGCAAGGTCCTGTGCATCACGTTCGCGTGGTCAATCCGCGTCCGCGTAGGGTAATTTTGGGCTCTAAGAAGCTTGTGCTTCGCGATCACGATCATGATGGTGGTCCCGCGATCACGATTAAGAAGATTTAAAATCTGGGCAGAATGTTTTAAAAGCTCATTTCCGCGATTTTGGGCATAAGTTTCTCCATTATTGGGCGATTTTGAAGCTTTTTGAAGGGGATTGAAGAGGGAATCAAGGGGGAACACTTGGAGATAAGATTTGTGGACTTTATACTCAATCCTAATGTGTTTTCCTACCTAATTAATCATGGAATTTAAGCCTAATATTGAAGAACTAGGGCTTGTAATTGGAGACCTAAAATTAGGGATTTGAGGGATCATTTGTGATTGGATTTTGGTGATTTTGATATGAACAAACTCGTGGGAGTGTAAGGATTCTATTGGTGTGATTTTTATCGGATTCCGAGATGTGGGCCCGGGGGCCGGGTTTGGCCAATTTCGGGATTTTTGGTATAAATTGGATATTTTTGAATGAACTTTGTTTCCTTAGCATATTTTGATGGTATGAATCTGCTTTTGGCTAGATTTGGAGCATTCGGAGGCCGAGTCGAGAGGAAAAGACATCGCGGGCTAGAGTTTGGACCGGATAGAGGTAAGTAATGATTGTAAATGCTGTCCTGAGGGGTTGAAACCCCGGATTGCACATTGTTGTGCTATTTTGAGGTGACACACACGCTAGATGACGAGCGTAGGGTCGTGCACTGTTGCGGATTGTGACTTATGTCCGTCCCGTATGATTATTTAGCTACGTATTTGATTGAAAACTGTTTGTTATTATCATGTTTTGGGCTAAATGCTATGTTTGGGCCTCGTGCCAACTGTTTTGGACCCTTATGGGACTTTTACTACTTTTCCTCACTATTTTGACTTAATAATTGTACTCAGTCATGCTGAATTATTGTAATTTCCTAACTCAGCCTTATTTACTAAATTTTGGCACTATAAATGATATTTGAGTTGAACACCCTGTTTTACTGATAATACGAGTGGCTTTTGAGGTTGATGGATGAGAGAGGCCGAGGGCCTGGTTGTGAGGATTATATATTTATGGATCGGGCTGCACGCTGCAGCGATATATGGATTTGGCTGCACACCATAGCGATGTAGTGCTTGGGCTGTAGGAGCCCCTCCGGAGTCTGCACACCCCCAGTGAGCGTATATGGATCGGGATGCACGCCTTAACGATATATGGATCGGGCTGCACGCCGCATCAGTTATTATATGATACCTATTGAGCGTGAGTGCTAAGTGTGAACGCTGACTGATACGAGTTGAGTCATGAGTGACTGAGAGGCTTGCCCGAGAGGCTATGTATATATGTATACGAGTGATGCTTTGCCCGAGGGGACTATTATGAACTTACTGGTTTCACTCCTCCTTAAAGGGAGTTTCTATTGAATATGTTGATTCAATTACTGCTTTCACTCATCTTTAGACTGAGCCTCTATTGAAAATGTTAAACAAATATTTTAAAACAAATTTCCTTTAAATTGAAGTTTTTACAAGGTATTCGGAAGTTAGTCACTGATTTGGCTTTGTTACTTCGACTGAGATTTTTAAGTTACAAAATGGTTATGAATTTTTATTTGCCCGAAAGGCTGTATACGAATTATGTTTTGGCCGAGGGGCCGATTATGATTTTCATCACTTTCACTATAAATTTCACTGAACTTCTACTGAAAACTGTTAGAAAAGCATTTTCAAAGGATTTTCCCTGAAATGGGAGTTGAACGAGATGATTTGATGTGTATCCTATTTTTGGAAATATGCGGTATCCTTTGTGGTGCCATGAACCATTACATGATTTGTTACTGCTCAGACTTTATTTACTTTTATTACTTACTGAGTTGGAGTACTCACATTACTCCCTACACCTTGTGTGCAGATTCAGGTATTTCTAAACCCGGTAGCGGGTGTTGATAGCTTAGAGGCAGAGTCATCGGAGTTTAGCAAGGTAGCTGCCTGACGTTCGCAGCACAACTTTTCTCCCTCTTGTTTTCATTAGACTATAATTAGTACATTTTCAAACTTTTCGTTGTATTCAGATTTTAGTAGATGCTCATGACTAGTGACACCCCGATGTCGGAATTGTGTATTTATTCCACACTATTTATTTAAACTTACATCATGATATTATTGATTAATAAATGGTATAAAAATAACTTTTATTGAATAATGGTGATTCGGGAGTTGTGTCGACTGGCCTAGTTTCATGATAGACGCCATCACGACCGGGTCAGTTTTTGGGTTGCGACAAGTTGGTATCAGATCCTAGGTTACATAGGTCTCACGAGTCATGAGCAGGTTTAGTAGAGTCTCGCGGATCGGCACGGAGACGCCTGTACTTATCCTCGGGAGGCTGCAAAACCTTTAGGAAACACTTCACATTCTTGAATTCTTATCATGCGTCCTTGATTCAGCTTGAAATGTAACTTTTTGAATTCCTTCCATGCGTTCGTATACGCGCATGAGCGCTCGGTATCAGCTATGCATTGGCGGCCTGTGATTCCCTGATCGAGGGGTGAGATGTGGTCTTTGTGTGTTGATGTTGGGCTAGTCTGGAGGGGTTGAGGCCGGATTTTTGCCTATAGCTTGAGCTCTGAGGCGTTGATCATGTGAGTATGTGCTTTTGGATCTATATGTCTGATAGTGTCCCTATTTAATTAATATATTAAACTTAAAAGAGGGTGAATGGGAAATGGAGGTAAATGAAATTTTTGAGTGAAATTTTAAGTTCCCCTCTTGGTAAATGGACATTGTCCCATATTAGAAGGGGAAGAGGTTTTTTATGGGTATATAAGCAATTGCTCTTCTTCAAGCTCTTAAAGAGTTGAGAAGAAGGCAAGCATCGCGCCGTTCTCATCGTCATCGTCGTCGCTTGCTCGGCTCGGCTTCGACTTCGGCTTCAGATTCTGATTCAGATTTGGATTTGGTCAAATGATCGATTGATTGATTAACTTTTTTATGGGTATATAAGCAATTGCTCTTCTTCTAGCTCTTAAAGAGTTGAGAAGAAGGCAAGCATCGCGCCGTTGTCGTCGTCATCGTCGTCGCTTGCTCGGCTCGACTTCGACTTCGGCTTCAGATTCTGATTTGGATTTGGATTTGGATTTGGATTTGGTCAAATGATCGATTGATTGATTAACTTTTTGGACCAAATTTATTTGTTAATAGTAAAATATTAACAGAAATGTTATTAAATATTTGTTTTAATAAAAGAATATTAATATTAAATCCAATCCGTTTTTCTGTTTTGGTAACAGAAAATTAACTACCCTCTTCAATTTTCCCTCTTTATTGTTGAGTAAATAGCTATTTATATAATGACATTTATGATGTGGCCGTTTTGCAGAAACAGCCATTCTGAAGAGTTGCACCTCTTCAGATTTCAGCCCAACTTTGGCTATAAATACAACACTATTCTGCTCAGAATTTCACTACGATTTTTTGAATTTCTCCTCCTCCTTCTGCATACTTTTAGCATCAAACAAAGCAATAGTAAGTGTGATTTGCTACCGAACTTTGTGTTCGCTGAAACACTGGGGTTTGAAGTACCACTATACCAGTGTGTAATTCGTTCTATCCTGGGAGGAAATAATCCATAACCTTGGGTACTAGGAGGGGATTAAATTCCTTAAGGAAACAATGTGAATTCAATGGGCTCGAACTGGTTTTCTGTTATTTTGTTGGTCACTTCTATTTATGTTCATTTATATTTCCAGAATTATTTTACAAATACAGTTTACTAACAATAGACACCCTTAGTATTTCTATGAATAGTCATTTATGGAAATTATGCACTTGCTCGTTTCTTCAGTATAATTTGGACCATGCCAAAAGAAAGAAGGGATGACCTTAACATACCTGGAGTAGGAAAAAATCCGTATGATATCCTTGGGAATGATTGTACCGTGCTCTCTTTAAGTTGAACGTAAATCAAGTAACTTCTTATCTTATTTGAGTATCAAAAGAGTTCTCATCATTGCCACCTCTCAATTTATCCATGTTAGCTCTCACTCATCTTTTTGTAGACATACAAACATCTATGGTTATATGAATAAAGGTGCATGAATAGGAGCTTACATCGAATATTCCTAGAGTAGCAAAGAATGAAACCCTTTCTTTTTTCTAATTGTCGTAGCACAGAATGAAATCTTAATCATAATTCATAACAAGAGGTCCTCTTTGTGCTTAAATTAAACATAATGGGTTTTATAAATACGAGAACCATAAAGCTTGCGGGACGGCAGCTACAAAATGGGATTTAGTAATTCACTTTCAACATCATCAAATCTTGATCAAGAAATTCCATTTTGATCCACAGTCCAAAAGAAAAAAGGAAAAAGAACGGGACAAAAACTTCTAGTGCCAACTCAAGAAACCACAAACTGGACATTATAAACTTAGAGGAAGTAATATCTACGAAAACACCAAACATATCAGAACAACTCCATGAAACGTCATGTCCATCAATATCCCGGAAAGTTGACGAACAAATTTTTGTGTATAAAATCCAAATTAAATATTTCATCCCACTATTATCTTTTAATTTCTTCCTCTAAGTGTGACACCTATGCAACAATTTTAAGAGTCATTAAATTGAATTGGGGGTGCTGCCACGTGGGGAGTGGGGGTGGGGAAAGTTTAATATTTATCCATTTATTAGATAATTAGGTAATGTCTCGATACCCGGTAATCAACCAATTACCCACATAATTAAGAATTGTTTCAAATTATTTAAAATTGTACTTATTTTTAATACACTTTATACATCTTACTATCATGGTCATATAGTACCACATAAAATAAATACATACACTATTATTTTTATTAAAATATCCATGTAAAAATACATATATTTTCTCAACTTATAATTTTCCTAATCTCATATAAAGAATAAAAATTCTCGTATGCTTAATTCTTAAAATGGTAAAAAAGATAACCTTCTTTTCTTATGAGAAAATAATTTCTATCTTTACAATAAAGAAAATCTCATAAACTTTCTTATATAATGTGTATAATTTATCATATCCGAAAATAGTAATAATGGTAACTATCCAAAATTATACTTATAAACTTTTACTAAAATACTTCACTTAAAAGAAAATACCACACTAACATAATATGTAACGGTATCAAGGTTGTAAACTTATAGGGTCTCATAATAATACTGTTTTAAATCCTCTACAACCTCCTAATAGACATAACCTTCAAACTCATATGGATTTACTACGGCACATCCTAATGTTAAGGTACGAGATGTAACAAGGTACTATTGCTTTACCCTTAGACGAGCGTGAAGAAGGAAAAGGCACATCTTCCTGAGGGATAGAGGTGGAAGTCTTTGCCTTTCTTGTTAAAAGATTTCAGAGGAGAAATTGTAATCAGAGAGAGAACACAAGAGAGAAGTAAGAAGAACTCTTTTTAAGGCTTGATGATACAATGGAAAATAAGGGGCGAAGGAAGAAGTATTTATAGAGGCCAATCATGTACGTTGGGGCAGGCCAAAAGATTGCCAACCAATGTGATTAATTCAAAGGCCTTTTCAAGGGCTGTGTGGATGAGACCTTTAGACACCCTTTCGGTCACATCAATTGATTGATATAGCGTAATCGACGTCATGATGGAAGTATCGAAGAGGCAAGAATTCAAGACCGTTTCTTATCATTTTCACTCTAAGAAATGTGGGGACTATCTGTATACGGCTAAAATCGGAGAGTCCGATTTTATGATCATTATGACATTCCATAGCCCGTTTCCAGAAGGCTCGAGGCACCGCTCGAGGTTCGACTACAAGGGTTCCCTATGCTCGATCTCGGGGCAGCGCAAATCGGTGGCTATCATGGACAAGCGGGAAATTCCCAAGGCACGTGGTCCATTAAGTAGTTGTACCTGCTACGTTTCTTTGTAATAATTATACATGTACCATGTTGGGATCCCCCCTCTTATATAAAGGGGACCCTTGTTATTTCTTACACATATGACATTCAATACAAGAACAAGAATATTCCCTACCCTTCAACTTAAACATATTCTACTGTCTCTCCCTTGATTTTATTGTTTACATTTATTGTGTCTTATTAATTGCTCTTCATTTATTATTCATCATTGATCATAAAGAGCCAATATTAAGGCCCTTAGAACTGTTAGTTCTTCATCGACCATCCCCAATCTCACACTTTAGCTCGACCTTGAGGCCCATCGTAGGCCAGCTCGAGACCCCGATTCACGACCATTCGGTTTGCATAACATACTGTCCTCAAGATCTTATCTTATTTTTCTGACTCACACTTAGCATCTAATCTCTTAACAACTAGCATTACAATAATTTACATATTTTTTTAACCACAAAATTAAATTTAATTGCAATTACCATTTTCAAGGTAAACATGTTTCCCTGTTGATGATAAAAAAGAGTCTCCACCTAATATTTAAAGATATACTAGGGTACCTTTTTAATTACTAAGATCATTTCTCTATTATTCTACTAACTGGTGAGATTTTCGGTAAGGGTTCTTGTTCTTCTAAGGGAAATGTGTTAGGCACTGTAACGACCTGACCGGTCATCTTGACCTTTTGCACTTCACTCGCCAGTTCTCAGGCATGATTAGCCTCGTGTGATGTATTATGACTTATGTAAATCATCGGTTTTGGTTTTCGGGGTAATATGAATGAATTTGGAAGAATAGTTCTCACTTTGAAGCTTAAAATTTGAAAGGTTTGACCAAGTTTTGACTTGTTAGTATATGATCTAAGATTTGAATTTTTATGATTTGGTTAGCTTCGTTAGGTGATTTAGGACTTAGGAGCGTGATCACAATGTATTTCGGAGGTCCGTGGAAGGTTTAGGCTTGAATTGGCGAAATTGGAATTTTGACGTTTTCCGGTTGATAGGTGAGATTTTGATATAGGGGTCGGAATGGAATTTCGGAAGTTGCAGTAGGTCTGTAGTGTCATTTGTGATGTGTGTGCAAAATATTAGGTCATTCGGATGTGGTTTGATAGACTTTTTGATCGGAAGCGAAATTTAGAAAATTTTGGAATTCTTAGGCTTGAATCCGATGCAAATTTGGTGTTTTGATATCGTTTTGAGCATTCCAAAGGTTGGAACAAGTTTGAATGATGTTATGGGATATGTTGTCATGTTTTGTTGAGGTCCCGAGGTCCCCGTGTGAGTTTCGGGTGGTTAAATAGACGAAATTGCATGTTGAAGTTGCAGATTTTTGGCTTCAGCTGTTGCAGGTTTTCCTTCTTCGCGATCACATAGGGAGTCTCATGATCGCGTAGAGCTTTGATGGGGGTAGTTCAGGTTGTGCTTTCGTGTAACTTTCATTGCGATCGCGTGAGTTGGGCATGTTATGAATTGCGAACGCGTGGCTCTAGTCGCGTTCGCGTAGGTGCAAGGTCCTGTGCATCACGTTCACGTGGTCAATCCGCGTCCGCGTAGGGTAATTTTGGGCTCTAAGAAGCTTGTGCTTCGCGATCACGATCACGATGGTGGTCCCGCGATCACGATTAAGAAGATTTAAAATCTGGGCAGAATGTTTTAAAAGCTCATTTCCGCGATTTTGGGCATAAGTTTCTCCATTATTGGGCGATTTTGAAGCTTTTTGAAGGGGATTGAAGAGGGAATCAAGGGGGAACACTTGGAGATAAGATTTGTGGACTTTATACTCAATCCTAATGTGTTTTCCTACCTAATTAATCATGGAATTTAAGCCTAATATTGAAGAACTAGGGCTTGTAATTGGAGACCTAAAATTAGGGATTTGAGGGATCATTTGTGGTTGGATTTTGGTGATTTTGATATGAACAAACTCGTGGGAGTGTAAGGATTCTATTGGTGTGATTTTTATCGGATTCCGAGATGTGGGCCCGGGGGCCGGGTTTGGCCAATTTCGGGATTTTTGGTATAAATTGGATATTTTTGAATGAACTTTGTTTCCTTAGCATATTTTGATGGTATGAATATGCTTTTGGCTAGATTTGGAGCATTCGGAGGCCGAGTCGAGAGGAAAAGACATCGCGGGCTAGAGTTTGGACCGGATAGAGGTAAGTAATGATTGTAAATGCTGTCCTGAGGGGTTGAAACCCCGGATTGCACATTGTTGTGCTATTTTGAGGTGACGCACACGCTAGATGACGAGCGTGAGGTCGTGCACTGTTGCGGATTGTGACTTATGTCCGTCCCGTATGATTATTTAGCTACGTATTTGATTGAAAATTGTTTGTTATTATCATGTTTTGGGCTAAATGCTATGTTTGGGCCTCGTGCCAACTGTTTTGGACCCTTATGGGACTTTTACTACTTTTTCTCACTATTTTGACTTAATAATTGTACTAAGTCATGCTGAATTATTGTAATTTCCTAACTCAGCCTTATTTACTAAATTTTGGCACTATAAATGATATTTGAGTTGAACGCCCTGTTTTACTGATAGTACGAGTGGCTTTTGAGCTTGATGGCTGAGAGAGGCCGAGGGCCTGGTTGTGAGGATTATATATTTATGGATCGGGCTGCACGCTGCAGCAATATATGCATCAGGCTGCACACCATAGCGATGTAGTGCTTGGGCTGTAGGAGCCCCTCCGGAGTCTGCACACCCCCAGTGAGCGTATATGGATCGGGATGCACGCCTCAGCGATATATGGATCGGGCTGCACGCCACATCGGTTATTATATGGTACCTATTGAGCGTGAGTGCTAAGTGTGAACGCTAACTGATACGAGTTGAGTCATGAGTGACTGAGAGGCTTGCCCGAGAGGCTATGTATATATGTATACGAGTGATGCTTTGCCCGAGTGGCCTATTATGAACTTACTGGTTTCACTCCTCCTTAAAGGGAGTTTCTATTGAATATGTTGATTCAATTACTGCTTTCACTCATCTTTAGACTGAGCCTCTATTGAAAATGTTAAACAAATATTTTAAAACAAATTTCCTTTAAACTGAAGTTTTTACAAGGTATTCGGAAGTTAGTCACTGATTTGGCTTTGTTACTTCAACTGAGATTTTTAAGTTACAAAATGGTTATGAATTTCTTTTTGCCCGAAAGGCTGTATACGAATTATGTTTTGGCCGAGGGGCCGATTATGATTTTCATCACTTTCACTATAAATTTCACTGAACTTCTACTGAAAACTGTTAGAAAAGCATTTTCAAAGGATTTTCCCTGAAATGGGAGTTGAACGAGATGATTTGATGTGTATCCTATTTTTCGAAATATGCGGTATCCTTTGTGGTGCCATGAACCATTACATGATTTGTTACTGCTCAGACTTTATTTACTTTTATTACTTACTGAGTTGGAGTACTCACATTACTCCCTACACCTTGTGTGCAAATTCAGGTATTTCTAAACCCGGTAGTGGGTGTTGATCGCTCAGAGGCAGAGTCATCGGAGTTTAGCAAGGTAACTGCCTGACGTTCGCAGCACAACTTTTCTCCCTCTTGTTTTCATTAAACTATAATTAGTACATTTTCAAACTTTTCGTTGTATTCAGATTTTAGTAGATGCTCATGACTAGTGACACCCCGATGTCGGAATTGTGTATTTATTCCACACTATTTATTTAAACTTACATCATGAGATTATTGATTAATAAATGGTATAAAAATAACTTTTATTGAATAATGGTGATTCAGGAGTTGTGTCGACTGGCCTAGTTTCATGATAGGCGCCATCACGACCGGGTCAGTTTTTGGGTCGCGACAAGTTGGTATCAGATCCTAGGTTACATAGGTCTCACGAGTCATGAGCAGGTTTAGTAGAGTCTCGCGGATCGGCACGGAGACGCCTGTACTTATCCTCGGGAGGCTGCAGAACCTTTAGGAAACACTTCACATTCTTGAATTCTTATCATGCGTCCTTGATTCAGCTTGAAATGTAACTTTTTGAATTTCTTCCATGCGTTCGTATACGCGCATGAGTGCTCGGTATCAGCTATGCATTGGCGGCTTGTGATTCCCTTTTCGAGGGGTGAGATGGTCTTTGTGTGTTGATGTTGGGCTAGTCTGGAGGACTTGAGGCCGGATTTTTGCCTATAGCTTGAGCTTTGAGGCGTTGATCATGTGAGTATGTGCTTTTGGATCTATATGTCTGATAGTGTCCCTATTAGTTGGAGTGATGACTGGATAGCTACATAATGAGTGTGATATGACTACGAGATGTGTTCATATGAATTGAATGAGACGAGAAGGGTCGGCCTGAGGACAGAAATGACTATTTGGTGCTTGTTTACTGTGAAAATGGTAATAATAATTAAATTTGTTGATGGTACTCTAAAAATATGTGATATATTTTTATGCTAGTTGTTTAAGCAGTTGATGCTAGATATGTGAAGAATAGAGAGGAAATGCGAGCTAAAATGGAATTATAATCGAATTAGGGGGTTTGCTATTCGGGCCTCGGACTGACCGATGAGGGGCCTTGAGGTTGATGCCTGGGCTCGGGCTCGGGCTCGAGCTATTGGGGATAATCGGGAAGGGGCTAACAGTTAGGATATGATTAAGGGAGGCTCTTTATGGCCAATGACAAGCTATAAATGAAGAACAAATAAGAAGGCAATAAATATGAGCAATAGTGCCGGGAGAATACGTTAGAGAGAGAGAGAGAGTTATTATTTATCTCATGTAGAATAGTTGGAGCAACAACCGGGGACCTTACAAAATGGCAAAGATCCCCTTTATATAGGAGGGGAATCCCAACATAGTACAAAATGCATTAATTGTAAAGGTATGGAGATGAGACGACTAGACGTGACACCAGGCTCTGTCAATGCTATCTGCTGGCCTTGGGAACTCCCCATCCCCGGCATCGTCGTTGGGTCGGGCGTAAATGGACGTCGAGGGAGAGAACTCGACCGAGACCCTGCAGCCTCGAGATCTCGAGATGGATTCCTGAAACGCTTAAATGATGGGGGAATTGGACTCCCTGATTTTACCGTATACAAATAGTCTCCGCATTTCCTAGAATGAAGTAATAGGAAATGATTTTGAGCTGCCGTTCCGAGGGCACCATTGCCATGTCATCAGCCTGTAAGAGCATTAAATGCCATGCCCTAAAAAACTGTGCAAGGGTTGCCATCAAATGTGATTATTGAGGAACCCACGAACCGTTATTGGCTCGTCCTTTTCGCTACCCAAGCGGTTCCTATAAATATATCGACTATTTGATAATCCTTATCTTCGTAGCATCTTCAAATTCACGAGTCCATACCAATCGTCTTTCACACTCTTCTGTCTTGCTTTCTGAGAGAAAATTTTACCGTTGCTATGGCCAGGACTTCTAGAACGGTTCCTCAGCGGATGAAGCTGTATCTTCATCTCGGTCATCTAAGGAGAGAGCCAAAGTGATACCCACTTTGGAACAGTGTACTCCCTCCAAGCTTGATATGTCAAAAGATTTTACCATCGATGCCACTTCATCCACACCGGGCCGATGTGAACATGTGTCCCGATACATTAGTGTCGTGATCAACATAGAAGCGGTGAGGATAGACTGCCGATGGAGTGAGGCAGTGGAGGTGGAGATTCCCGGCCCTGATGAAAATATAACGGACTACAAGGCTGACTTCCTTCATGTGTATACCTACCCATTCACCTTGGGTCCTGATGATTCCTCTGAATCCCCACCCCTAGAAATAGATCCTGTTATCCTTGATTTTTGTGAAAAGTATCAAGTGACGCTCGGTCAGATCTATCCTTATATTTGGAGGATAGTATTGATGCTCCGTCATTTTACTAAAGGGGTTGTGGGCGAGACTTTTACCATCAGCCATTTGATTAGGTTGTACAACCCTCGATTTTATCGAGGTTTGATTAGGATCCATAATCGATCCAAAAAATCATTTTTCTCGAGCATCGACAAGGGGAAGGATCGAGGATGGATGAGCAGTTTGTCTGGGTAAAGACCTCGAATGTCATTCCAGCCCAGAGAATGCCTTTCCTGGAGAGATGGAACACATAGCGTAAGCGGTTTTCCGTTAACCATGGTTTGTAATTTTCTTCCCTTTCCCCCGGAATGATGACCTCTTTGCCATTTTACATAGCCATCGCTTGGTACCCCGAGGCAGTTTCAGATTTGCCGGGGTGGATCAAACGGTTGGACGCCGCATTCCCGTATCATGTTCGATCTTGGACCGACCTGGCCAAGGAGCGATGGGTGGCCAAGAATCACGGTACAACTACTTTGCTATCTATGTCTTAGATTTGCGTTTCTCCCTGTGTCCCTTGTGTTGACAAATCATGGTTATTGTGGTTGTGCAGGCCTTGGCGAGAATATGGAGATGAGACCACCCCCTGGTGCTGAAACGGAGGCTTCAAATCCCGGCAAGAGCAGTAAGAGGAAAGGTAAGGCGGCTGCTGATCCTCCTATGGCAAAGAAACCCAGGTCGCTCGAGCATCAAACCGCTACTAGGACCCTTGCTTCAATTTCAGGGGAAAATCTTGGCGCTGAGGATGGGGATGACGATGAAGGCCAGTTAGCACGGAGGACGAGGTCGAGTGCAAGAGCCTCACATGTGCCTCGAGCGGAGGCTGCTAAGTCTGGAACGGTCGACTCAGGTCGGTCCTGTAGACCGAAGACCCTTGAGAAGGGTGTTAACATGACCTCGGATCGCATGACTGGGTTTGGCGCAGTCTCCATTGGGGGGACCGTTGCTATCGATCCTGAAGGGTCGGGGCCTGGAGCTTTTCAGGAGCAGGGGTTGCCTTTCGGGGAAATCGGCGACATAAATGATTTCATCTCATGCTTTCAGGTCTCGTCAGGGGAACTAAGGGATGCTCAAGAAGCGAACGCCGCCAAGGCGGGGATTCCTCTCAAAGGGGTAGGGTCACTTGCCAACATCTTTGAGGGTGTTAGCAATAGCGTCGGTCTTGACGTTCCTGGTGTTGTCGAGGCGGAGGAGAGATTCATGCAGCAGGTGTTAGCTATCTTTCGTATATTTCTTTTAGTCTTATGCATCATTCTTCATTTTTTCTAACTCTTCCGTTATTCCGCAGTGCAAGGATATGTATGATCATGCCCTCTTTTGGCTCTGCGATGAGCTTTCTTACCGTGAAAAGGAGTGTACGAAGCTTACCTCGATGTTGCGGGATTCGAAGGCCCACTCTGCCCGATGAGAGGAAGAATTAGGGGAGCTCCGAGCTGCTTTGGAGAGAGCATTCCAGGAAAAGGCTGATCTTACTATGCAGGTATTTCGCCTTTCTTGTATCCGACCTTTGCTCCCATATTTTGACACAGATTGGCTTACCTCTCTTTTGTAGGTCGAGCAAAATGGTTCACAGATTAGTCAACTGAACACGGGATCCTCCGGTTGAGGAAGCAAAGTGAGGCAACGACTGAGGAGTTGGCGTCATTCCATGATCTTCTCAAGAATGCTCGCAAGGAGATTGCTTCTTTGGCGGCGACCAAGTCCGAGATTAAAAGAAATGCTGCCACTTATCTGGATGATGCATCCACAATGCATAAAATAGCTCATGACATATCGATAGCAGCTGAGTAGAAGCTAGTTTGGGCTATTAAACATGCTAAGGTGGAGACGAGGAGAAAAAACATGGAGGAGATTGGAGCTAGGGGCGTCAATCTGTCAGTCGATCTCAAGGAAGCCCGCGAATTGGAGAGAGAATTGGTGCTTTTGGTCATCCTAGATGAGGGCGAAGATAGCGGTGATGAAGTGTAGTCCCTACGTCATTTTGCATCCTTTCTTTTTCCCTTTGTATGCAATCCCCGGGGAATGGATTTTGTAAAGATGCCTCTTATGGATACGTTTTTGGCAATGTAAAAAGAGGGACTTTTCTCCTTTCAGTTTTTTCATTCCTTTGCTTTTGCGGATTTAACCTTTCAACTTTTGATGTTAGCCTTTGAAATTCATTCTTGGAGCGACCAAGACCCTCAAATCGGGCCATGCCTCGGGGTTAAATTGATAGCTTCTATCGAGTCGGTGCCGGCGATATCGTAGAGCCCCCAAGGCCCTGTAGTTTCTCGAATTTTGCGGGGTAGCAACATTTGGTCAATCTGGTAAAGGGGCCCTAGAGCGATTCTGTCAGTAGGTTTCCCTAGGAGAGGGTGATGTTAACATGACCAGAATTAATTAGCCTCTTGGATAGGCGGGCAATTGCTGTCTTGCCCCTATATATTCATTCACTTGCCTTTCCAATGGTGATTTTGCTGCTTTGAGAGACTACCTCTTCCACAGAGCCTGGTGTTTTGTGCTAGTTCTTCCATTGCTTCAACCCAAAATTTTGCTCAGATCCACATCTTTCTCCTCCTATTCTATCATGGCCATGACTACTATGTCGACGTCCGACCGCCAAGGAGAGGGGAGTTCTTCCTACGCTCCGCATTCGGTTGGTGATAGTGGCACACCACCTATGCCTGGTGAGCGGGACTCGAGGTGCCTTGCCTCGAGGAGAGTCATCACACTGGGGAGACCTCCTAATGTTCCGGGTCACTCGGAGCACGTGTCGAGGATCATCTTATCAGTGGGAGAGGAAAACCTCGAAATGATCAGAAAAGATTGCGGATGGGGAGAAGGTGCGGTATTACAAGTACCTTCTTCCGAGGAGAGAATCATGACATACGCTGAGGGGTTTTTGAGCGTATACACGCATATTTTTGCATCGGGTCCCCTCAATCGGGTAGTGCTTGATTTCTGTTAGAGATATCGGGTTACCTTAGTGCAGGCTCACCCCTTCCTTTGGAAAATAGTGCAGATGATAAGATATTTCACCGATAAGGCCGGGATAAAGTTTACCCTCAGTCATCTCATGAGGTTATATCGGCCACTGTATTATCGGGGTTTGATCACTCTGCAACGTCGATCCACCTAAGCTCCTATCGTCGGTAGCGAAGAGAACGAGGACCGTGGATGGATGAATCAGTTCATTCGGATTCGAACGACCGATGCCATCCCTAGAGAATTTTTGCTATTTCCTGAGAAATGGAACTTCACACGTAAGTGTCTCACCTGAACTATCATCGTTTTGACCGGAGGCGGGCTCCATAATGATATCTTTCTGTTCCATATTTGTAGGAACTCATTAGCCGCTGAACAAGGTCCCCGATTTAGCCAAGTGGTCTCGTAAGCTGGCATCTTGCTCGATTCATGATAGGCACCTGTGGCGAGATCTATCCAAAGGGAGATGGGAGGCGAAGCATTGTGGTAGGCGTCCGGTGTTTTGTTTCCTGAAAATGGCGCTTTTCTTGTCGTCTTATTAACTCAACTGCCATAGGTATTAGAGATTTTTCCGAAATGAAGCCGTGTCCTCTGGGAGAGGAGGAGAGATTACCGGCCTCGGGATCGAGGATCGATGATAAACGAAAAGGGGATCTGGGGTGTGAAGGGTCTTGCAGTGGGGCGACTCCTTCTCAATGATTAAGAAGAAGCAATTCGATCGGTCGTCTATCTTTTGAAGGCAGTAAGCCATCGAATATTGGCTCGGCCTTTGGCAAGGCTCAGCAGCTCGGCCTCATGGTGAGTCTTTGATCGCTGTAAGATTATTTCGATCCTGTGCCTTTATTTTTTCATTTAGTTTTCTTTCATAGGCCTTCGATAGGCTCAAATCCGAGCTGCTTCGCCGTAAGGCCCTGTTGTGGGAGGCCTTGGATAGGGAAAAATCCCTTAAGCTTCTCTCTACGAAAAAGGAAAGCGAGTTGGTTTCCCTGTGACGCGAGGTGGACCGAAGCCGGAGCCGTGAGAGTTGCCTAGAAAAACAGGTACCCTGCATTCCATGCTGGCTTGCACTCCCCTTTTCATCTCGACGGATTAATGTTTTGATATTTCAGTTGGAGAACAAGGCGGAGGAGTTGGGACATCTCTGGGGCGAGGTTTGTTGAGCCAAATGCGAATTCAACGAGCTGCAGGCACATGTAAGTACCTCTTTTGCGGCCAAAGAAAGTGCTTTAGCCATGGTTTCTACTCTTGAAGTGAAAATCCGGACCGTTCGTGCGAATGATTCTGCACGGGCGAATATGATTTCAAGGCTTTCATCCGAGCTTTCGAAGGCGAAGGCCGAAGTGGTGAATTTCCGGGCCGAGCTCGTGATGAGCAACATCAGGGCGGGGCAGAAAGCGGCGGCCTATTCAAAGAGTGCTGCCATTGCTAAAGATGAACTGAAGAGAGCCCTCGATCGTACAAGCAGTAGCAAGAAGTATGCGAAATGCAAATCTCAGAGGGAAATTCTCGGGGAGATTCACGCCAAGGGCTTTGATCTCTATGAAGATATCAAGAAAGCCAAAGGAGAGGAGTATGATGCCAAGTTCCTTCTGTCCGATGCTGAAGCTGGCGAGGAAGGGGCCGCCGGGCCATAATCACTGAGGGTGGACGTTTATTTCCTTCCTTGTTCTTGTGTATATTGCTTTCACAGTATGTTGTAAATGGAGCTTGTATTTTATCACCTGTATGTATGGGGGGAAACCCCACAATTTGTGTCTTCTCTTTGTCAAGATTTTAACCAGGTTGATTCGAAATTTGAGCTAGTAGAAATCTTTAGATTCGTGATACGACCCTGAGGCTCGTTAGGCTGGCAAGAGCGGCTCTTACGCTTTGCCCTTGGGCATATGCATTTTAACTATTTTGGGTTCAGTCTCCGAGTCAGGTTTCGACTCGAGCTCAATCAACCCTCAAGTTTTGTATTTGTGCGGGCTGGCGACAATGGCTCTTACGCCTTAGGGCGAAGCGACCTTTTATGTGTGTGGCCCTAAGGCTTGTTAAGCTGGCGATAATGGCTCTTATGCTTTGCCCTTAGGCATGTAGGCGACCTATTACGCCTTAGATCGACTCGAGCTCATTTTGACCCTCAAGCTTTCAAACTTTAAGCTGGCGACAGTGGCTCTTACGTTTTTGGTCGTTGCAACCTTTTAGTGTGTGTGGCCCTGGGGCTCATTAGGTTGGCGAAAATGGCTCTTACGCTTTGCCCTTAGGCATATGTAGGCTTTATTTTCCTCTCGTAAAGGACTTTTTGAAATGATTTTGCCTGACCCATCGTCGGTTCGGGAAGAGCCTCGATTTCAAGTCATTTGCGGTGATGTTCGAGCACCTCAGAAGGTTTGGCTCATAGGCTGAGTAGCCCGAAGCCTTATGATTTGGAGCTGACATGGTTGAAGCTCTTTTGCCTATCGAGGGTAGCCTGTTTAACCGGTTATTTTCGAAGTAGATTCTAAGTAATGGCCTATAATTTTGTAGCGACGGTCGGGCGTCCCCGAGTCGTGTTAATTCGGCTGGTACAGCCGTATGACCGTAGTTAGTTGTGTTTGGCTGGGGCCATTTTTGGTCCCGAGTGTAGTAGGTTAGGCGTCTATATCGAGGGTATGCTCTTTTGGGAGTCTTACAAATGCGACATATAGCCTAAACTTCGGTATTGAGTTTATGCCTGTAGTAAAGTCTTACAAAATTTTCATGCCTTTTGAGGTCTTACAGTTTTGTTGATACTTCGTACAAGTATGATTCATGCCTTGCTTGAGGTCTTATAGTTTTGTTGGTACTTGGTACAAGTACGATTCATGCCTTGCTTGAGGTCTTACAGTTTTGTTAATACTTGGTACAAGTACGATTCATGCCTTGCTTAAGGTATTACAGTTTTTTTGGTACTTGGTACAAGTTTTGTGAGACCGAGTCTGCCCGCTCGGGGTCTTACGGCCTCGGGTTTTTTAACGAATGGCGATTAGTGACAGTCTCCAAGTCATCGAGTTTGCTTTGGCTTGGGAGCCGTTACTCGTGAGCTCGGAATTGCCTCATTGAGGGCTTACGATTTTGGAGATTCTGACCCTAAGGTCATGCGGGTGTCGAGTTGTTGATGCCAGTCTCCAAGTATTTCGGGGCGTTCTTGGTGGAGGGATCTTCGCTATGAAAAGGCTGAGTTTCATTTGGAGTACGATATGCTTTGGCGAAAGATATTCTTTGATTGCTTGACATAAGTACATGTTGTTTTGTTGCTAGGGGTCCGGCTTACGCGGACACGATTCTTTTGACTGTTTGGCCTGGTACATCATTTCCTATTGGAACCATGCTCGGCGTTCCTTGGTTTTTCCGAATGGATGACCTTTCGAGGGGATGCCCTCCAGTGTTCGGGGTTGATCGTAAAAGAAGCCTTGAATACTTGTTGGATCCCCCTTAAGGTCTTCGAGTTGGGTTAGCATTCTGACCGCTTCGATCGAGCGCCTGCATAAGGGTTAGTCTGAAATATGAAATGAAAAGGGAGATGGTCGTACCTTAATGTGAGACGCGCCGGCGATGTTTTGGGGATCAATATGTTCCAATCACTCGAGGTGAGGATGCGGTACGGTCCTTTATTTCATTTAATCGGGCTTGATCGAAGGTATGACTCGATTACCCTTTGGCTCTTTTGCGGGCGAAGGTGTGAGCGCCGGTGCCACATCGTGCACCGCAAACATTTCCCTTGCCGCATGTTGTTCCCCCTAGACAGTTTTAATTCTGTCCTTTGTTGGGGATTTCATCATTTGGTGAAGAGTGGATGGTACCGCTCTCATGTAGTGTATCCACGATCGCCCGAATAAGGCATTGTACATGTCTCCTTCATGGGATTTGACATTTAGGGTCATGCCGGCCACACTGACTGGGGGAGTGATCTCTCCTTTTGTTGTTTCGATCGCCGTGTTGAATCCGTTAAGGACTCGAGAGGCGGGCATGATTTGGTCTAGCAGTCCGAGCTACTCTATTACCCTTAACCTGATGATGTTGGCCGAACTACCTGGATCCACGAGCACATGTTTTATTCGAAATGAATTAACGAAGAAAGAGGTTACCAGTGCGTCGTTATGACGTTGGGACGAGGTTTTGGAGTCCTCCTTGCTGAATGTGAGGGCATCTTCGGATACATGTCCCCGGGTTTGCTTTTCCCTGGTGATGGATATTTTTGTCCTTCTCATCACGGGTTCCTGGGGAGTGTCGACGCCCCCCAATATCACGTGGACAACATGTTGTGGCTCAGTGGCTTCGTTCTTCTTCGCCGTGCGTATTATGAGGTTCACATACTAAGTTGTGATTCCTCTAGGAAGGATCCGACTGAATAGGCTTGGGCCATTTGGCGTCCCTGATTTTACTGATGGCGAACATGATGCCCGATACATCAACGTTGAAGTTGCATTCCAACAAGTGAGGTGCACCCGCTGGCCCTGCTTTCCTATCGAGTCTGGCTCTGTTGATGAATCCTCTAGGAACCTGTCCTCGATCTATTCTTTGGTCATTGCGATGGGTTGCACCTGGGGGTATTCCTCCTATCTTCGATGTACGACTGATGTCATGCCCCAACCTCGGGAGGTGCGACCGACGCTCAATCAACGGAACCCAACTGAGCAAGCCTCTTTAACACTTTCTACCCAACTCAATATGATTAAGGGAATCATGCGTTCGTTGTTTAGACAGTAGTAAAGATTGTACATTCAACATTTTTAGTTCATTTTCATATCACAAACTTTAAACCCTAGCTAAGTTTCAAGATTTCATACAGTTATAGTTTAGAAGGACTAAAGTTTAGAATTACAACACAATTCATTGACCCATCCAACACCCATACATAACCCACACAAACGTCTACGGAGCCTCTAAGGATTCAAAAGACAATTATGACAACGCCGGCAACAAGGCCCCGGCTATACCTCAAAAGTGGAAGTCTACAACAAAAGATGTACAACATAACCTCCTTGAAGGAAAAAAGGGACTCACCAAGACTTTGAGAGGAGGATACTCCGCTACGCGCGATCGACACTGTCCGCTATGGAGCCACCTACATTCATTCAAAAATGTAGCACCCCCAACAAAAGGGACGTTAGTACCATGGAATAGTACTAGTATGTATAACTAAGAACCATCTTATTAGAAAGAACTATCATACAAAAACAAGGAAATCACAAGAGACAATCAAAAGCTTTAACCGAACACCACATCATCAATTAAAAGAATCAAATAACTTTCACATGATTTCCATAGCTTTAGTTTGGGGCATTTCATACTGTTCATCATTATTCACAATACCACCGCTATCTTGAGCGGAGTCCGATCACGACCCGATCGGCTAGGTTGCCTCATTTGAGACATATACCTCAATCACAATCTCATTCTCCTTTTTTGGAATTCAATATCAATACAATACCACCATGTGTGAGGCATGGCGTCCGATCTCGGCCCAATCGGCTAGGCCACCTTACCGAGGCATTGTTCCTTTCTCATTAATCATCTTGTTTCAATCTTTCTTTCACATATATCAATTCGTAGGCACTTTGGGCCACAATTATCACATCATATCCACTTTCAATACTAACCTTGAAATTTAGGATAATGGGCACATACAAGAGCAATTTAAGTTGTAAGCATAGATAAGATTTCACGTAGTTGGCATGACAATCTCAGTTTTAATCTTGAGGAATTTCAACACATGGTTTATATTCTTCACACATCTTTAAATTATCAAGAATTGTAATTTGAACACATTGAGGCACACCTTTCACGTATAATTAGTTGCAAAACCAATTTATGAGATAACAATCAATTCATCAATTCAATTCCAGTCTTACCACATTTGCACATACGCTAACAGAGCTCAATTTATAATAAGAGGGGGTTTTAGCCATACACACCTCAATAGAGCTTTCCTTAAATTCTTACAAAATTCCGGGACTCTTAGAAACTTCAATCTATTTTATGAGAATTACAAATTGAACCAAGAATTAGAGACATGATTAAGGTTCTAGCTCATTTTTGTATTTTATCAAGCGCTAAGTGTGCATTGTGATTTTTAGGACCCTTTTGTGAGAGATTTTTATCATCTTACATTCCAATTGCTATCTTTTCAACACACAACCTCCCTATACCCTATTATCATATGCATGTAAGAAAATTCATTCTTGTACCCATGAACCCACTTGCTAACTATTCATTCTAGTGTGAATTTTGAAATTAAAGGTTAGGGCTCAAGTTCTTACCTCTTGGGGTGAAGGGCTAGCATCTTTACTTGATGATCTTCAAGGGTTTAGGCAAGGATTGAGTGGGAACTTCGTGAGGATCACTCTCTCCCTCTAGAACCTCCTCTCTCACTCTATTTGCAGTAAAAATATCATTAAAGGGACCTAAGGAGGTGCTTTTAATGGGATGGGGTCGGGTTTTAAAAGTTAGAAAATAGGAGCCCTGTCACACTCTGCGATCGTATAATGGACATGCGGCCAACAGAATGGACCGCAAAAATAGTCCCAAAAACCTGAACAAACTGTCCGGGTATGCAGCAAGAATGCGGTCCGCATACATGTTCTGCGGTCGCCTAATGCACCACAGAACTGCCACTCGCAAAAATTCTAAGGGGATTATGCGATGACTATGCGGCCCGCATATTGATTATGCGATCGCATAATTGGCCGCATAGTTGACCTCAAAATTAACCACCAAACAATCTGACTTTGTGGCGACTATGCGGTCCGCATAGCTATTATGCGACCACATAATGGACCGCAGAAACGCACTTCTGGAAAATATTATTCTTTAACTTTTTAATGCATAGATCAGTCCAAAGGTAACAATTTTACCAATTTCGAACACATATTCCTAACTTGGCACTACGAGCTTTCGAGTTTTGAGTAGAAATTTTTCACGGGGCCTTACAGCTGATATCTTTCTTTGTTTGGTTTTGGTTCCTTTGCCAGGAGCCTGCTTGGGTATACTGAGCTCTAGGGGCCTCCCAACTAGTCATACTCGACCCTGATCTTTGACTAACACCGGTTGTGGATGTCTGACCAGGTTACGACGCAATATTCGATCAGATTCTCTTTTAGCTGTCTTGAGGCCACTGAGCTTTGTTCGTTCAGGCCTTGAGTGAAGGCATGCACCGCCCAGTCATCGGAGACTTAGGGTAGTTCCATTCGTTCTGCTTGGAAGCGAGATACGAATTCTCGTAGTATTTCATTCTCCCTCTGCTTAATCTTGAATACGTCAGACTCCCTTGTTTCTACTTTGATGGCACCAGCGTTTGCCTTTATGAAGGAGTCTACTAGCATGGAAAATGAGTCTATGGTGTTGGGAGCTAGGTTATGATTCCACATCATGGCCCCCTTCGAGAGTGTTTCTCTGAACTTCTTCAGTAAGATAGACTCGATCTCGTCGTCTTTTATGTCGTTGCCATTTATTGCGCACGTATAGGCAGTGTCGTGTTCGTTGGGATCTGAAGTCCCGTTGTATTTTGGGAGTTCTAGCATTCTGAATATCTTGGGAATGGGTTTTGGGGCCGCTTCTTCGAGGAATGGCCTTTGTATGAACTTCTTCGAATCCACACCTTTCAAGACCGGGGGTGCACCCGGGATTTGGTCGACCCTGGATTTGTCGTTCTCAACCTTCTTATTGTTGGCTGCTATCATTTTCTCGCTCGATTCAATCCTTTGGGTGAGGTGTTCAAGCATTTTTACGTTGGTAGGGCTGGCTATCGATCCGTTATTGCTCGATCTCTCAAGTATCTATTTGGCTGGGGGAGCTGTCCCTAGGGCTACCATGCTGGGAGTCTTCGGGTGGCTTTGCAGCTGAGCGATAGCCAGCTGGCCTGCAACATTTCAAAAATAACATAAAGGCTAACTTCTCATTCTTCCCGAGCTAGGGTTTTTTGGGCTTCCTGTTGGCCGCCGTGTTGTATGATCCTATCAGTGTGTGAGGTTTCGTCAAACTGCTGTATGTCTTGCGAACCCACGTACGCTGGAATCGGTCCAGGTGCGTTATCGGGGTTCTGTGGTGGCACGCCAATAATGGGAACAGCCACACCGTTTTCTATGTGGTTTTCAAGGTTGTCGTTCTCAACTCTGTTTACTGAGCAAGGCATTTTGATCTGAAATTGAAGATCTTGGACAAGAAAAAGTATGAAAGATAACTTGTGTTGTGTGATGAAACCAACAAGAAAATAATCACTATTATTTTTAGCCCCACGGTGGGCGCCAAACTGTTTACCATGAAAATGGTAATAACAATTAAATTTGTTGATGGGACTCTTAAAATACGTGATCTATTTTATGCTAGTTATTTAAGCAGTTGATGCTAGATATGTGAAGAATAAAGAGGAAATACGAGCTAAAATGGAAATATAATTGAACCGGGGGGTTTGCTATATGGGCCTTAGAATGACCGATGAGGGGCCTCGAGGTCGATGCCTGGGCTCAAGCTCAAGCTATCGGGGATTATCAGGAAGGGGCTAACAGTTAGGATATGATTAACGGAGGCTCTTTATGGCTAATGACAAGCTATAAATGAAGAACAAGTATGAAGGCAATAAATATGAGCAATAGTGCTGGGAGAATACGTTAGAGAGAAAAGAGAGAGAGAGAGAGAGAGAGAGAGAGAGAGTTATTATTTATCTCGTGTAGAATAGTTGGAGCAACAACCGGGGGCCTTACAAAATGGCAAGGACCCCCTTTATATAGGAGGGGAATCCCAACATAGTACAAAATGCATTAATTGTAAAGGTATGGAGATGAGACGGCTTGACGTGACACCAGGCTCTATCAATGCTATCTGCTCGCCTTGGGAACTCCCCATCCCTGACATTGTCATTGGGTCGGGCGTAAATGGACATCGAGGGAGAGAACTCAACCGCGACCCCTGCAACCTCAAGATCTCGAGATGGCTTCCCAAAATACCTTAATGACGGGGGAATTGGACTCCCCAATTTCACTGTATATAGTGCTTGATTTCCATCTTGATTTGTTGTATCTCCCCGAGGTTTGGGAGTGTGAAGAATATTTTTATGTTTTCTTGTTGGGGGAGTGAAGTGGATTTCACGTTGTGATATGAGTTCAGGCTCAGGAAGATTAAGTGACTGCGTAATGTCTATGATGGTGGAAGGGTATAAAGAGATGTTAGTTGAGGTGAAGCAGGTGGGTTATCTCCTACGGAGTGTTCTGAATGTTGTGTGATCCTTATGTGGTTTTTTGGAATGTCTCTTTTACCAGCCAAATGTATGTGCTGCAATTTTAATTTGGGTTGCTTAAGAGAATAGGCTTAACTGCTACGAGGGTGAATGTGAAATTCGTAGAGGATTTGAGGTACTAGATGGTCTGTGTTGTACGAGCTTATGAAGGATTGAGTTTAATCTCACTATGGTATTATGGCAGTGATAGAGTATACACATTATGAGTTATCGTGTGTTTTGATCTATGGCTTCGATCTAAGTGGGGAGTCTGCTATTGATTAGTTGATTGCACAGTTATGTTCTATGTTGGTTCCAGTTTGAGGCGTAAGGGTGAATCAGTTATGGCTTACGGAGATTGAGACCGAGGATGGCTCGAGTAAAGGAAAATTTTGACAAAGGTTATACTATGCTTCATAGGTGTATGAGAACCACATAATGTCTTGAGTGGTTATTGGTAAAGGATGTGCGGTGCATAAAGCAAGAAATCGCTTGGTTGTATTAAGGTGAGGTTACATTCTGCGGTGTCAGAGTGCTATTAGAGCACAGGTCGTCCGGTCCATTTGATCGGTCTAATTGTGGTTTGAGTAGAGTGGATGACTCTCGAGAATAGCTCTAATGTGCTCAAGATTTTACGTGCAATAATTGGAGATTTTCAGGTTGTATATTTGGATAGAAACTGAGGTTTGCATTGAAGGGTGTCAAGACTCATGGTATTTTTATATCAATTATGGGATTCTATATATCACTATTAGGAAGGTATTGGCTTCAGATTCGCAGGAAGTCACTTCAGGGTAGGTATTTGGAATGTGGTCCATTTGGGAATATCTAAGAGAGTATCCAACGACTTATGAGCCTTAGACGGTGTGGTTTTATGCTTGGGTCTCGTGTGGTTAGTCGGGGTTGAGGAATTGTGGTGTTATAACAAGAAGAAGTATCAAGTTGAAGGTAAATCAGATGGAACTTGGATAGATGGGATAGCTTGGTAGTAGGCCAGATCGGCATGGTAAGGATATGATTAGTTCTTTGGATGCTTACATGGTAATGAGTTTCTACAGGTGTTTCACGGAAATTCTCTTGGGTTTTAGTGACCTGCGTAGCTTGGTTGAGTTAGAAGGATTCAGTCCTGATGGTTTAGTTTTGTGAAAATGGAATTCAGAGAGTTCTTGATGGTTTCTACCATAGTTAGAGAGGTATATTTTCCTACTGGTGTGAGGAGCGTGGGATGTATAGTGATTTTCTTCTAGATGGGATCAATGGAAAGTTCTTAGCTAGTTAAGTACTTAGTTGCTTGTGGCTCGGAAGGGATATAAAGTTCTCATGGTTATCCTAGGATGGTATGGGTTATGCGGTATGTTGTGTAGTATTGAGATTTGCATGTGTAAGGTCATGGTCCAGTTCTGAAAGGAAGGTCACAAAATTCTTAAGCAACACGAGCAGCTTCGGATGATTAGGGAAGTGATATTACTAATTGGTGTGGCTTGATGGGGGTATACATTTCAGAAAAAGGGCAAGTGTTTGAGTTGAGAATACTTCAGTAGTATTGCGACACTCTCTTGTTGGATCGATTGTTGATATTTGAGTTTGCTTGGTGGCACGGAAGAATTGTCATAGTATATCTCGTGGAAAGATTGGGTATTAGAGGTGTGGCATGTGTTCGGACGGCGGAATTGGGATCAGATATGGTGATTCGTGTGCTATATAGAGTTGGAGACTAGGAGTTCTCATAAATAGGTTATATTGTGGTTGTGGGTCACATGTATCGGTCTTGGGTGGTAACTATTGGGGGTTTGGAGATCCGAGAGAATCTTTTGCTGCTTGGTAAGTTAGATTTTGATGTGATATTGGGTATAGATGGGTTGTCTCTGGGTCGTATTATTCTAGACTGTTACGCTAAGGCAGAGGCGTTGGCTATGACGGGGATGCCGCTGATTGAGTGGTGAGGTTCGACGGATTATGTTCTCAGTAGGGTGATTTCATTTTTGAAGACCCAGCGGATGGTTGGGAAGGGTTGTCTTTCCTATTTGGCCTTTGTTATGGATGTCAGTGCAGAGACTCCTACCATTGGTTCAGTTTCGGTGATGAGGGGTTTTCCGGATGTGTTTCCTGCTGCCGGGCATGTCGCCGGATGGGGTTGTTGATTTTGGTATTAAGTTGGTGCCGAGCACTAAAGCATATGGCACCGGCGAAGTTAAAGGAGTGTAAGGAATAACTTTAGGAACTCCTTGATAAGGGGTTCATTGGTAGACTTATATGGATGTGTTTTCTGCTCCGAGACGGCTTTGTTGACTTCGAGTTGCTATTGTTGAGGGATGTGTTGATTCGGTTGTTATTGAGCTATTAGTGTTTTGAGGTGATCTATGAGTTACCTTTCTATGTTTCGAGGCGTTATGATTTGTTGGTTATTTGCTTCCCCGTGGTTATGATGATTTGCTTTGGTTCTAGACATCAAATTGCACATGGTAGTCGTTTTGAGCATAGTGACTTGAGGTGCTCATGTTGGACTAGTGTTCGGATGGGGTCACGCATTGGAGAAAAGCTATGTGGAGGTAAGACCCTTCGGGTTGATTCGTGTGTTCTGCTTCTACGATGTGTGACGGGTTCTCAACATTGTGTTGTGGTGATATTGGTGAGCTTGCGGTGCAACTCTTTCATTTGAGTTATTTTTCATGATTTGAGTACGTTTGGATTGTTGCTTATTGGTGTATAGATTGCACGAGTTGTGGCTTTAGATGGTATTGATGTGTCAGGTCATCAGAGTAGTTGTGTTGGATTAGATGAGATCGTTGGGATCTAGAATGAATACAAACAGATTCAGTTTCAGCGTGTTGGAAGGATAATATCGATGTTTGGCTTAGAAATTTGCAATGGTTCTTGCCAAAGGAGAAGGGGGCTTCACGAATGGTTGATATAAGGAATGATTATGACTTTCTATGTGTTTCACTTATCATTGGCAGTATGCAGAAGTGTGGAATGAGGCTTTATTTGATAAGAGGTTTATTATTGATATTCGGTTGTTTCGAGCAACTGTTGTGACTACAAGTTATTGCTATGAGAGTTTGAGCTATGTGGTATATCATGTAATCACATCTGAGGCTACAAGTATGGTTTGTTACAGCTTGTTCGGGCATATTCAGAGTATAGATGTGAGATTCTAATCTGGTAGATGATTTCAGAAGTAGAAATGTTGTTCTAAGGTTTATGGGCTAGGTTGGATTGCAAAATTTTAGTTACATTATGATATCGGACCTATATGAGATAGGGTGACGTGGGATCACCCCCGGGTATGTACATGGTACGGTTACACAGCGATTTGATGGCTTTAGGAACAACTCTGGGCACGAGGACGAACGTATGTTTAAGTGGGGGAGGATGTAACGACCTGACCGGTCGTCTTGAGCTTTTGAACTTTGCTCGCCCGTTCTCAGGCATGATTAGCCCCATGTGATGTATTAGGACTTATGTAAATCGTCGATTTCGGTTTTTTAGGGTAATCAGAATGAATTTGGAAGAACAATTCTCAGTTTGAAGCTTAAAATTTGAAAGATTTGACCTAGTTTTGACTTGTTAGTATATGATCTCGGATTGGAAATTTTATGATTTGGTTAGCTCCGTTAGGTGATTTGGGACTTAGGAGCGTGATCGGAATGTATTTTGGAGATCCGTGGAAGGTTTAGGCTTGAATTGGCGAAATTGGAATTTTGACATTTTCTAGTTGATAGGTGAGATTTAGATATAGGGGTCGGAATGGAATTCCAGAAATTGCAGTAGGTACGTTGTGTAATTTGGGATGAGTGTGCAAAATTTTAGGTCATTCAGACATGGTTTGATAGACATTTTGATCAAAAACGGAATTTATAAGATTTTGGAATTCTTAGGCTTGAATCCGATGCAAATTTGGTGTTTCGATATCGTTTTGAGCGTTCCAAAGGTTGGAACAAGTTCGAATGATGTTTTGGTATATGTTGTCATGCTTGGTTGAGGTTCTGAGGTCCTCGGGTGAGTTTCGGGTGGTGAAACGGACGAAATTGCATGTTGAGAAGTTGCAGATTTTTGGCTTCAGCTGTTGCAGGTTTTCCTACTTCGCGATCGCATAGGGAGTCTCACAATCACGTAGAGCTTTGATGGGGCAGTTCAGGTTGTGCTTGGCGATCGCGTAACTTGAGTTGCGATCGCATGAGTTGGGCATGTTATGAATCGTGAACGCGTGGCTCTAGTCGCATTCGCGTAGGTGTAAGGTCATGTGCATCGTGTTCGTGTGGGTCAATCCGCGTTCGCATAGGGTAATTTAGGGCTCTAAGAAGCTTGTGCTTCATTATCGCGATGGTGGTCCCGCGATCACGATTAATAAGATTTAAAAGCTGGGGAAAATGTTTTAAAAGCTCATTTCCGCGATTTTGGGCATAAGTTTCTCCATTGTTGGGCGATTTAGAAGCTTTTTGAAGGGGATTGAAGAGGAAATCAAGGGGAACACTTGGAGGTAAGATTTATGGACTTTATACTCAATCCTAATGTGTTTTCCTACCTAATTAATCATGGAATTTAAGCCTAATATTGAAGAACTAGGGCTTGTAATTGGAGACCTAAAATTAGGGATTTGAGGGACCATTTATGGTTGGATTTTGGCGATTTTGATATGAACGAACTCGTGAGAGTGTAAGGATTATATTGGTGTGATTTTTATCAAATTTTGAGATGTGGGCTCGTGGGCCGGGTTTGGCCAATTTCGGGATTTTTGGAATAAATTGGATATTTTCGAATGAGCTTTGTTCTCTTAGCATATTTTGATGGTATGAATCTGCTTTTGGCTAGATTTGGAGCATTCGGAGGCCGAGTCGAGAGGCAAAGGCTTCGCGGGCTAGAGTTTGGACTTGATAGAGGTAAGTAATGATTGTAAATGCTGTCCTGAGGGTTTGAAACCCCGGATTTCACATCGTTGTGCTATTTTGAGGTGACGCAAACGCTAGATGACGAGCGTAGGGTCGTGCACCGTTGGGGATTGTGGCTTATGTACATCTCGTATGTCTATTTAGCTACGTATTTGATTGAAAACTGTTTGTTATTAGCATGTTTTGGGCTAAATGCTATGTTTGGGTCTCGTGCTAGTTGTTTTGGACCCTTATGGGACTTTTACTACTTTTCCTCACTGTTTTGACTTAATAATTGTACTTAGTCATGCTGCATTTTTGTAATTTCCTAAATCAGCCTTATTTACTAAATTTTGGCACTATAAATGATATTTGAGCTGAACGCCCTATTTTACTGTTAGTACGAGTGGCTTGTGAGGTTGATGGCTGAGAGAGGCCGAGGGCTTGGTTATGAGGATTATATATTTATGGATCGGGCTGCACGCTGCAACAATATATATATATATATATATGTATATGGATCGGGCTGCACGCCATAGCAATATATGGATCGGGCTGTACACCGTAACGATATATGGATCGGGCTGCACGCCGCAGCAGTTATTATATGGTACCTATTGAGCGTGAGTGTTGAGTGTGAGCGTTGACTGATAGGAGTTGAGTCATGAGTGACTGAGAGGCTTGCCCGAGGGGCTATGTATATATGTATACGAGTGATGCTTTGCCCGAGGGGCCTGTTTATGAACTTACTAGTTTTACTCCTCCTTAAAGTAAGTTTCTATTGAATATATTGATTAAATTACTGCTTTCACTCATCTTTAGACTGAACCTCTATTGAAAATGTTAAACAAATTGTACGCGGCAAAATCAGAGGACTTGATTTCTCGCTGTCAAGTCATTTTGGAAGAACGCCTCGAGACCCCGAGGACGGGAAGCCACGATCAAGTTCCCAACCTCGGGGCTCGTCGAGGCTCGACTTAGAGAAGACGGAGATCGAAGCCAGGACAGAAGGGGAAGCTCCCAAGGCACACGGCTAAGTCTGACAGGGCCGACCTATCCAGAGCCTATGCTGAGGCATCGCGTCAATCCATCCCATCTCCATACTTTGTAATTAATCTCCACGTACTTGTAGCTGAGTTCCCCTCCTTTATAAAGGGGGCTCACCCTATCTTGTAACGGATGGATGTTGCTCATTTCTCCACAAGTGCAATAATCTCTCTCTCTCTCTCTCTCTCTCTCTCTCTTTCTCTCTCTCTTATCTTTCTAACTTGTTCGTTCTCACTGGCCCGAGGTTACCTTGATATCCATCGTTTCCTTACTTGTGCTTTATCGTATAACTCAGTATTGGCCATAAAGAGCCTTGTTTAATTATATCTTCAACTATTATCCCATCCCCGACTATCCCCGATAGCTCGAATTCGACCCTGACGTTGACCCCGAGGTCCCCCATCGACCAGACCTACACCCGGGCATCATGCCCTCCGGTTCGATTACTACCTTGTTTTAGCTTGCATCTTATCATTAAACTCCACATTATTAGCATCAACTTCTCTAACAACAAGCTTGAGAATAGATTACGTATTTTTAGAATCCCATTTACAAATATAATTGTTGTTACCATTTTCACGGTAAACAGTTTGGCACCCACCGTGGGGCTAAAAATAACAGTGATTATTTTCTCGCTGGTTTCATTGTACAAACGCACATTATCTTTCACACCTTTTCTTGTCCAAGATCCTTTGATTTTAGGTCAAAATATCTGGCTCGGTAAACGGAGTCGAGAACGCCAACCTCAAAAACCATGGGGAAAATGGCGTTGCTGTTCCGGCCACCGGAGCACCACTACAGAATCCCGATAACGCGCCCAGACCGATTCTAGCGGACGCAGACTCATAGGACGCACAACAAGTCGACAAAACTTCTCACACCAATAGGAGCATACGACACAACGACCAACATGAAGCTCAGAAAACCCCGGTCCGGGAAGAACAAGAAGTCAGTCTTCATGTTATTTTTGAAATTTTGCAGGCACAACAACTGGCCATTGCTCAGTTTCAAAGCCATCCGAGAACCCCCAGCGCAGTGGCACCAGAGACAGCTCCTCCCGCCGAGCAAGTACCCGAAAGATCAAGCAACAACGGGTCAGTAACTGACCCCACCATAGTAAAGATGCTCGAGGACCTCACCAAAAGGATCGAATCAGGTGAGAAAATGATTGCAGCCAATGAAAAAAAGGTTGAGACCTACAACTCTAGGGTGGATTAGATTCTGGGATCACCCCCGGTCCTAAAAGGTTTGGATTCGAAGAAGTTCATACAGAGGCCATTCCCTGAGGAAACGGGCCCAAAGCACATTCCTAAAAAGTTCAGAACGTCGGAACTCCCTAGGTGCAATAGGGCCTCGAATCCCAACGAGTTCACCACCGCTTACACATCCGCAGAAAAAGGCAGCGACCTTCAAAATGATAAGTTCGAGTCCGTCCCGTCGAAGAAGTTGGGGGAAACACTCTCGAAAGAAACCATGATGTGGCGCCGTAGCCTAGCGCCTGATCTCACAAACACACTTACCATATCAGCAAATCCCTCCATATGAGCACACACCGATACCATCGAAGCAGTAACGGAAGAGCCCGACACACCTAGGGCCAAACAAAGAGAGAGTGAAACACCATAGGAAGTCACGTCTCATCCCTGATAGGACGAATGAGGTCGCTCCCACTTTCGGATGACTGGACAACCCAGGCCTTTGCCCGAAGTTTAAACGAAGCATGCTCGACGACTCTAGGTCTTTCAAATGAAGCTTAGTCAGATATCCAGCCGAGACCTGGCTGAATGCCCATACCCAGCACTAGCCACGAATCAGGACCATGGACAACCATCCGGGAGCCTCTACATGCCTGGTATACCCAATCAGACTCCCAACAAAGAAACTAATGCCAAACAGATGGAGGTACTATCTATGCGCCGCGAATGGGAGGGATGCCACAAGATGCAACCTACCTCGCAACGGTAGGAAAATAGCTCGAGGGCAACATATTTGAGGAACCTTCAATGGAACCAGATATGACGAGGCACGACCGGCAGAGGAACCCCGCCCAGCGGAGCACGATTTCAACATTACCGTGCCAAATATCGTGATCACCATAAGCGAAACCAGGGACGCTAAACGACTCAGGCCTATTCGACCAAGACCCCTTCAAAGGAACCACGACCCGGCGCGGGAACCACAGGGCACGCGCGGCCGCTGGATCAAAAATGGCCACCGTCGAGTTCTATTGAGCAGTTAGGCTCGAGTCCAGCCCCAAAGAAGGAAGGCAACCCAGAAAAATGGAGCGAACGAGCCACAACATATTACCACGATAGTGAAGGAGTGGCAACACCCTCGTGGACTCATAAAATGGAAAGTGAAAATGTTCGTCGTCAGGAAAAGACGGGTCCAGGGAAGTATTCCAGTGGACACCCTTACATCCAGGGAAAAGGACAAAGAGACTTCGCCTCGGCATCACACTGACACATTGGTAACCCTCTCCCTCATTTGATCGATTTTAAATAAAATAGGTGTTCCTGAATTCAGGTGGTTCTATCACGTACAACAACGATGTCAGACCAAAGTCAATAAGGTGGTCCGGGCTAACTAACCAAATTACTCCCACATCCCGAATCGATGGCGAATTCCAAATGACGAATCACCACAAAGACCATTCTCTTGATACAGCCCGTCTGATCTCTGGATAGGAGGTCGAGCTCTGTACCATCGGAGGAGGCGCAAAGCACGGGCGTCTTATTCAGACGACCGCCAGCACACCACCCGGAGACAGCGTCAGCCCCATTTTGCCAAAAGCATGAAACCCCTCACAAAGGGCAGAACTAAAATAAGTCGACAGAAAGCAATACGCAATGAGAGGAAATTCTTCACCATATGGCGCATCGCCGGCATCAATGCCCCCACCCTCGGAAGGATCAAAGGGTAAGCAAACCACATCTTCGTCCAAACCTGATAAGACACGGCGGATGGCTATATCGGGGCTTACACCTCGGAAGGCTAGAAACATACTGAATCTCAAAACGTCGCCTACGCGTCCCGCAGTAAGGAAGAACTGATTTATTCCCTTGTTATTTTTTCACTAACCTGTATGCAGACAGCTGGCTAGGAAATTCGGAGGTTCTAACTCTACTTGGAGATCCATAGGCCTTGAAAAAGGGTCCACCGCGCTCTTTCCCCTCAATCGAGCTTTCGCCCCGAAGAGGGCCTTGTCAGCAAGATTATTATCGGAGCAACGTACCCCCTAGAGGAAGATCCGATAAGGTCGCAGGCCTTTTTCTACAGTCCAACGACAAGCGATGATCTTCTTCCAAGGGCACCGTCCCCTCGGGAGGACCGAGAAACGGCAGACTATTACCCAATCGGGAATTATGTACCGGATCGAATGGTCTGAGGAGCAGCGCCCGCGCGGGCCGAGCTCATGACAATGAAACAATGTATGATTACACCAAGCAATAAAAGGACATCTTTTCAGCATCTTATTCTCCAAACAAGGTAATCTCGAGTATACTCCCGGCGCGGACCACTCCACCAAATGCATCCCGAAATACTCGGAGACTTAACGTCAACAATTTGGCACTCGCACGACCCTAGGGTCGGAACTCCGGGCTCATAAAGCCCCTACAAGGAAACTTCATGCTTAAACAAATTCGATGACTCGGAGATTGCCAATCATCGCCAATCGCCACGCGCTGGAAAACCTAAAACTGTAAGACCCCTAGCTGGCAGACTCGGCGTAACTAGATCTATTTTACATTGCAAAAACTTAATACCTCAACAGGCATGAAAATCCCGAAGTTTAGGCTATACGTCGCATTTGTAAGAAGGCATACCCTTGGTGTAAACGCCTGAACTATCACTCGGGATCAAAATGGCTCCGGCAAAACACATATGACTATGGTCAAAACGGCTGATACAGCCAAACTAACACAATTCGGGGAGGCCCAACATCGCTAAACAAAAATCGCAGGCCACCACTTCGAATACACTTCGGAAAGAACCGGTTAAAACAGGCTTCCCTCAACAGGCGAAAACGAGCTTCGACCATGTCATCTCCAAATCACAAAGGCTTCGACCTACTCAGTCTATGAGCTATGAACCTTCCGAGGTGCTCGAAACATTGCCGATAACGACTTGAAATCGAGGTTCTTCTAGAACAGACGACGGGTCAGGCAAAACTATTTCAAATGACCCTAACGAGCGGAAAACAAAGCCTACAAAAAAGCCCATGGGCAAAAATAACGTAACAGCCATTGTCACCAGCTAAGAAAGACTCCGGGCCACATATTGAAAGGTCTCAACGACCAAACAGCGTAAGAGGCACTATCGCTGGTCTGAAAATACTTAAGGGTCAATTAAAGATCGAATCGCAATGCAACTCGGAGATTGGACCCGAAATAGTTAAACTGAAAACATGCCTAAGGTCACGGCATAAATGCCATTATTTCCAGCCGAGTGAGCCTCCGGGCCACCCACCTGTAAGGTCACTTCGACTCGAAGCACAAAGGGCCATCGCCGTCTGCCCATGCAGGTAGGATAAAACTTTAGGGTCAATTATAGCTCGAGTCCTAACATGACTCGGAGACTGGGCCCGAAGTAGTTAAACTACAACATGCCTAAAGACACGACATAAATGCCATTATCAACCAGCCGAGTGAGCCTCCAGGCCACACGCCTGTAAGGTCACTTCGACCCAAAAACAAAAAAGGCCATCGTCAACCGCCCATGCGGCAAGAAAGAACTTAAGGGTCAATTAAGTCTCAAATCGCAATGCCACTGGGAGACTGGGCCAAATATAGTCGAAACAGCAAATGTCCAAGAGCAAGAAATGGGAACAGTTACTACCTGCCCACACGGGCATAGATGATTTAAGGGCAAGAAAGCTCGAGTTAGGGCCTGACTCAGAGACTAAGCCTAAAAAGCTGGGCAAAGCACGGAAGTCCCAACGCCTGCTCACATCAAGGATCGCACTTAAGAGCCTCTGGGCCTGCCCGATCAGTTCCAGACCTATGAGGATCCCGCCAAGCACCGAAACCAGCCCGCTTGGCCGAAAGAAATAACAGAAAGAGATGTAGAAGAAATAAAGCTTCAAATTTCCTCTTATCTTACATACGCAAAAAGGCGCACTCTCCATCTACAGATATGCTCTACATATATCAAATACAAAGCGAGAAAACAACTAAATCTACACTCCGCTCCAAAGGGCTACAGCTTGCCGGCTTCGCTCTTTGTGTCGTAGCAAGAAATGACCGCGCGTCACGCTCATCTGCCATTGCTCGAGCTAGTTCCTCCGAGAGAACGAAGCCCCTCGCACCGATCTCCTCGAGTACCTCTCTTCGGGATCTACAACGAACATATTCTTCGACCCTCTTCTCCCGGTCGAAGGCTCGCTTTAGTTCGGCTTGAGCATCCGCAGCGTCTTTCATACAAATCGCCATCTCTTGATCAGCCTTGGTTTGGCTTAGTGCCGCTTAGCCCAGGAATCAATTATCTCAGCCCTGATCTTCGAGAGATTAGATTCAAGTTTCCCGATCATGTCCGCTTGAACTTTGGCATTGTCACGAGCCAAGCGGAGTTGGGCTTTGAAGGCAGGGAACTTGGACAAGGCGCCTGTCTCCTCTAAAGGTTGAGCTTGCACCTGAGCCCTTAGCTCACCACAAGCAGCTCTGACGTGGTCGATGTCACCCTTGAGGTGCTCCAAAGCCTCCGTCTTTTTCTGCAGCTAATTCAACAAAGAGAGGGTTAACCTTAAGGGCCAAAGAGAGCAAAGCACGATCTGCAAAATGTTACCTGCTCCATCAAATATCTCTTGAAATTCGAGCTCTGGTATGCCTCATATCGCTAATGCTGTAACTCAACCTCTTTCTCCTCGCTAAGAAGCCTAAGGGACTCGCCCTTGTCTAGAATTGTTTGAAGCTTGGCCCCTTGACGGAGCAGCTCAGACATAAGCCTATCACAAGCCTGCACAAGAAAAGTTCAATAGAGGGAGGAGGACGTGGAATACAGGAAAACTGCGCCTAAACTCACCACGAAGTGAAGCCGACGAACTTCCTCGAAGTCAGAATATACTCCTGTCGATCCTGCCTCTTCGGCCCCAGAAGAACCGACTTCGGGCAAAGCATATTCACTCGGAGAAGCCGCCGATCGGGAATCAGATACTCCGGGAGTAGCAGACTCGGACAATGCCTTCTCCTTGAAAACACGAGCCCGTTTAGCACCACTAAAAGCTCCATCACACTATGGGTGCCAATCCCATTTATCGCCATCGTCCCTCGGCTCAGAGGCCGATGCCTCTTTCTCCCATTTGGAAGAGCACTGTGTCATCCCGAAGAACCGCCCAATACCTACAAACGGCAAAATCGATACAAAAGAAAGGAGGGAAATGTTACCTCAAATATATGAAGGCCAAGGAAAAGGCAGCGTGCACACATACCTTGGTATTTCGCTCCCTATCTGTCATGGAATACAACTCTCCACCGACGTTCATTATAGGTCGAATGGGTCACCAGCCTCCGGACCCAGCTGGGCAGGTCAAGGACCTCGCCAGCATCCATGAAGTTGTTGCAACAAGGGAGAAAATGCCATTATTCAACTATTTATTGCTATAGGCAAAATCTGAAAATGCACCAGACGCTCCGCTCACGTGCATAATTCCACCCTTCGGGAAATGGCAAAAGCTCCACAGGGATAATGTCGACCGTCCGGACCCGTATAAACCAACTGGCCTACTCTCTATCCCCGTCCTCTTCGTCATCAACTACAAAGGGTGTAGACGAATGGCACCTCAGGGTCAGCAGGACCTAGTGATGAAATGGCCGGTATAGCCTAACGAGGTGGTTAAGCATGAATTCAAGCCAAGCCTTCTCCGCAAAGAACCTCATCATCAACACCACTCGCCAAAACGGTGGATATATATGCGCCAAAGTAACCCGATACTCCAACCAAAAATAAAGCACGACCCTATCAAGAGAACCAAATGCGAAAAGATAGAGGTATACGCTCAAGAATCCATCAGTAGAGCCCGTAACACTCTCATCCGAGGGAAGCACCTGTAGTGCTACCCCTTCGCTCCATCCACAGTACCTCCTCACCATCTCTAGATGTTCCCCTCTTATCAAAGGCACCATCCTCAGAGCAAACTCCCATTGTTCCTAAGGGCCGGGAGAGCACTCTCCACTCCTTGCCGGCAGTGATGACTCGCCTACCCGGAGTGAGCCCCGGGAAGCCAATAGCCTCGATACAGATCGACGGAGCGGGACCTGATCCAGGAAGCATCCTTTGAAGAGAAGCCAAGACTTGAGGAACCGTCCATACTATCTCTAATCTCGAGGCAGCATTCTACCTCGAGGATCCCCGCCCAAAAGAAGTCCGACTTCGGGAAGCTTTCAAAGCCACCAGTCGATGCTAGGTAGTACCTGATCCCAAGGTTCACTTTCTAAAAAGGGGAATAAGCACAGGAAGCTCTGATCATGAAAGCTCCACAAAGTTTCGAGGCAACGCTCGGGTATAGGCAACTCCTCAGCAGAAGTTCATCCTACACGTTTTAAGAAGGCTATCTGTATCAAGATCAAAAGGGGACCCCCAGGTGCCCAAAGCTGACCTTCATTCAGGATTACATCCTCAAAGGCCCCGGAATTCGGCGTACTATCTCCATACAACTCGGAGGGCCCCGGCAGCCCGGGCCTATCAGATCAAGTTAAGATTGGTCCAAGGTAAGGCGATGGCTTCGGAAGGGAGCCATGTCGATCGGTAGAGGATCGGAGAGAACGCTTACACCCAAGTTAAAATGTCGGTAGTCAACAATAAAGGAGGACATTCAAAAGGCCTCGGAGGGCACAAGATCATGCAATAACAAAGCAAAGATCGAAAGCAGAAGTCAATGGAGTATACTCATATTCATAAAATTCCATGTACAAAAGACCTCGAAGGGTCATTACATACAATTACAAAAGCCTACGGAGGATCTCTATGCATAAAGGAAGAAACAAAAGGATGCACACGCTAAGTAAAGCCCGAAGATCGGTCCACCTTTGAAGGTCCGCAACAAGTGCCTCCAGACGCGCATCCTCGAAAGTTTCATCCCAACCTTCCATACTGATATCCCCAAGGGACAAGGTGAGTGGCAGGGAGGGACGAAAAAATGCCATAGCTCTCCGAAGCTCGAGGACCCTCGTTGGCTAAGAGAACCTCGGAGAGATAGCGGACCGAACAACCCTCGATCCTGCTTACATGGCTATGTAGAATCCACTTCTTGGAGCATCTAGCCATGCAAGCCCCCAACGCAGAGCAGAGCGCCACGTCAAACCGGGGTATGCAGGTGAGCAGTAGTGTATAATCCGAGCCCCCTTTTGAGCAGTGATGCTTAATCCGAACGACTGTCTACATGAGGGAGAAACCGACTCCCCGTCCATCATTACCTTGAGCCAACAGCAGCAACAAAGGCCAGTATATCGACGACCACAACAATAGTGGGACAACACGATTATGCTCGACAAAGGGAAGTCCTGGCAAAGGGCCACAACACGATTTGAGGGAGCTCCCCCAAACGGCCTTGAGGCTATGAGCCCCAAACATGATGTTCAAGGATAGAAGAAGATGATAAGAAGGAATAGGAAAGCAAGCCAACGAAGGCACTGGGATAGGAAAAACAATGCGAAAACACCCCCATTTATAGGGGATTACAACACGGTCGTCGAGGCCTTGAAAGATTGACTGACAAACACAGTTAATGCATCCTTGGAAAACCGAATCAACGGTGGTACCTTCACCTTGGAGAGCGGGAATCCGGAGTGCATTGAATGAAGTCAAAAATACACGAGCCCGTGGATGCCCGGTTATCATAAAACTCACACCAGGAGTCGCATCATTGGTATGACGTCACCGTAAGAAGCTCGAGGATTCAAGTGTCAGAATCATTTCCTATCACTTCATTTCTCGCGGAAAAATCAGAGGACTTGATTTCTCGCTGTCAAGTCATTTCGGAAGAACGCCTTGAGACCCCGAGGACGGGAAGCCATGACCGAGTTCTCGACCTCGGGGCTCATCGAGGCCCGACTCAGAGAAGATGAAGATCGAAGGCAGGACAGAAGGGGAAGCTCCCAAGGCACACGACTAAGTCTGACAGGGCCGGCCTATCCAGAGCCTATGGTTAGGCATCGCGTCAAGCCATCCTATCTGCATACTTTGTAATTAATCTCCACGTAGTTGTAGCTGAGTTCCCCTCCTATATAAATGGGACTCACCCTACCTTGTAACGGACGGATGTTGCTCCATTTCTCCACAAGTGCAATAATATCTCTCTCTCCCTCTCTTTTCTTTCTAACTTGTTCGTTCTCCCTGGCCCGAGGTTACCTTGATATCCATCGTTTCCTTACTTGTTCTTTATCGTATAACTCAGTATTGGCCATAAAAAGCCTTGTTTAATTATATCTTCAACTGTTATCCCATACCCGTCTATCCCCGATAGCTCGAATTCGACCCTGACATTGACCCCGAGGTCCCTCATCGACCAGACCTACACACAGGCAGCAGGCCCTCTGGTTCGATTACTACCTTGTTTTAGCTTGCATCTTATCATTAAACTCCACATTATTAGCATCAACTGCTCTAACAACTAGCTCGGGAATAGATCATGTATTTTTAGAATCCTATTTACATAATTAATTGTTGTTACCATTTTCACGGTAAACACAAATATTTTTAAACAACTTTCCTTTAAACTGAAGTTTTTACAAGGTATTCGGAATTTAGTCACTGATTTGGCTTTGTTACTTCCACTGAGATTTTTATGTTATGAAATGGTTATGAATTTCTGTTTGCCCGAGGGACTGTATACGAATTATGTTTTGGCAGAGGGGGCGATTATTATTTTCATCACTTTCACTATAAATTTCACTGAACTTCTACTAAAAACTGTTAGAAAAGCATTTTCAAAGAATTTTTCCTGAAATGGGAGTTGAACGAGATGATTTGATGTGTATCCTATTTTTGGAAATATGCGGTATCCTCTGTGGTGCCATGATATGGTTTACTTAATTTCTTACCGCTCAGACTTTATTTACTTTTATTACTTACTGAATTGGAGTACTCACATTACTCCCTGCACCTTGTGTGCAGATTCAGGTATTTCTGAACCTGGTAGTGGGTGTTGATCGCTTAGAGGCTGAGTCATCGGAGTTTAGCAAGATAGTTGTCCGGCGTTCGCAGCACAACTTTTCTCCCTCTTGTTTTCATTAGACTGTAACTAGTACATTTTTAGGCTTTTCATTGTATTCAGATTTTAGTAGATGCTCATGACTAGTGACACCCCGATGTCGGGCTTGTATATTTATTTCGCACTCTTCATTTAAACTTACATCATGAGATTATTGATTAATAAATGGTATGAAAATAACTTTTATTGAATAATGGTTGATCTGTGAGTTGTGTCGGCTGGTCTAGTTTCACGATGGGCACCATCACGACCGGGTCAGTTTTTGGGTCATGACAGGCACCCCTTAAAATCTACCTTAGGTAGTTCATAGGACTTAGACTAGGTTTAAAGGATTAGTTGTCTATACTCTCCTTAACTACTGCTAAAAATATAGCATATTATATATCTAGTTTAGAACTTATTACTTGAAAAGAGAATATGTAGTTTTACAAGGGATATTGGTTTACAAAAGCTTTTAAGAAAATGTTTGCTATATATGATTAGAAGAGTTTGAAGTATGTATATAATGTTTGTGTTTATAAAACTTTGTGAGATGTGGCTAAGTTATAAAATATTTTTTTTTAAAAAGATGTGACCATTTGTATGATCTTTGTAAAGTGAAGCTTATTTAAAAAAATAGTTTTTACGCATACCTTAGAAATTAGTTCTCAAACCTCATACTCATTTTGAAGAAAACCGTCCGAAAACCTTGGTTTTGCAACAACGTTTGTGCGATTTTCTTTTTTAAAAAAGCTTGATTAAAAGACCAATTTGGATTCCGCTCTAATTTTTGAAAAGAGGAAGTTGTCGTCCTTTTCTAAAGCTATTTTGGTTTCAAAAGACTTCATAAGATTTTTTTAGTAAAGATTAAGAGATTAATAGTATAAACGATTAATGAATTATAACTATTTACTACTAAGTTTAACACTTCTTTTAATCCTATATTTTTTTAGGGCTTGCCTAGATTAACCACATGATTCAAAGATATAAAACAACATTCAATCAAAATATGATAAGTGTTATATACATGTGGGGAATAAGGACAGTAAACTTTAATAAAGCAGTAAAGGAAGAGAATGGACTCTGGTTTAGGCCCGAAAAGAAGTAGGCCCAGCAAGTCACAAGAATAGGTAGCAATAACTTCAGACTCCAATGTGCATAGGTACAAGACTTGGTCCTGAGTTCTTTGAGAACTCGGTAGGCCCAAATCTAATACATGTTCAAGAAAGAAGAAGAAAGTCATAAGGTATTCTACCATAGATGCATAATTATACATAAAATAAACTAGTATGGGCCTAAGACAAATTACAGCAATCAATAGCTATACAGAATATGAAAACTAGTGTGTGGAGTCATAGATGGTAAAGTGACTCACAATGAAAGCCTTTGTTGTCATTAAACACTAAACCTAAGAGGAGTAATAAGTGTCAATATATTGGAGGCTAAGGGATTCATGGCCAAGGCACTCTTTGAATCCCTGGCACTTCAAAGTTCCCAGGTGTCACGACCCCAAATCCAGTACAGGCAGTGATAGCGCCCAACGTCGCCGCTAGGCAAGCCAACCGTGAACTACCACAACTTAATTATTCATTTTATTATTTTTAAAATCATGAACCCTATTAGATAGAGAGATCAATGCATTTAAAAATCGTAGATACGTACAATCTAATTAAAATATAAAGTAAAAGTGTGTCAATGTAAAACAACCCATAAACAAATTCTAGAACACCCCCAAAATCCGGCGTCACAAGTGCATGAGCATCTACTAGGAAATATAATAAAATACAACATCTATCTAGAATACACGATAGACAGGATAATGTAAATAATTATGATGGAGACTCCGTATGCTGCGGATAGTAACATAGGGTGCAGCTCACCATAAAGTCCCCGTGATAGCTGCACCTTTGCGCCTAAAAGACCACCAGAATATATACCTGCACAATAAATGCAAAAGTGTAGAATGAGTACGTAAATCAACGCATACCCAGTAAGTATCTAGCCTAACCCCAGAGAAGTAGTAACGAGGGATCGACTTTAACACTTACTAGTGGTTCAGTAAATCAAATATAATAAAGTAGACAAGTGTGAAACATGGTAAATAAACAATGAGTAAAGATATAGGAAAATAATACAGTCTACAGCTGAACAATGAACATAATTTCCTCAATTATCGTATACTCCCTCAAATGAACTACGTAATGGTCAATACCCAATCAACGTTCACATCTCAAATCAGGAAATTCATGAATACGCGGACTCCTTATCAAGTATTTCGCACGATTCTGCCAAGGCGAGCTGCCCGATCCCATAGGAATATGATACATGATTCCGCCGAGGCGAACGACACGATCCAATAAGAGTGTGTTACATTATCCCGCCGAGGCAAACGACCCAATCCCATAAGAGTGTGTTACATGATACTGCTAAGGCGAACGACCTGATCCCATAAGAGTGTGTTACATGATACTGTCGAGGCAAACGGCCTGATCCCATAAGAGTGTGATACAATATCCTTATTAGGCAAATGACCCGATCCCATAAGAGTATTTCATAAAGTTGCCGAGGAGAACGACCTGATCCCATTAGAATATGATGCTTTTACGGGTCTTTGACCCCACTCACTAATATATGTGTGAGTTATGAGATTCATAAAACTTTTCGATGGATACGCACAATGCGGATGAAATCAGTAAAGGAAGTACAATTTCTACGGCTGAACAAGTAGCTTGTCAAGTATCTAAAATAGAGAGTCCACTAATTTACGCGAGTCTAGTCTCAGGTCATAATGCGAACTAAAGCAATTGAACATGCAAGAATAATGCAAATAATACAATTGAAGCATGGCGTAAGTCTAAGTCTACCCGGACATAATCAGAAATTCTAGCGTACGCACGGACACTCGTCACCTCATACATGCGTAGCTCCCACAACATGTAGCACATAACAAATATAACACCTACGGGGTAATTTCCCCCTTACAAGGTTAGACAAGAGACTTACCTCACTCCGAAATTCGATAACCGGCTTCAATGCCTTTCTAACACCTCAAACTGATGCCAAACAATCTGAAACTAATTAAACAACGTGCAAACCTATCAAAATATACTCCAATACACATAATTTAACAATTAGAAATAAATTCCTAACTCTTCAAGGAAAGTCAACAAAGTCAACCAATGGGCCCACACGTCCGGATTCCGAAAATTATCAAAAATAATTATTATCCATAACTTATATAGTATATATTCAAAAAATCATCCAGTTTCGTCCATGAATTGACCCTCAAATCAGGGATTTACCATCTTATAACGTTGGGGCTCAAAACCCTAATTTCTACTATCCAGACACGGATTAAAATGATAACCAACGAAAATAATCATGGAAAAATATCAAAATGAAGGTCAGATATTTACCCCCTTGTTGAGACGAGAACAACAGCTGCAACAATCAGCTCAAACGAAGCTCTAGAACTCAAGATATGCTCAAAATACTAAAATGCTCGGTCAGTCCATTTAAAACACTATCTAGCCGATCTTTGTTCTTCTCCTTCGCGGGACACCTTTGCGTTTGCGATGAGCAATTTGTCGCGTTGAATGGTCAACCTAAATTTCCTTCTTTGCATTCGCAGGACCTCCCTCGCATTTGCAAAGAACAAACTCGCACCGAAACAAGCAATCTTTCCCGACATAGAAATGAGCATAACTCTCTCATACGACCTCGTAGACGATTCTTATTACGATGGTTCTGTAATTATGATACATATATAATGGTTCAATAAAATAACAAATCAAAGGTCGTCTGCTCAATATGGTACCCTTTATCTCCAAAGAAACGACATTGAAACATCAAATAAGAGCGCGATAAAACCCAAACACATCCGAAACACACCTGAGGCCCGCGGGACCCCGTCCAATTACACAAACCAGTCCTAAAATATAACACAAACCTATTCGACGCATCAAATCACACCAAACAACATCAAAATCATAAATCGACGATCAAATCCTCCTTTTAACTTTCAAACATTTTTGACAAACGCATCCGAATCACACTTAAACATTTCAGAATGATGCCAAACTTTACGTACAAGTCATGAATCATGATACAAACCTATTCCAAGGCTCAACCCCAAATTTACATCGATAACACAAAGTCCACTTCAAACCAAACTTAGGAAATTTTAAAACCTTTGAATTACCAACTTTCTACAATAAGCGTCAGAATGCTCCCGGACCACCTGATACTCAACCCGAACGTACGTCTAAATCCGTAATTATCATAGGAACCTATTGGAACCTTCAAATCCTGATTCTAAGGTTGTTTACTCAACATTCAAACCTTGGTCAACTCTTCCAACTTAAAGCTTCCGAATTGAGAATTTTCCATTTGAATCAACCCCGAACCTCCTGAAATTCAATTTCGACGACACGTACATGTCGTAAAACATGAAGTGAAGCTACTCAAGGTCTCAAACCGCTGAACGACATGCTATAGCTCAAAACAATCAATTGGATCGTTACACTCTCCCCCACTTAAACATACATTCAACCTCGAACGTGCCAAGAACTTTTCCAGAGTTGCCCAAATCCACTGTTTAACACCCCGTGCACCTACCCGTGCCACCACAACCAATATGAGCACATTTGCTCAAGCCAAACAGAAGATCCTTTCTACTATCTTAGCCACAAGCCTTAGAACCAAATTGCAACATTTGAAACTCTCTACGAGGCCTGATTCTAACATATGAACATTGTATTAATCTCAATATATTGTACCTAATATGAACATGTATCTATGTGGAAATCACACAATGCACCGCATAATTCGTATGCCCATAATAACATCCTCCAACCGTAGAAGCTGCAAATTCACTATCCTGATGCCCGTATTACACCTCATAACAGTCCAACCTTCGCGATATTGCAACGATGAGAGCGACCCATAGAAGCTCATAACCGCCTGCCAAATCAACAACTCATGGAGTCACTCCGCTTGACAAGAACCATTACCTCATTCTAAACTGACTAGTGATATTTTATCTTTAATATACCTTACAAAAATCTGATCGCAGTGATCTCGGGTCCAATAACCTCGTCTCACCCAGTAAAAGCTGCTTAGGCAATAAGCCACCTCAAACACAGTATATAATTTCATACAATGCCATCAATGCGCCAACAAGCTGCAACTCAAATATGACCAATAAGGAATAACGAACCCGAATACAAGACTATTCGGCTTGCGCAATGAATAAAATAGCCAAACCAATGCTATGAACCTATCTCAGAGATGAAAAACAAAGCACAAAAAATAAGAATAAGGGATCGTACTCAACATCTCACTATTGCAGCGTGCAACCCGATCCATACATGATACCATTATGGCGTGCAACCCAACCCAAACATCATACCTGTAGCGGCGTTCCATCCGATCCATACATAACTATCTATAAGGAAATACCTACCGAGCCGGAATACTCATACCCACGAAATTCTTGAATATTGACCACAAGCACGCCAAGTGCATAACTAGGACCCTAGGGAGACAGATAGCGCCACACACTACAAAGCTCAAACACAACTAAGGTGCAATAAACTACCTATATCTAGTGAGCCATCTTGCTCATATAATACCACAAGATACACGGGATCAAAACACATGTGCGAATAATAAAGCAGTCTCACAACCCACTTGGCATAACAGAGTATTATAGAGAATAGTTGACGATGAGAATAATATCCAATACCAGACGACTCCTCCATAAGCAATGCTATACTGAATGAACACATCCAACTTGATGTAGGGCATATATTCACATTAGATATACTAGCGAACCTCAAGCCGATTCAGATCATCCCATATTGCTCCAATAACCTTTCAAGGATCTATAATGACCCTATCTATGACACTTAAGAGCAGCCGTCAGATATGGAACAAACTCTCACAACCCACAACCAAAGGAATAGAGTGCCTCTTAGTCATAACCTCTCCCATTGGCGGCCGTACCAAAATCTCCAAACTTAATTTCAATCTCTAATAATCGAATGACTAACACGTCACACCTATACGACCTTCCTGTGTATGTTCTCCCACAACCTTCCGCACCAGGTAGTAAAATTTGAACATTAATGGCCATCGACCATGCTATTTCCGTAGTGCTAGTCAAGCATCCGCATTTCAATACCCAACACTTCTTCCACCTAACAGACCATACTCAAGCTGCCCGAAAATAGTGCCAGCATACTCTGATCATCTTAAATCTTCCCCCATTCCTCTGAGCTCGTGACCTTTGTAGACATGTGATTTTTGACCCTCCCCAAGATTTTTTATATACTAGCGTAAAATATTTAATTTAGGCATAATATAGATATTTTAAGTAATTTTAACTCTTTTACTTTATTTTATTACAAGAAAACAAAAAATCACAAAAAATAGGTTCATTAATGTTGTAGTCATTTTTAGTGTAAAAAACAATCTTAAAAAAAAATATATAAAAATAGTATCGTATTTTTAATATGATATTTGAAAATGTCAAAAATAGGTTTGTTTCAACGGGTAGTTTTATTTTAGTAATTATTTGAATAGTAGGAATAATTAATAAATGGTCCGATATTTTTAATCTCGTTCGCAGCGAAAGAATAGAGCTTGGGCTCGAGCAACCCATTGTTAGGTCTAATTTTGGACCTAGCCCATAATTTCTAAGCCCATAATTTCTAGGCCCATACCCCCTTAACCTAAAACCCTACCACTAACCTAGACCCATGTATATAAACAAGCTAACACCTAAAGAATAAGAAGCACGGAAGGAACGAAAGGAACTGAAGGCTGGAACGAAAAAGCTGAAAAGCACAGCTTTGACAGGACCCAACCCCCCCCCCCCCCCCCCCCCGCGCGTCATATTCTTTAAACCCCCCACCTTTTTTCATTTTTCCCAGCAAAAACTGACGTGAAGAACAGCCTAGCCATCATCGAAAGCTAGCAACCAGATTCATCTATCTCTAACGTCCTTCCCTCTCTTCTTTTGGTGCCGCTGCTGCGTTGCCGTCGTTTATGGCGGAGTGACCGGTGACGACGCACCCTCTCCTCCTTCAGTTGTGGCTATCGCTGAATGCTGCGACCAGCCATGGTTGAAACAACCTCACTCCTCGTCTCCCTCGCCCTATGTCACCGTTAACGGTTTGGCGACAGATCTGTTCGAAAAAAAATGCCATGAATGGCGACCTCCACAGCACGTACCAAAACAAAACCAGAAACAGAAGTTTCGAATAGAAAGATTATGAAAAGATTGGAGTCGATGGAGTCCATTTCGAGTTCGTCGTCGCTAGCTACTGTTCTGGTTTTCTGGTCGAGGTCCTGCTACTCTTGTTCAGAGGTTCGTTGAATGTTTTGTTTGAGAATTATTCACTACTCGGTTTTTTTCGATATAGTTGTTGTAATTGCTGAGGTTCAATTATTTCCTCCCTCATTATATGCTAATGTCAAGTTTAATCTGTTTTCAGACCTCTTTCCATGGTTTATTTGCTCCTTGTAGTTGTAAATTTTCCTACGTGTTGGTTTCCATAGAATTGACTGAAAGTATCACGAGCAGATGTCCACATTGGATTTGGTCTTTAATCGTTCAATTGAAAGATTGCACACCGATCATGTAACTTCTACTTATTTGTTGATGTGGTTTGACACTCGAATTCTAATGGTGTACGAGTATCATTTTGTTGGTCTAGATCATTTTGTGGTTTCTGAAAAATTGAACTAAAAGCTTATCATCTTAGACATTCTTTTTGGGCAAGGCGTTCCTTTCCCATACTGAAAATATCGTGTGATTAGTAAACGTGGTGACGGAACATTCATTGATCGGATATAAGTATATGAGTTGCTCGGATATAAGTATGAATCAAGGTACATGTTCGCGTGACATAGTTACGACTCCCTAGATTTCGAGGTGTGTCATTTAGCAAATTTCCATGGCCCTCACAAAGTTTCAAATTCGTAATGGCATTAGGCGCGTTAGTTTAATAATATTACATTCTTAAACCCGGGTGCGCATTGATGCGACTCAAATCCAAATCTCAACGGAGTCAAAAATGTGTTAACAACCATGGGTGCATTGATGGCAACGTGGTTCGAGACGCATTTTCGCGACTTTGCAATTCTTTCAAAATAATGATAAAAGCGGTTTGTAAATAAAAGAACACATAAGCTAGCATGTATTAAAATCAGATACAACAATTAAGCGACCGTGCTAGAACCACGGAACCTGGGAATGCCTAACACCTTCTCCCGGGTTAACAGAATTCCTTATCCGGATTTCTGGTTCGCGGACTGTTAAGGGAGTCATATTTTTTCCGCGGTTCGGGATGTAACCGGTGACTGGGACACCATTAATCTCCCAAGTAGCGACTCTGAATAATAATAATAAATCCCGTTCCGATTGTCCTTTAATTGGAAAAACTCCTTTATACCCTTCCATGTGTAAATGAAAAAGGAGGTGTGACAGCTCTGGCGACTCTGCTGGGGACTGAACCCAGAATCTCTGGTTTAGGGTTTAAGAATTCGAGCTTAGAATAATTGTTGTGTTGGCTTTATCTGATCTCCTTACATGTTTCATGCTAAATGCTTTACCGCTTTGATATTATCTGAACTGTATATAAACTGTGCCGAAACCCTTCTCTTCTCACCTCCGGGGATGTGCTTACTGGTTGAGACTCCCTATTCTGTTAGTGTCATACCCTAAAATAAAAAAAAGGCTCGGATAAGTTGCAAAGCCGGACGATCTCGCGGGTCCCCGGTACACTGCCCCCTCCTCGACTCGAGTTGTCCACTCAGGTGCACTGTTTAGAACACATACCCAGGTTTTGAACCTAGAATAACTTGACTTCATGTCGGATCCCTAGTAGGAGCGCTTAATTGCATCATGCTGCATTTGACTTAGGGGACTCAACACAGGGGTTGGGTCCGTCTAGGGCTAGCAACCTGAAATGAAAAGACCATCCTAATGCATCCTACTTGTTCTGTACATATATTTGTTCCGAACCGGCATGTTGACCAGCTTTTGAATCTCGAGAATGTTGGAAAATTGATAAAAAAAAGGAAAAGAGAAAAAGAGAGAAATAGCAGTTAAGGAGTTAATTGATTATTTTAGAAAAACCAATGACCAAATACTGTCGAAACTCGGCCGAAATTTTGAGAAAATGGAAAAAGGAAAATGTTTTATTTTTAATAGTTTGTTTTACTAAAAAGCAAAGGAAAAATAGAAAAAGAGTTTTGAAAAAGAAAAGAAAAAGAGTCTTTGTTTTAGTTTGGAAAAAAAATATAGGTTATTTATTGTTTGTTGAAAATGAAAAAGAAAAAGGAGAGTCGTTATTTTGTCTTGTTTTCAAAAAATAGAAAAAGAAAAATAGTTTGTCTTACCATGGAAAATGAAAAGAAAGAGCCTTGTTTTCAAAAATATAGTTAGTTTCTTGGCCCGAACTACGCAGGTTTGATTCTCACAGGGCGTGAGATACGTAGGCAATCCTCATCGGGTCCAACCTCCCCTTTGCAAAAATAGCCAAAAAATGTCAAAAATTTTATTTTTGTGTCATAAATAAATCGGGTGATGCCGTTTTTGTCAATACAGCCGAACGTTCCCGAAAGGGACGCCAGAAGGCTGACTTTGCATAAACAACCACCTTTTGAGTCACTTTTTAGATTTTAGCCGATTGACCCACACAGCCTTAAAATCTTCGACCCCGGGGTACTGAAAGGTCGTGTTTGCAAAACCAGGTCTTTTATTTTAATTTGAAAAACAAGAGAAAGAGTCATTGGTCAAGTGAATATCGTTTGGATTTTGGTCAAATTAAGCCGATCAAGTTTTGGCAGCGTCTTAAACCGTTCTTGCCGAAATAGCCCTAGAATATCTTTTAGTTGTCAAAATGCTATTCTCGTAAAAGAATGGACAAGTTTGTGAAGTGTCATAAAATAATCCTCTCAAAATTCATGTGAAATTGGGAAGGGGCCACGCTTGCAAAACAGTCATTTGGTTAAAATTGGCAAATAAGGAAAGGAATTTGGCTGTTGGTTTTTGAGTTCGTAATTCTTTTGATTCAAGTATGAAGTATGTTTGATTTTCAAGTCTGTAGGTCGTCTTTTCGTCAAAGTCTGTTAGTAGGGTCATTTTTTTTTATTTAATAAAAAACCTTGGTAATCAAGTTTGTTTTATTATGAAAATTCCAAAAATGTTTTATTACCGTTTACCTTTTATTTTCATGAACTACGCTCGGTCTAATTCGTGCGGGGTCACGATACGTAGGCAATCCTCATCGGATTCGACCATAACCTTAAGAGAAAAAGCAAAAAGAGTGAGGGAAGAAAATGAAAGAAAAACAGAAAAGAAACAAAAGAGCGAGAAAATGAGAAAGCCAAGAAAATCACGGCAAAAGAAGTCAGAATAAAAAAAAAGTGAAAAGAGAGGAGCTGAGAAAGGGGAAAAACAAGAGAGGAAAGAAAAACAGATGATGGAAAACAGAAACCAAAAGAAAGGGACAGCGGCAAAATAGGAGGGAATGAGAGAATAAGAACAAAAGAAAGCAAAGGCAGGAACGAAAAAAAAAGAGAAATTTTGCAATTAGAAATAGGGAAAAGGCCGGGATGATGCAAGCAGCCGAGCAAATGCATAATAGAAATTGTCAACTCCTTAGGTGCATTCATTCCCCAAATGTGTGATTACCAATGTGTTAAATGCCCTAACGCTAACATGATGGTTTCATTTTGGCATGTCACTTGAGAAAGGTGGTTGGTTTGTGGTTCTAAGGTAACGCCCCTTCCAACACCAAATATAATGGCAGAAAACAACAGAACCAAGTGGGTTGGTACCAATACCCAAAAGCAGCTGGTTGAACAGGTCGACAGGTTGGTGGAAGAGGTTAAAATGTTGAGACAACATGTGGCAGACATGTATCGGGCATGGATGACTGGGAGAGCACCACCCCCACCACCATCTAGCTTCCTGGGCTCTGTCCTTACCCAAACCCCAAACACAATGCCGGATGATCCCCCATACTCCCCATCTCTACCCGCTTATAACAGCTGCCCCGATATCGTACCTGTGAATATCGTACCTGTGAATATCCTCGGGCACCGGATGACCCTCCCCAACGTTACTTCTCTCCATGGGACTCCCAAAGACAAACTCCATTTTCCAAATACCCAGCTCCGCAACATGCTTATCCACCTCCACGAGCATACCAGAAACTCCCTAGGTCAGGTTTTTGGCCAAATTAGGCATTTAGGAATGAGAAGTTGCTGAAACGAGAAAAGGCTTTCACCCTTATTGGAGAGTCATATACCAGTCTGTTCCAGAAGTTGAAGCAAGTGGTCATGCTGAAGCCGATTCAGATAAAAATGTTGAACCCTCTGAAATGTGATTTTTCTCTAAAGTGTGCATATTGCTCAGATGCTCTGGGGCATGACATGGAAAAGTGTTGGAGGCTGAATAAAGCAATTCAGGAGCTTATTAACGTAGGTAACATCATCGTACAAAATCCACATGCATCGGACACCAGCCAAAATCCATTGCCTGCGCATAATAAGGTAGACATGGTGGGTATGATTTGTTTTGAAAAGGAATGTGAGGATTCTCTGAGAGCCTCAGAGGCCTAAAAACAACTTGTTGAGGACGATATGATGAAAGTTTGTAAAGTTCCTAATGTTAGTAACGCAGAATTCAGTGGCTAAGATGATGTACTTGGTAATTGGAAAGACGCTCCATTCCTAGGTTAGCCGGGGAGGAGCTTTGGTGGTCTATGTTGCTGTCATTTCTGCTATCCGGGTTATTTTCAGGGTTGTAATCCAGACATTGTCTTGTGGCTCAAACCCTTCTATCCTTTTATTTTGCTTAGTTTTTTTAGTCATAGCATCCCGTCTAGTGTTGTCTAGGTTTGTTCTAGGTTTGTGTCCCTAGTTTAGTTTGTTTGTTTTGTTGTTCAAATCCTTTCACCATCTGTCTAATGCAATTTTCTGTTTTCTGTAATTTCTAGTCATTTTCATTTGGTTCTCTTTTCTTTTATATTTCTTTTCCTGATTGACTCTAGTGACACGACATGCACGCGTAATGCTCGGCCTGGTCTTAAGAAGTTAATTTAGTCATGAAGCAATGAAACAATGTTGAAGATGTAGGGACATTTAAGGGAAATAAATAAAGGCATTTTGAGATCACTTCAAGCCCGAATTGTATAAAACTGGGGCAGATAGAACATAAAGAACCCCTATTGAAATGCATCCTGCCGCATCAATTTGAATATAAAAGCAAGTTTGCCCCAATTTGTAGGGGGCCGTTCGTGATAATGAGAGTGAGAGTGTTGTCCAATGGTGCTTTGGATATAACAAATGTAGAAGCGAATGTGTAGGTGCGGTCATCAAGTCTGGCACAACCAAAAGATGTTACGAATGTTTTCCTTGGTTTGTTTAATTGTGTTGTTTGTACTTGGCATGTTTTGAAGGTTGGAATGATGAAGGCATTTTGTTCTGCTTTCTAAACACTTTATCCCTCGTCACCCATTTTGAGCCTTATTTATTTTTCTTTCATACCCCTCTTTCGGGATCAACGACACAATTCAGAAATGCAAGTGCAGAGGATAAGAAAGTGAAAAGAAAAATAAAGAATCAACAAGAAAGGAAAAGGAGAAGAAAAATGAAAAGAGAAAAGAAAGAGAAAGAAAATAAAAGAAAAGAGAAAAGCAAAAAGAAAAAAGGAAAGAAAAAAGAAGGAAAACAACAAAAAGAGAAAAGAAAGAGAAAGAAAAGAAAGAGAAAAGAGAAAATCACAACAACAAAGTAATTCCTATGTCATGAACTTCGTTCGAACTGATTCCTTTTAAGGATACGTAGGCAGCCTCACGGTTCGGTATCATCAAAATAAAAATCCAAAAAGTCCCCAAGAAAGAAACTGGGGTAGAAGTTGTGGTTGTTGTAAGAAATCTGATTCCGAAAGTTGTAATTTTGAACCCATGAGAATTGTTTTTGAGCCTTTGACATCCTTTCTTCTTAACCCCATCCAAAAGCCCACATTACGGTCCAAAGAAAGACCTTCCGATCAGTTTCGAGAGATGCCAAGTCGAGCAAATAAAGGTGATTCATATCAGGGGCAACACTATGGTCCATGCAGAAAAAAAATAATAATAATGAAAATGAGAGAGTCTTATCGGTGAAAACCCTCACAGGCACCATAGGGCGACGAGAGCTGAGAGAAATCCAAAAATGAGAGAGTCTTATTGGTGAAAACCCTCATGGGCACCGTAAGGCGACGTTAAGTTGAGAGAAAGAACAAAATGAGAGAGGCTTGATGGTGAAAACCCTTTGGGCACTACAAGTCGAATAAGGATTGGGAATCAGATTGAATAATCGGAGCATTGAAGCCCAGTTTCACGGTTTAGGGGTGTAACAGGAGTTGAACATCAGACTTGCTCATCAGAATAGGCCACAGGTGCATGTCATGGTCATTAGAGTTGGTATCCACATATGATAGGTTTCTACTTTGTAGTTTTCTTGTTAGGAATCATTTCTTTCCTTTGTCCTTTACTCTGTTCCTTATGTCTTGTTTACTTTCTCTTTTTGAGTCGGTTTGGTCAGAACAAGTGAGAAATGACTTCAAAATTTGCCACCATCTTTTCAATTGCACAAAATGGGATCTGGCCAGCACATCAAAATGGCATAAGTTAGGAAAGAACAACAAACGCACTGAGTTGGTAGCAATCAACATGCTTTGGGGTCCATGAGAGATACAAAGGTTTGGTATATTTCAACTTGTGAACAGTACAACAGTTAGAGGATGTTGGGTGAACGGGTCAAAGATATTCTCTGTGATGAGATCAACAAAGGAAGTGTTTAACAAGTGACAAACGAGGTCTTCCAAGCAGAAATCAAAGTTGTCATGGCAAGTGGAGGAGCAATAGACCTCAAGGCCAATGCCGGTGGGTTAAGTCAGGAAAGAACAACATGCACATTGAGTGGACGGTAATTGACGTGCTTTGGGATTCATGTGAAATACAAAGGTTTGGTACATAGCAATTCAGGAACAATGCAACAAGATGGAGGGTGATAGGTGAATGAGTCAAAGGTATTTTTGGTGAAACACAAAGGTTGGTAAATGTCAGTTCATGAGAAATGCAACAGATAAAGGGAATTGTGTCTGAACAGAGAAGGGGTATTTTCTGTGATAAAGATGACAGAGAAAGTGGGTAGTACATAAGCAAGCAAGGTCCTCGAGTGGAAATCAGTTACCATGGGAAATGAATGAGCAATCACCCTCAAAGTCAAGGCCACAAACCAACTACCACATTTTAAACTGACAAAATATTTCTTTGATTGAAACAGGGGCAGAAAAGTTTGTTTGTTTCGGAGAAACCCACCGTGGAGAAAGGCAGTCACCAAACAGGTTTGATTTTTGATATTCAGGACCCTCCTGGAAAATGGGACCTAGTTTAAAGTTCAGAAATAGCATGATCTAGCATAAATGTATCCCAAAAATATAAGTCAGCTTAGAAGTTTGCATGTTCGAGATAGGATTCAATTAGGAGTTTTCAGGACCCTCCTGAATAATGGGATTTAGCTTTAAGGTTTCAATTAGATAACAACATTTAGCGTAAACTCTGTTGTAGGGTAGTATAATTCAGACATGAAAGTTGTCACCCTTAAGATAAAATTCGACCTTTGATTTTCAGGACCCTCCTGGATAATGGGGAGTAGTTTAAAGATCCTCTTAGATAGCAAGATTTAGCAGAAGTCACACCCGTAGAAGATATAACTTAGATTTTATTCCAACATTTAGTTAAGAGTTGTCAAGACCCCCCTGAATAATGGGACCTAGCTTTCAAATCCTTAGTAATACTTGGTAATATGGTTTAGTTTTACAATCACATCTTCCCCAGCCACCAAACTGGGGCAGAAAATTTTCTTTGTTTTGTCTATTTGAAGTCAGGAGCCCGCCTGGAGAGCAGGGAATACTTTCAAGCGCAGCAGTCAGGAGTCCGCCTGGAAAACAAGGGAGTACAATTTAAGTTTTAGCTTTCAAAGTCTTTGCTTTGTTTATTGTGAAGTCAGGAGCCCGCCTGGAGAGCAGGGAATACATTTCAAGTCAGCAGTCAGGAGCCCACCTGGAGAGCATGGAATACATTTCATGTCAGCAGTCAGGAGCCCACCTGGAGAGCAGGGAATACATTTCAAGTTGAAGTCAGGAGCCCGCCTGGAGAGCAGGGAATACATTTCAAGTCAGCAGTCAGGCGCCCACCTGGATAACAAGGGAATGCATTTCAAGTTTTGGCAATCAGGCACCCACCTGGATAATGAGGGAATACAGTTTCAAGTTTTAGCAATCAGGCGCTCACTTGGATAACGAGGGAATACAGTTCAAATTTTATCAATCAGGCGCCCACCTGGATAATGAGGGAATACAGTTTCAAGTTTTGGCAATCAGGCGCCCACCTGGATAACGAGGGAATACAGCTCAAGTTTTGGCAATCAGGCGCCCACCTAGATAATGAGGGAATACAGCTCAAGTTTTGGCAATCAGGCGCCCACATGGATAATGAGGGAATACAATTCAAGTTTTTGGTAATCAGGCGCCCACCTGGATAACGAGGGAATAGAATTCAAGTTTTGGTAATCAAGCACCCGCCTGAATAACGAGGGAATAGAATTCAAGTTTTGGTAATCAGGCACCCACCTGGATAACGAGGGAATAGAATTCAAGTTTTGGTAATCAGGCGCCCACCTGGATAACGAGGGAATAGAATTCAAGTTTTGGTAATCAGGCACCCACCTGGATAATGAGGGAATAGAATTCAAGTTTTGGTAATCAGGCTCCCACCTGGATAATAAGGGAATAGAATTCAAGTTTTGATAATCAGGCGCCCACCTGGATAACGAGGAAATACAATTCAAGTTTTGGTAATCAGGCACCCACCTGGATAACGAGGGAATACGATTCATGTTTTGGTAATCAGCTGCCCACCTGGAGAGTAGGGAATACATTTCAAGTTGAAGTCAGGAGCCCGCCTGGAGAGCAGGGAATACCTTCAAGCGCAGCAGTCAAGAGCCCGCTTGGAGAACAAGGGAGTACAATTTAAGTTTTAGCTTTCAAATTCTTTGTTTTATCTATTTTGAAGTCAGGAGCCCGCCTGGAGAGCAGGGAATACTTTCAAGTTGAAGTCAGGAGCCCGCCTGGAGAACAAGAGAGTACAATTCAAGTTTTAGCTTTCACGTTCTTATGGATATTTGGTAATGTGATCCATTTTACACTTACATCTGTGCCCAGCCACAAAACTGGGGCAGAAAATTTTCTTTTTTTTGTCTATTTTGTTGAAGTTAGGAGCCCGCCTGAGAGCAGGGAATACATTTCAAGTTGAAGTCAAGAACGCGCCTGGAGAGCAGGGAATACATTCAAGTTAGCAGTCAGGAGCCCGCCTGGAGAGCAGGGAATACATTTCAAATTAGCAGTCAGGGGGCCCGCCTGGAGAATAGGTGCAAATTGGGCAGAAAAATTTCTTTGTTTTGGCTATTTTGTTGTAATCAGGCGCCCACCTGGAGAACAAGGGAAAACAACTCAAGTTTCTAGGGAAAGCAATTTCGAAGGAAGACAGTTCGAGTTTCAGGGAAAATGGTTCAAAGTGCAAGGGAAAACAGTGTCAAGTAACAAGAGAAGACGGTTCAAGTTCAGCAATCAGGCGCCTACCTGAAAAAAAAAGGGAATTCAATTCAGAATGCAATTCAGAAGTTGATGAAGGATGTGAGCTGCTCAAGACATGGTCGAGATCACAAGCACTACATGTCCGGTCCTGACCCAAAAGCTGTAGAAGAACGAGCTAGCACCTGCAGCTAACAAGTGTCAAGGTTCAATCTAAAGTCTGCATGAAGAACCATTCAAGACTCAAGATCAAGCTTCAGAAGACTTATAGATAGGAATCTTGTAACTCGTAGTCGATAGGCTTAGCTAGTCTTTTTCATCTTTTGATTTTTGATGTAATAACAGGGACCGCAGACCGGAACCTCGACGGAACGGCACCTCGACCGGATCTCCACCTCGGCATACTCCGTCATCTCACTCATCTCTGAACTACACGTGGCCTGATTCCTTTATAGTCAAGGATATGTAGGCAACTCAAATGCCAGAGCTCGGTCACATCCCCCTTTTTCTCTTAGTTTTAGTCTCTCCAAATAAGGGTCGGGTCAAAAACCTGTCTAGTCAGTCTTTGTCAGAAAACTCTGTACGTTTTCAGTCAAAGAGGGGCAGCTGTAGACATGTGATTTTTGACCCTCCCCAAGATTTTTTATATATTAGCGTAAAATATTTAATTTAGGCATAATATAGATATTTTAAGTAATTTTAACTCTTTTACTTTATTTTATTACAAGAAAACAAAAAATCACAAAAAATAGGTTCATTAATGTTGTAGTCATTTTTAGTGTAAAAAAAATCTTAAAAACAATATATATAAAAATAGTATCGTATTTTTAATATGATATTTGAAAATGTCAAAAATAGGTTTGTTTCAATGGGTAGTTTTATTTTAGTAATTATTTGAATAGTAGGAATAATTAATAAATGGGCCTGTATTTTTAATCTCGTTCGCAGCGAAAGAATAGAGCTTGGGCTCGAGCAACCCATTGTTAGGCCTAATTTTGGACCTAGTCCATAATTTCTAAGCCCATAGTTCCTAGGCCCATACCCCCTTAACCTAAAACCCTACCACTAACCTAGACCCATGTATATAAACAAGCTAACACCTAAAGAATAAGAAGCACGGAAGGAACGAAAAGAACGGAAGGCTGGGAACAAAGAAAAAGCTTAAAAAGTGCAGCTGTGACAGGACTTCCCCCCCCCCCGCACGCGCGCGCGTCATCTTCTTCAAACCCCCCACCTTTTTTCATTCTTCCCAGCGAAAACCGACGTGAAGAACAACCTAGCCATCATCGAAAGCTAGCAACCAAATTCATCTATCTCTAACGTCCTTCCCTCTCTTCTTTTGGTGCCGCTGCTGCGTTGCCGTCGTTAATGGCGGAGTGACCCGCGACGACGCACCCTCTCCTCCTTCAGTTGTGGCTATCGCTGATTGCTACGACCAGCCATGGTCGAACAACCTCACTCCTCGTCTCCTTTGCCCTATGTCATCGTTAACGGTTTGGCGACAGATCTGGCCGGAAAAAAAATGCCATGAATGGCAACCTCCACAGCACGTACCCAAACAAAACCAGAAACAGAAGTTTCGGATAGAAAGATTATGAAAAGATTGGAGTCGATGGAGTCCGTTTCGAGTTCGTCGTCGCTAGCTACTGTTCGAGTTTTCTGGTCGAGGTCCTGCTACTCTTGTTCAGAGGTTCGTTGAATGTTTTGTTTGAGAATTATTCACTGCTCGATTTTTTTCGATATAGTTGCTGTAATTGCTGAGGTTCAATTATTTCCTCTCTCATTCTATGCTAATGTCATGTTTAATCTGTTTTCAGACCTCTTTCCATGGTTTATTTGCTCCTTGTAGTTGTAAATTTCCTACGTGTTGGTTTCCATAGAATTGACTGAAAGTATCACGAGCAGATGTAAACATTGGATTTGGTCTTTAATCGTTCAATTGAAAGAATGCACACGATCGTGTAACTTCTACTTATTTGTTGATGTGGTTTGACACTCGAATTCTAATGGTGTATGAGTATCATTTTGTTGGTCTAGATCATTTTGTGGTTTCTGAAAAATTGAACAAAAAGCTTATCATCTTAGACATTCTTTTTAGGCAAGGCGTTCCTTTCCCATACTGAAAATATCGTGTGATTAGTAAACGTGGTGACAGAACATTCATTGATCGGATATAAGTGTATGAGTTGCTCGGATATAAGTATGAATCAAGGTACATGTTCGCGTGACATAGTTACGACTCCCTAGAATTCGAGGTGTGCCATTTAGCAAATTTCCATGGCCCTCGCAAAGTTTCAAATTCGTAATGGCTTTAGGCGCGTTAGTTTAATAATATTACATTTTTAAACCCCGGGTGCGCATTGATGCGACTCAAATCCAAATCTCAACGGAGTCAAAAATGTGTTAACAACCACGGGTGCATTGATGGCAACATGGTTCGAGACGCATTTTCGCGACGTTGCAATTCTTTCAAAATAATGATAAAAGTGGTTTGTAAATAAAAGACACATAAGCTAGCATGTATTAAAATCAGATACAACAATTAAGCGACCGTGCTAGAACCACGTAACCTGGGAATGCCTAACACCTTCTCGCGGGTTAACAGAATTCCTTATCCGGATTTCTGGTTCGCGGACTGTTAACAGAGTCATATCTTTCCACGGGTCGGGATGTAACCGGTGACTGGGACACCATTAATCTCCCAAGTGGCGACTCTGAATAATAATAATAAATCCCGTTCCGATTGTCCTTTAATTGGAAAAACTCTTTTATACCCTTCCATGTGTAAGTGAAAAAGGAGGTGTGACAACCTTTTTGTCAAAGCTGAACCACAACCTTGATCCTCAACTTCACATTTCCCTACCGCTGACTGCACCTATTATGCCGCTATGTGAGAGTCCAAGAATTTCATCATAACCCCCGAACCACCAGTAGAATAAGAACTTCCTCGGCTAAAACCCCTTTCACTCCACTCATCTCAGAAGTACAATTGTAAAACGCAATCGAATTCCCATAACCGCAGAAAATGCAACCCTCAAGTCGAATTCTAAATTGCCATAACTCTTTCAGGATCCATTTACACGTAACGACACCATTAGAATCAAATACCTCCAAATCAATTGAATTATGGTGGCTATCAAGCCCAAACACACAGTCACAAATCACTTGTATAGCTTAACACATTGAAGCAACCGATCATTTCAACAACCATGTTGATTCACACCATTACTAACTGACTCCACTTTGTCCAATTTACTCTTGACTTGCCTTTGAAATAATATTTCTATTCAAAACCATAACGGACCTCAAACAATACTCATCCCGAGCGACCCAAATCATGAGATCACATCGTCTCAAACCCATCATCCATCTCATACCCTGCTTATGCACTCAATAGTATCTCCAACTGACACACCCGTTCTTAAAGACCTCTGCGAATCTGAAGTTGTTTCTCTTATTTCTCTAACACGGCACCATAGACCCGATGATAACATAGAAATTTCCCAAGTATTCTTCACACTTTGCTGCAAAACCCTATCCACAGCCACATAACTAACCCAAAAATCTTTAATACCACACTTTAATTCTTAAACCCACTATAACCATTATTGAGAGACTCACCCACTTTGACCTGGTCCCGAATATGTAACCAATCTCTAGTGATCTGCTAGCACATGAAAACTTTCGAAGAAGCAACCAGATGAATTCTTTTCCTTGCCCATCACATCCACATGAAGCATAAATTTTGAGTCATCCCCAACACCTGCACCTAAATCAATAAGGCAAAATGTAACACATACACATAACGTTCCTTATCTAAAATTCCTTTTCCTCTTGGTCATAACTAATCCACCAATGCATCGATAACCAAAAACTATACAGGTACACAACTAAGTGACTCACTCATAGACGGTGGGCTCCCCCACTTAGCTTTATTATACAACTACATAGATCCATACCCCACAACGACCTCTTCTTCCTAGTTACCATGATCCCACGCCATTGCTTAGCCAAATTTCTCTTGTTGGTCTAATCATAACACATCTAGAATTATCTGCCACAATTTTATACTCGACCTCCTAACCGTCGTACCATCTTCATCAAGCAATCCAATATCACCTTGCAATACATTCATCCCATGTTGGGCAGAAAGTAGAACTCTTCGTAGAAACCTCATCAAAATCACACAACCGCTAACAACCTCCAACATCATTGCTATAGTTGCATCCATCATGAAATTCACTAACCTTCCTGGGTCCACACTGATCTGCCATCCATAAGAATACTTTCATTCATTAACATCACCTGAAGGTCCAACACTATGTTTGAAACTCAAAGCCGTATTGCATCTAAAACAATGATCGAACACTTCACTTTTTCCTACATTCCAATTAAGCCCTTCTCATCACATTCAAAATTCCTAAGCATCAAAACCACCTCAAAGATCATCTACCTCGAACCACCAACACTGGAAGCACCGATTCGATCCTGAAGTCGCAACACACAACCATCTCAAATAACTTCCTCTTAGGTTCCATCTCACAACACCGTGCCTAGAGGCTAACAAATGAAGACCAACATGCTGATGAGCCTCAATGCATTCAATCAAGGATGCGACACCACAATATTAACAAGAATTCCACCAATTTTGAAAATATCAAATCTCAATCGTAGGCAACACCAAAACTAGACTGAAACAACAGAACACCTTCCACAAGGCGACGATAATAGCCCACTCTAATATGTGGGGAGAAACATCCTACACCACGTCTGCAGTACCATTACAACTCCTCGATGCCCAATTGATAATAAGCGCTCAACACTGTATAAGAATGAGTAGGAAGGAAATGAAGGAACAAGCTTCAATGGAATCAAATCGCACGATGAAGAATTAAGAAGGGAAATGCTCCTAACAGCCCTAGCCTCTCGAAGATAAGTACAGACGTCTCTGTACCGATCCGCAAGACTCTATTAGACTTGCTCATGACTCATGAGATATAGATGAACCTAGCGCTCTGATATAAAGCTGTCACAGCCAAAATCCAGTATAGGCCATGATGGCATCAAACAATGCCGCTAGGCAAGCCAACGGGAAACTAACAACTTAATTATTCATTTTATCATTTTTAAAATCATGAACCTTATTAGATAGAGAAATCAATGCAACGCCCCGGCCGGTCGTTTTTAGAATTTAAGCTTTGTTCGACAATGTAAGGTCTTGAACAGCTTCATATTATGTGTATCTACTTACGTGCATGGTTGAATTTAGTTACCGAATGATTCACAGTTGAATTGGAGGAAGGAACCCGGTTTTGGAAGTTTAAGCATTGAGGATTTGATCAAAATTTGACTTTTGTATAAACGGCTCTGGAATGGGCTTTGGATGATATCAACAGCTTTATATGGTGATTTTGGACTTAGGCACGCGTCAGAATTCGGATTCGGAGGTCCATAGGGTAATTTGAGGTATTTTGGCAAAAGTTGAAGTTTGACCCATAGTTGACTTTTATGATATCAAGGTCGGAATGCGATTCTAAGAGTTGGAATAGCTCTGTCCTATTATTTGGGACTTGACTGCAAAATTTGGTATCATTCCGGGTTGGTTTGATTGGTTTTGGCACGAGTTTTCGAAGTTGGAAGATTTAGAAGGTCATAGTTCAATCCATGGCGGGATTTGCATTATTGTCATTGTTTGATGTTATTTGATACCTCAAGAGAGCCTGTGTGGGGTTATATAACTTGTTTGTGTATTTAGACGGGGTCCTAGGGGCCACGGGTGTGTTTCGGGTGAGCTACGGTTCATTTTCCCCTATTTTTGAACTGCTGATATCTGTCAGCTGGTTTTCTCCTCTACGTTCGTGTCTGCTCCTCTGCATTCGTGAAGATTAATCTTGGAGTAGGAATTTGTTGTTCTTCGTGTTGGCATGATCTAGTTCGCGATTGCAGAAGTCTGTTTTCTCTTACTTCGCGTTCGCTCCTGTCCCTTCGCGTTCGTGTAGTAGGAATTAAGAGTTGGGCATTGGTGACCATTCCTTCTACGCATTTGCATTCCTCTGTCCATGAACGCGTACGTATTCTCTTCCCTCTTTCGCGTTCGTGTACCTTTCCTCACGTTCGCATAGGCCAGTTGTAAGCCATCTGGTTTCTCCTTCTCCGCGTTCGCGAGCTTGTTGTCGCGTTCGCGATGACCAACCTAGGCAGCCTTCATTTTTCTTCTTCACGAATGCAATCCTTCCTCCTCATTTACGATGCATAAATACCTAGGCAGGCAGAATATATTCCCAAATCATGGGTTAGACCATTTTTATCATATCTTGACTTGTGGAGCTCGGTTTTGAGCGATTCTTTGAGGGTTTTGTAAGCAAATCGATTGGGTAAGTGTTCTTCACCTAGATTTTAATATATTCTATGATTTTATCTTTGTTTTTATAATTTAAAGAAATTGCTGGTTTTTGAAGAAAAGTTCTAAAATAAAAAATCATGATTTGAGGGACCAAATGGTATCGAAATTTGATAATTTTCGTATGGTTTAACTCATATCAAAATGGGTATTCGGTTTTTGTAAAATTTATCGGGTCCGAGGTGCAGGTCCGGGGGTTGACTTTTGGATCGATTTTTGAATTTTCTTAAAGATTGAGACTTTATGATCTGGAATAGTTTCTTATGAGTTTTATTTATGCTTTGAAGTTATTTTGGTTAGATTTGAGCCATCCGGAGGTTTTTTCACCCGAGAAGTTTATTTTAGAGTATCAGTTTACCGTCTTTGAGGTAAGTATCTTGCCTAACCTTATGTAGGGGGACTTTTCCTTAGGAATTGAGCCTTCTATGTTGATTGTAGTCCATGTACGCGAGGTGACAAGTGTGTGCTCGGACTTATTTATGGAAAGTTTGCCTTTAGGGTTCTTAGGTCCTTATACTCACTGTGTATGAAGTTGTTTGTGATATGTTTGAGTTCCTATTTGCTGGTTTCACTTCTACATTCTTTAGTTAGAATTAATTGCTTTAGGATTCACTCTTATTGCCTATTTGAATCTTATTTGACTTAATTGAAGATTTTGCATCTTCTATCGTCATGCTATCTTTTCATAACTGCTTATATTTAATTGAAATTATTATTGTCTCATCCTATAATTGTTTAGTCTTAATTGGAGTTTAGATAGCCTATATCTTAGTTGACTTGCCTTTGTTTGGAACTATTTGACTCATGTTGGCTTCCTTATTGTTGACTTGTATGTTGTGGGATCGTCGGGCTATATGTTAGTTCTCCCTTGTTGAGCTGTTCCCTTTATGCCTAGCATTCTTTACTAAGGTTATTCCTTGTGAACTGGTTCTACTGTTTCTTTGTAATTTAAAGTTCTTGAGTTGATTTACTCGTCGTACTTTGTATTATTGTCATTTTTGTTGTTGCACATGTTGTGGTTATGTACGAGGTTTCTGCCGTACTGTAACTGTTATTTCTATTAGTTGCGTTGAATATTTTCTTTGGGTCTATGGGAAGGTATCCCGGTAGATCCCCCTATTATGTATATTATTTTGGGACTACAGAACGGTATTCTGGTAGATCCTACTGCACATTTACGCTTGGGACTATGGGACGGTATCCCGGTAGATCCCCTTATTCTGCATATTTACTTTGGGACTACGAAACAGTATTCTGGTAGATCCCCCTGTACATTTACATTTGGGACTACGGGACGGTATCCTGGGAGATCCACTGTTATTATCATTGTGTTCTAAGCTGTTGCTTTTCATTGATCCTACCCCTATGTAAACATTATACGTGTTGTTTGTTCTTTTCCTTATGCTTACTAGCTAGTATGAACTATGTTAGGACACTTGCACAAGCATACACATGGCTAAGCACCCTTATCGGATAAGAGGCTTCTTGGTATTGCTGAGTATAGACACACACCCTTGTTTATTTGCATTCCATGTGAGAATGGCTTTATTTGGCATGTGAGTTGTCAGTATGATTATTAGGTGTGATGAAGGCATAGGATTCCAAGTGTTAGGGTTCAAGTATTGAGACTCGTAGTGTATGATTATGAGATGAGGTGTCACAGGGTGACTTATATTCGAAGGATATTGTCACGACCCAAACCGATGGGCCCGATGGGTGCCTGAGTCATACCTATTAGACACCCCTAAGCATGCTTCTAAGATATAAATCTGAATAACATATGCTGAATTACAAGAATAATATACATGAAGGAAACCTACCCAAAAGGCATATGTATATATACGTGCAACATACGTAGGGCGAGCTGACAAGGCTGCTATAGACAATGGCTGCTATAAACAACTATATACCTCAAAACTGGAAGCCGGCAAGGCCACACACTATCCAACTAGACATACTGTCTACGGACCTCTAATAGAAATATAACTGTACAAAGACGGGACTGAGCCACGTTATACCCGTGGCTCAGTCCCGTCTTCATATAGTTATATTTCTATTACAGGTCCGTAGACAGTATGTCTAGTTGGATAGTGTGTGGCCTTGCCGACTTCCAGTTTTGAGGTATATAGTTGTCTATAGCAGCCTTGTCGGCTCGCTCTATGTATGTTGCACGTATATGTACATATGCCTTTTGGGCAGGTTTCCTTCATGTATATTATTCTCGTAATTCAGCAGATGTTCTTCAAGTTTATATCTTAGAATCATGCTTAGGGGTGTCTGACAGGTAGGACTCGGGCACCCGTCGCAGCCAATCGGTTTAGGTCATGACAAAGGTGGTATCAGAGCAGTTTTGTCCCAGGGTTGTCTACAGACTGTGTCTAGTAGAGTCTTGTTTATGGTTGTGTTGTGCACAACACTTATAGACAGGAGCTACGGGACATATATGATGTTATCCTCTCTTCTTATCTTAGATCATGGGGTATAAGAATTTATGTTCCTAATGATGTGTTACGTTATTAGTGATGCCTCCAAAGACTACAGCCGCTAGAACAGGTCAAAGGATGCGAAGGTGTTAGAAAGAGATATAAGTTATACTATAGAGTTAGGCCCATCGAAGATCATGGGTTCTATTGAGGAGGATCCATCCGAGGATCCATATGAGTCATCCGTTCGAGCTGTTTCGACCACTCCGGCAGCAGATGGGGTGAGAGGAGTTGCGACCTCAACAAGGCCCTTAGTTTCATTATCACAGCCCATTGATAAGGGTATGAGGGAAGTAGTGCATAGATTGGCACAGCCGGGCTTCCCTTAGGCTCAAAACTATATCAGGGTTTTTGCGGACACCAGCTCTTCTGAGGTTACAGATAGTCCACAGTCTTGGGAATCCGTCAATCAAGGTTCATTTGTGTATGTTATAGGATATGCAGAGGAAGAGGATAGTAGTCGGGCCAAGAGGAGGAAAGTAATTGATAAGGATATGAAGGTTCCGCTTCAAAGTGTGTCTGATCAAGACTCTCATATAGGACAAGGCAAGGACCCCCTAGTGTAGACTTTCTCCAGATGTCAGCTTTCGGTTGGTGAGTACCACCTCTTCTTGGAGTACTACCAAGTTAGGATTCTAAATGTGTTAGGTTGTTCTATAAGAACGTAGGGAGCCCCGTCCCAAATTGTATATTATGGTTATGTTTTTATTAAGGTTCTGCAGATAGTATCCTGTATATAGTTTTGGATATGTCATGTCAACGGCCTTGTCGACCCTTATGTATCCATATAAACCTCTTTTTGAATGAGTTATGCGAAGTTACGTCCTAATATTGTTACATATATATAGAGGTGCCCGTAATGGCCCGTGATAAGTTTGATAATAAATAAGGATAAGGTATGTGGCGCTTGGTTGGGTAGAATTGATATTATAATAGGTATGAATTGGTTGTCCTTTTGTTATGCTAACATCAAGTGTAGATCAAAGATGGTTTGATTTTAGTTCCTAGGAGTGCCTGTTTTAGAATGGAAAGGTAATACGGCATCGCCAAGAGGTAAATTTATCTCCTATCTCAAGGCAAGTAAGATGATCAGAAAGGACCATATTTATCACTGAGTTCGGGTTTGGCATATGGAAGTAGAGTTACTAACCATTCAGTCCTTCCTTGTGGTTAATGAGTTTCCCGATGAACTTTAGGGTCTTCAGCCAGAGTGAGAAATTGAGTTGCTATTGACCTACTACCAGATACACATCCAATATCTATTCCTCTCTATAGAATGGCCCTCGTAGAACTAAAAGAGTTGAAAGAACAACTAAATGATTTGCTTGAAAAACGCTTTATCAAACCTAGTACATCACCATGGGGAGAACTTGTGTTAATTGTGTGGAAGAAAGATGGTTCCTTATGGATATGTATTGATTATAGACAGTAGAATAAGGTGACGATCAAGAATAAGTACCCCGCTCCTAAGGATTGATGATTTATTTGATCAATTGCAATGTGCCAAGTGTTTTTCAAAGAAAGACTTGAGGTTCGAGTACCATCAGTTAAGGGTTAAGGAGGAACATATCCCGATAATAGCACTCTGGACTAGTTATGAGAACTTCGAGTTTCGTGTTATGTCGTTCGGTTGGACCTATGCCAAGCAGTATTCATGGATTTGATGAACCGTGTGTTCAAGCCCCTTTTTAGATGTATTCGTAATTGTATTTATCGACGATATATTGGTGTATTCTCATTCAGAGGCGGAGCAAGAAGATCATTTGCGTACTGTGCTCAGAGTTCTGCAAAAGGAGAAGTTGTATGCATAATTCTCTAAATATGAATTCTGGTTGAACTCTGTGGCCTTCCTCGGGCCTATCATTTTGGGTGAAGGCATCCGGGTGGATACACAAAAGATTGGGGCACTAAAGACTTGACCTAGACCCTCAACACCGACAGAGGTTTGTAGATTCTCCATTTGACAGGTTATTACAGGAAACTTGTAACAGAACTTTCTTCTCTTTTAGTACCTTGACCAAAGTGGTATGTCGTGTCTCGCTTGATGTTCCAGAATAACATAAGGAAATCTATGGTGCACGCAAGTTGAAGGAAGGTTGCGAATAAGTATAAATAGAGATATGTGGGTCCCAAGTTAAAGTATGGTAGAGCAACAAGGTTTTAGGAAGATAGGAGGAAGGATAAGAAAAAGATGAGTGAAAAGGGGACGAGAATGGATAAGTCCTTGGGGTTAAGCTCATAAGAGAGCTGATGGTTTCTCTAAATTAGAAAAGGCTCAATATAGCATGAATGAACTCAAAGGAATCTAAGAGTAGTAACATTTGGAATAGATGAAATGCTGCCCTGGTAGTGGAATAAGGGCGTAATTGTGATAAATAAAGGATGAAGTTTGGGCCTTAGAAGAGGGGCATTTCATGAATTATGAATGATTAGAATACCCATATAAGTGAAATTGTATTTACGTCAAAGGAGATGGTTGGAGCTACTTAAAGACTATGACATTGATATTTTATACCATTTGGGGAAGGCGAACGTGGTAGCCGACGCCCTCAGCCGTAGATCTATGGATAGCCTATCATATCTACAGCCAAAAAAAGGGAATAGCCCATGAGATTCATCAGCTAGCTAGTCTTGGAATTCGATTACTGGACGCAGGTGATATTAGAATTACTATTCAGGATACAACAACATCCTCGTTAGTAACTGAAGTGAAGGAATGCCAGTATGAGGATCCTGTGTTAATTTATTATAGGGATACCTCCCCTTAGAAGGAGAAGACACTGTTTGAAATTATAGAAGATGGGTTCCTCAAATATCAAGGACGATTATGTGTCCCTAATGTTGTAGGGCTGCGTCAGCAGGTTATGGGGGAAACTCACTATTCTCGTTATTCTATCCACCCTAGGTCGACGAAAATGTATCATGACATTAAGGAGGTGTACTGGTGGAACGACATTAAGAAGAACATTGTTGAGTTTGTCGCTCAGTGTCCTAGTTGCCAGTAGGTGAAGATAGAGCACCAGAAGCCTGGAGGGCTAATGCAGACTATAGAGATCCCGACATGGAAATGGGAGGCGATAAATATAGACTTTGTCACGGGTTTACCTCGTTCTCATCATAAGTTCGATTCCATATGGGTAATAGTCAATAGGCTCACGAAATTAGCTCATTTCCTACCTGTCGGATCTACATATACAGTAGAAGATTATGCAAAGTTATATATTAAAGAGATAGTGTGACTACACGGAGTACCAGTATCTATTATATCTGATTGTGGGGCCCAGTTTACAACACATTTTTGGAGGTCATTTTAGAGAGGTCTAGGAACTCAGGTGAATCTCAGCACAACTTTTCATCCATAGAATGATGGACAGGCCGAGCGCACAATTTAGATGCTCGAGGATATGTTACGAGCATGTGTATTGGATTTTAAGATAAGTTGGGATGAACATCTACCTCTTATCGAGTTTTCATATAAGTTGGGATGAACATCTACCTCCAGTATCCAGATGGCTCCGTACGAGGCTTTGTATGGACACAGATTTAGATCTCCTATAACGTGGTTTGATGTTGGAAAATCTGAGTTACATGGGCCAGACCTGGTTCAGCAGGCCATAGAAATAGTAAAGCTTATCTGGGATCGACTTTTGACAGCTCAGAGTCATCAGAAGTCATATTCTAATGTGCGGCGATGAGATTTAGAGTTCGGGGTTAATGACTAGGTATTCCTAAAAGTGTCACCTATGAAGGGTGTGATAAGGTTTGGCAAGAAAGGCAAACTTAACCCACAGTATATTGGGCCTTATAGGATTATTCGTAGAGTGGACCAAGTAGCTTATGCGTTAGAATTCCCCTCGGAATTGGAGTCTGTCTATCCGTTTTTTTCACGTATCTATGTTACGAAAGTGCATTGGCGATCCTACCCGAGTGGTGCCCACGGATGATGTACATATTATAGAGAACTTGTCATACGAGGAACTTTCAGTTGTTGTCCTAGAGCGACAAATCGGCAAGCTACGAAATAAGGAAGTAGCCTCCGTGAAAGTACTTTGGAGAAACAACAATGTGGAAGAAATGACTTGGGAGGCCGAAGAAGATATGTAGTCTAGATATCCCTATTTATTTCCTCCTCAAAAGGGTCCAACTGACAAGTCATAACCTTAAGGTACGTGTATGGACTCTGGTGTCAGTTATTGTCGTTGGCCGTGTGAGGCCATTGTCGTTATTAAGGATTGTGGTCCTATGTGTCATTGAATTATTAAGTTTCTACAGGAAAAGCTGGTAGTAGTATTATTACAAAGGTGACTCTGCCAAGGTTATGTAGATCTCGGAGAGTTAAACATTCGAAAACGAATGTTTCTAAGAGGGGAATGATGTTACATCTCGCGTTTTCATACATTAAAGTTTCATCTTTAGTTAACCGAAGTAGACTCGGGGATGAGATTATCTTGAGGTTAACGTATTTACGCTATATATAACAAGCGATAAGTAGGTGTCAAGAAGGATAAAGGGTACACGAATTAAAGAAAACGAGTTTCGTTGAAGGTTGCCGATTTGGGATAAAATACGGGTCGAGCGATAATACCCGATAATTATGGACTAGTACCATGCAAGGCATAATATGATCACGGAAGTATGATGTATAAAGTATATTACAAATAAATAGAATTTTAAGTAATTTAAACAGTTTTAAATTATGCGGGTAATTGGTTAATTACTGGGTAACGAGACATTACCTAATTAACTAATAAGTGGATAAAGATTAATAATTACCCCAAAAGAAACGTGGAAGCCAACCACTTTCCAAACAATGACTCATGGTCACGTTGGAGTAGGTGGCTAAGGTTAATTGAAATTTAATAAGTAAAGATCTATTAAGTGTTTTGTTCCATTCATTTGGACAAAGAGCCTAACGTCCCTAAATCCAAAAAAGCAAGAAACATTTATCATTTCCTAATTCAAATACTACAAGAACAGAAGCTAAGTTCCATCAAATCTTGCGATTCTAAATTCAATCCACGAAGGTTTCCAACGATAATTGGTAGAATCGTGGAAACGTAAAATTTTGCGATTCTAAAAGAGTACGGTGCAATCTTCACCAAGAATATTATACGGAGTTTTTCCTACTCCAGATATGTTAAGGTCATCCTTTCTTTCTTTTTGGCATGATCCAAATTATACAAAAGAAACGTGCAAACGCACAATTTTCATAAACGACTCTATTCATAGAAATACTAGGGGTCTCTGTGTTCTTGATTCCCCGTGTGACATATTATAATATTTTTCGTTCATGAGTCTCAAAATAATACGCAATTGAAAAAGTTTATCCGGGAGAAATATTGAGATTACTATGTAAACCTTCTTTATTGTTATCTATACCACTAAAATATTTGTTAACATCATTTGAACAGTATTTTTTTTTAAAACTCAGACACTTGCAATGTTTGATTTTTGTTTCTTAAATAAAGTATAACATTGTACGATAACTTACTCAGATATAGATTTTCAAACAGAACAAGTAATGATTCTTTGCTTATACCAAAAAGTTCTTGGAAAGATTTTATTGACATATTTTTCATGCATTGCATTCATATGCATATACATTGACCCATGACTAGACATTGTCACATACACGTATTTATATTTATATATTTATGTATATGGGATATGGGAAAAAAGTTACGGCGTTATATATGCACCACCACCTGATCAGTTGGTATATGTTGATGATGTTGCCCATAGTGGCCGAGGTGATATGATGGGATGCCCTCAGTGGCTTGATGATGTTATGTACACCTATACCCATGCATGACACGATATTTATATACCCGTGCATAACATTATAAATGCTTCAGAATTTACAAAGTTATTCATATTTACAGATGGATTTCTTTATTCCATGTTTCATCTATGCCTTTTACATACATATTTTCATGCCTTACATACTCAGTACATTTTTCGTACTAACACCCTATTTCACGGGGCCTAAGTTTTATGCGCGCAGGTGCAAGTAGGTAAGCTGATGGTCCCCCTTCTTAGGATCCGTGATCAGTGAGAGTTGGCGTGCTCCACTTGTTCTGGAGCTACTTTTGGTTTTGGTAATATATGTTTGTATATATATATATATATATATATATATATATATATATATAGGTATGACGTGGCTCAGTCCCGTCTTCGTACAGTTATATTTCTATTAGAGGTCTGTAGATAGTATGTCTAGTTGGATAGTATGTGGTCTTGCCGGCTTCCAATTTTGATGTATATAGTTGTCTATAGCAGTCTTGTCGGCTTGCCCTACGTATGTTGCACGTATATGTACATATGCCTTTTGGGTAGGTTTTCTTCATGTATATTATTCTCGTAATTCATCAAATGTTATTCAGGTTTATATCTAAGAAGCATGCTTAGGGGTGTATGACAGGTAAGACTCGGGCACCCGTCGCGGCCCATCGAATTGGGTCGTGACATATATTTATTTGGAAAGATTATATTCGAAAGGTATTTATTTTGAAAAAACTATTTTTGTAAAATATTTATTTGAAGTATATTTCGAAATAGTTTTATCACTTGAAGGATTTGACTAATTGATTGAAGTTTGTTGGCTAAGACCTAATGTGAAAACTGTCGTAGTTGCTGAGTTACGACTTGTCTTTACTGTATTTGTGATTTCGGATTTGGGTTGTATTTCCGTTCACTTTCTGTGTTTTTTATTATGGTGTTCCGCTGTTACTTGTTGTATTCTTTCCTTATTGCAATTACTATATTGTTAGCCATATCGCGTAGTCTTTATATAGATATCATGTTCTGTTGTTTCTATACTTATACTTGTTCAGTTTATTAGACCAATAAATGTCTTGACTGTTCCTCGTCACTACTCTACCGAGGTTAGTCTTGATACTTACTGGGCACCGCTGTGGTGTGCTCATACTACACTTCTCTACATTTGTCTTTGTACAGATTCAAGTATTGATCGTTGGTAGCTGAGCGGATTCTGGCCGAGGGGACTCAAGGTAAACCTGCTGCTGCGTTTACAAGTTTCGAAGTCACCTTCTTATTTTGTATTTACACTGTTCATTCTTATCTCGAGGCAATTGTATTTTAGAGGTTTTCTAGCAACTCTGTAGAACTTATGACTTGTACTACCGGTTTTGGGAATTTGTAAGTTTTGTAATGATTTCTATATCGAGGTTGTTAGACTTTTCTTTATTATGGTTTATTTTTAGTATATGTTAGGCTTAACTAGTCCCTAAGATTAGATGCCATCACGAAACCCAACGGAGGGAAAATTGGGTCGTGACAATTAATGCATTTAAAAATTGTAGATATGTACAATCTAATTAAAATATAAAGTAAAAGTGTGTCAATGTAAACAATCGATAAACAAATTCTAGAACACCCCAAAAATCCGGTGTCACAAGTGCACGAGCATCTGCTAGAAAAAACAATAAAAATAAGACATTTGTCTGGAATACAAGATAGACAGGATAATGTAAATAATTATGATGCAGACTCTGTATGTTGCGGATCGTAACATGAGATGTAGCTCACCGTAAAGTCCTTTGCGCCCTAAAAACCACCACAAATATATACATGCACAATAAGTGCAGAAGTGTAGCATGAGTATGTAAATCAACGCATACCCAGTAAGTATCTAGCCTAACCCCGGCGAAGTAGTGACGAGGGGTCAACATTAACACTTACTAATGGTACAGTAAATCAAATATAATAAAGTAGACAACTATGAAACATGGTAAGTAAACACTGAGTACAAATATAGGTAAATAATATAGTCTACAACTGAACAATGAACACAATTTCCTCAATTATCGAATACTCCCTCAAATGGACTGCGTAATGGTCAATATCCAATCAATGCTCACATCTCAAATGAGAAAATTCATGAATACGCTGACTCATTATCAAGTATTTCGCACGATTCTGCCGAGGCAAGCAGCCCGATCCCATAAACGTATTTCATAGAAATACCGAGGCAAACAACCTGATCCTATAAGAATATGATACATGATACTACCGAGGTGAATGGCCCGATCCCATAAGAGTGTGTTACAACATCCTGCCGAGGAGAATGGCCCGATCTCATAAGAGTGTGTTACATGATACTGCCGGGGCGAACGTGTAATGACCCGGCCGATCGTTTTAAGAATTAATGCCCCAATCCCCTATTAACTACTTTCCTCGTATTTGTTTCTGCTATTTTGATTTACCAGGATGATTCGTTGTGAGTTTCAGAGTATTTTGGGATACTTAGTCCCTCAATGAGAGTTTAAGCATTAGAATTGGGACCATAGTCGGAGCAGTGTAAAGACAACCTCGGAATGGAATTCCGTTGATTCTGTTAGCTCCGTTGGGTGATTTCGGTCTTAGGGGCATGTTCAAATTGTATTTTGGAGGCCTGTAGCTTATTTTGGCTTGAAATGCCGAAAGTTTAAATTTTGAAGTTTTAGGTTCAATAGTTAGATTTTGATATAGGGATCAGAATGGAATTCTGGAAAGTTGAGTAGGTCTGTGGTGTCATTTGGGATGTGTGTGCAAAATTTCAGGTCATTCGAGCGAGGTTTGATGGACTTTTTGATCAAAAGCGGAATTCGGAAGTTTTTGGAAACCTTAAGCTTCAATCCGAGGGTGTTTTGATGATTCAATGTTGTTCTAAGCATTTCAAAGATTGGTATAAGTTTGAATAGTTGTATATGACTTCTTCGTACTTTTGGTTGAGGTCCCGGTGGCCTCGGCATGATTTCGGATGGTTATCGGGGAGTTGAAGTTAGAAATTACAGCTAAAGCTGCTGAGTTCCTATCATAACCACACCTGTGGATATGGGACCGTAGGTGCGAGATCGCAGAAGTGGAAGAGCAGCCGCAGATATGGCCAGGAGCTAGAAGACCAAAAGTCGCAGGTGCGGAAGGTTGCACGCACCAGCGAAACCGCAGGTGCAGTAAGTGAGGCACAGGTGCGGCCCCAGGACTTTAAGTGGAAACCACTGACGCGGTTGGCTATACCATAGAAGCGGTACCGTAGAAGCGGTAAAAGGGCCGCAGGTGCGGAATCCATGGGCCAGAACCTATATAAGACTTCCTTCCCGATTTTCAACTTTATTTCACCTTTGTTAAGTCGGATTGGGAGCTTTTTGGGGGATTTTGAAGAGGGGATTCATGGGAACTTCATGGAGGTAAGATTTTTTGAACCAAAACTAGTTTCTGTGGTGATATTCTACTAATTAGTCATGAAATTTATGGAAATTAGTGGTTAAAAATTGGGGATTTAGGGTTTGAAATTGGAGACTTTGATTTAGGGATTTGAGGGGTCGTTTGTGGTCGGATTTCGATGTATTTGGTATTTATGAACTCGTGAGAGGGTAAGGATTCTAGTTTTGCCAATTTTGTCTGATTGCAAGACGCGAGCTCGGGGGACTTTTTGGGCAATTTTCTTAATTTCGCGTGTTAGCTTCAAATTAATTAGTTAAATTAGTTACTTGAAGTTATATTTACATTATGAAATTACATTGAATAGATTTAGGCCATTTAGAGTCGTGTACTCGTGGCAAGAACATTATTTCAAGTTGATTGAGCTGGTTCGAGGTAGTTGCTTGCCTAACCTTGTGTGGGGGAACTCCCCTTAGGATTTGGTATTGTTGTTATATGAGTGCCATGTACGTGAGGTGGCGAGTGCGTACACATGCTAATTGTTGAAAATCCCGCTTTCATTAAGTTAATACCTATGTCTCTTGTAATTGAGCAAATACTTGTACTTGAAGCCTCTTGTCTAGATTAGGAAAAACATGCCTATGTGATTTAATTGTCTTACCTGTTTTACATTGCCTACTTGTACTCTGTGCAGCATGTTAGAGTAAAATTTCCTGTTTAGTTCTCGAATAGAACTGCATATTCTTCTGAGATGGTTGTGTATTTATTTTGGGACTACGGGACGATATCTTGGGAGATCCCCCTACTTGTTTGGGACTACAGATTGGTATTCCGGTAGATCCCCCTACACATTTATAATTGGAACTACGGGACAGCACCCGGTAGATTCCCCATATTGGATATTTACTTTGGGACTACGGATTGGTATTCCGGGAGTTTCCCCTGTATATTTATGATTCGGACTACGGGATGATATCCCGGGAGATCCTTTAGACATTTACGTTTGGGACTACAGGACGATTTCTCGGGAGATCCCCTGTTGCTAATTCTGTGTACGGAGCTAGATTCTTTCTATGATTTTATTCGTATAGATTGTTAGCACTTTAATTATATTATCAGATTCTATACCGTTTTACCTTGTTTTTCATCTATAACCAGTAGGGCCCTGACCTTCCTCGTCACTACTCGACCGAGGTTAGGCTTAGAACTTACTAGGTACTACTGTGGTGTACTCATGCCCTTTCCTGCACATGTTTTTCGTATGTAGATCTAGGTTCTTCGGCTCAGCCATACTATCGGTGAGGCGAGGCGATATTAAGAAACTTCGAGGTATATCTGCCGCGTCCGCAGACCAAGGAGTCCCTCTCTATTCTCCTCTCTAGCTTTAGCTCTCCTGTATTTACTTTTGTTTAGATATTCTAGAGTTATAACACTTTGTAGTTATTCAATAGCTTGTGATTTCATGAGATTTCGGGTTTTGGTAGTGTTATTATTATGTATGCCAAGCGACATTTTTAAACCTTCTTTATTAAATTGCTAGTTTGTATCTTTGTTTCCTTTTTCCGCAGATTGTTAGGCTTACCTAGTCATAGAGACTAGGTGCCGTCACGATAGTTCACGGAGGGAGAACTTGGGTCATGACAAGTTGGTATCAAAGCTCTAGGTTCATATGAGTCATGAATCACAAGCCAGTTTATTAGAGTCTCACAGATCGGTAAGGAGACGTCTGTACTTATCTACAAGAGGCTATGTAACTGTTAGGAAAATTTCACTTCAATTGATTTCCTTTTCGTGCGAGATTTTTGATATCACAATTCTAAACATCTATCTTCTATTCTCTCACAGATGGTGAGGACACGTGCTACTAGAGATGAGTAGGCCCTCACACCCCTTGCTAGAGCCATTAGAGGTCGGGGCCGGGGTAGAGACCGAGGACGCCCACATGGTGCAGCTAGAGCACTAGCGCGAGCTGCCACCAAGGAGCCACCAACAGTTCCCACCAGAGTCCAGGCACCTGATACGCCTACTACTACTACTATTCCAGCTCTTCAGGAGACTTTTGCACAGTTCATGAGCATGTACACTACTCTAAATCAAGCAGGGTTGATTCCCCTCGCTGCAGCCACATCCCAGGCCCGGGGAGGAGCAAAGACTCCCACCGCCCGCACTCTTGAGCAGCAGGTCTAGGTTGATCAAATCCTAGAGGTTATACCGGTACCGCCTGTAGCCCCAATTCAGCCCGAGGATAGGGCAGCGACTTTCGAGGATGAGCAGCGAAGGCTTGAGATGTTCAAGAAGTACACGCCTCTTGTATTCAGTGGTCTAGCATCAGATGATGCCCTAGGATTTTTGGTGGAGTGCTACCATATCCTCCGCACTATGGGTATATCAGGATCGAGTGGGGTTTCTTTCACTGCCTTCCAACTTCGAGGAGCAGCCTATCAGTGGTGGTGTGCTTTTAAGTTGGAGAGTCCAGCTAAGGGAGATTCCCTTACTTGGACTCAGTTTTCAGATATGTTCTTGCGAGAGTTTGTCCCTCAGAGCCTTAGGGATGCATGGCGCACAGAGTTTGAGCATTTGCGCTAGGGCACTATGACTATTTCGGAGTATGCTGTCCATTTCACTAACTTGGTTGGGCATGCACCAGCCTTGGTTTCTACAGTTCATAAGAGAGTTCATCGGTTTATTGAGGGGCTCATTCCCAGCATCAGGTCTAGCATGGCTTGGAAATTGGAGATGGATATTTCTTATCAGCGGGTGGTAAGCATTACTAGGAGAGTAGAGGTATGCATGCTCGGGATAGAGAGGAGAGTGAGGCCAAGAGGTCTCAAGAGTCAGGCCATTATTTTGGTGTCCGTTCCCCAGCTGCAGTTCGTCATGGTAGGGGTTATATGAGTCACCCCATTCATTCAGCTCTTCCAGCAGCTAGTGGTATTCCAGCTCCTTCTAGGCCCCAGGAGCCATATTATGCACCTCCAGTATCTACTGCGCCTCCGGCACATGGTGCTTTCAGTGGTCAGTCCATCAGACCTGGCCCAAGGCAGTCACAGCTGCCATGTCCTCCCAGAGTTTGTTTTGAGTGTGGTGACACACGCCATTGTTGCGCCCCCTTTTCGCTCCCCTTTTTGATGGGGAGAGGTCCGGATTTCGACATTCAGAAGGTGTAATGACTCATTTCCTTTAGGGAATTGGGTACTTGAAGAGTCGCCACCTAACGGATTATGGTGCGTAAGGGCACCTAGAGCGGTTAACTCTTGGGTTGGTTTGCATTACCAGAGATTAGGGTAAGGGCTTGAAGTAACCTCGAGGGGAAGGTGTTAGGAACCCCTTTTGGTCCACAACTGTGGGTCCCGGCCGAACTTATATTCACAAATTAGTCCATTACAAGTAACCAGTTGAATCAAATAGGTTGCAAGTAAAGTACGTTAGAATAACTAAAGTAGTAATATAAAGGTTTGAACAAGTTGTAAAACAAAGGTTTAAATAAAGAAAGGATTTGGTAAATAGGGGTCCTAGGTTGGTTATTCTATAGGATCACCCCACGCAATGTCCGGTAAACACTCCTCAATGAGGGGCTACACGTGACATTAATGCGTAGTCATCATATCCCATGTCTACCCTCCCATCACCTTATTGTCATGCAAAGCAAGTGTTTGGTCAACGATTCCCATTACATGCTGCTACCCGTCCCTTCTTAATGTTCCCGGAGGGAGATAGGACCTTTACCTATAGGTGGTTCTAGACGTACCCTAAGGTTTTTAAAGGCAAAAATTCTAAGGCGACAGTCAAAAGCATTTAGGACTTTCACACATAATGGGAGCAATTAAGAGGCTCAGAGTTTTCTCCTCAAACAAACACATAAGCAGCATGACTCAAGCACAGTTAAGATCTTTTATTAGTCAATGTCCTAAAGCAGGATATCTAAGTGAATATGCAGAAACAGACAAACCCCTTTTTAGACTCAGAAGTTACACCTTAGTAGTTGCCTAGGGACTCTTTTTTTAAAAATCCCGTTAGGATCAGAAAACATTAAACGATAGAGACAATTGCAGAGAATGCAGTTTTGAAAATGCCCTAAAGGATTGCCTACACGCGAAGTACTGATGTCTATATTAATGCAGAAACAAACGGATTTTGAAATAGACTCCTTTAATACCTATAGGCATGATATCTAATGAGATTGAGGCAATTTGAAAGAACTTGTTTCAGAAAATGCTTAATACCTAAAAAGACCAATTTAGAAATGAACTAGGCGTAATCAAGTTGATTTATTAGACTAAATTAGATTAGCAGATAGAATTGCAAGTAGAGCTCCTTATAGGTATGATATCTAGGCATAATACTGATTTTAACGATTTGCAGGTATGGCAACATACTTATACTTGCTATAATTAAATCTGGATTAGGTCCTATAGGAATGGCATCTATTATTGAACCGATTTTAAGACATGATTGTTTAGAACCTATGAGAATGGTTTCTAGACATGACAGAATGTAAAACCTTATACCATGGTTTCTACTTGATGAGTAAACAAATTTAAAAGTGAAATCCTATGGACATGATTTCTATTAAGCAAAGCAATCAGATTAAAGAGTAAAGTCCTATGAGCATGTTTTCTATTTTGTAGAGCAAACAGACTTTAAAAGTAAGGTCCAAAGAGAAGGATTTCTACTCATATTATCCCATAAAGTATGGATCTACCCACCCTTTTTACTAAATACCCTAATATCTGTTTACAAATTATTACAGGCCAATGAATGAATTACATAAGTAAAAAATAAAAAATCAAGAAGCTATTCTATAGGGAGCCTTCAATTAGGCCCAGATTTCCCAAAGCCTCCAATTGCCTCATATGCCTCAGTTCCATAGACAAATCAGAGTCTAGGTGCATCAAAGTTCCCTAAGGATCTCAAGGATCCCGCGCAGTGCTTACACCTAGACTTAGAAACCAAGAATTGAACAAGTGCAATGTGGAAAGGCCAGCCTCAGTATGCCAGAGTTCAGAGGGTTCTCAAAAGGATCCCAAGGCAGTACACATACTAGAGGGGGTAGAACTTATTGACTAAGAGTAGAGTGAAAAGTGATGGACACAAGTTGAAAAGGTTTTAGTAAGAAACTGTATTTAACAAAAGCCTTTTTTTGAAAGTAATTCAGTAAAGCAACAGAGATTGTTTGAAAAAGAGATTGGAGTAGTTAACAAAGTCCAAACACCTTAGGATAGGTTCATATACAGCTAGTTCATAGAACTAAGTAAATTCAGTAGTCACACACAGGGGTCAAGGGGTTTAGGACTCATAGAACATTTGAGTGCAAACACATAACCCAACAAAGGTCTAGGACTGGTTTAGACATGCTCAGAAACATCTGACACTGGCATAGTCACAAAACCAGACATGAAGAACCAAACCCCATAGAGGGGTGATAGGGATTTGGGGATTCATGGGATATAGGATGGTAAGTACACAACAAGTAAGAGATAATTGGTAAGACATGCCCAGAAACACACATAAAGGAGAATATACTGATCTAAAGGAAGGGGAAGGCATAATTACATGCTGATAATGTAACTCTTAACTACAAGTTTCACAACATAACCACAAATAGAAGCAAACCAGAAACAAGAGGAACTGAAACAATAAGAGAATCATGTTGTTGTTGGAACTTTGAATTGAAACTAGGACATACCAGTGAAGAGGAGAGTAAGCAGAATAAAAGAACAAGAGAGCACAAATGGTTAGCCTTGGCTTGCAGCCGGATAACTTAGAAAAGTAGCAAGTAGCACAAGAGAGAGAGCGGTGATTTCTTAAGTATGAGAGATAGTTTTGAACCCAAGAGTTCATGTGTTGTGGTAATGAAAGACTAGAGTATTTAAAGTTTGAAAATAGGTAGTAAATAAGGTAACAATCATAGTAGCCTAGTAATTAAGGAACTCAAAATCAGTTAGTCAGAAAATCAAGGCAAGTACTCCCTTGAGTTAAGGGAATTAATTCAGACGGTAAGAACCGGCAGCATATAAGGCAAGAAAAATCAGTACATGACTAATAAGGAAAGAATCAAAGTTCAGTAATCATAGGGTAGTCAATTAGGACTAAGTTCAAAAAACTCCAATTAAGGAAATGATTCGGTAAGAATAAAGTACCATAGCAAATAAGGCAGGGGGATCAGTCAATTTAAACAAACGAGATAGAATTTTAGGGTTTTAAAAGAAAATCTTTCAATCAAACCATCAAATAAGGAAATCAGAATCAATCAAGAGGGAGTTATGATTCTATACTTCAACATATAAATAGAGAAGAACAAACAGACGTAGCAAATAGGCAAGTTCAACAATATCGACAGAAAGAGGCAAGTCTTGAACAATCAAGATGAATACAATCACATAGAGGTGATATAAGTAGGCTAAGGACTCAGTAAAACCTATTCGAAGCACGGTAACCACAGAAACTTAACAAGAATCGAGTAGTCATGCTAACATATAGAACCAAAATAAAGAAGATCTAAAAAATTAGGGCTTTTAACATAGGCGAGTTGAAAAAGGAGTAAGAACATAGAATCAGTCAAGATATGCAAGGATAGAAGTTTCAAATATAAAGAATCAGTTTAAACAAAGTGTAGAAGAAGTTTCGAAAAAACTATAATTTTTTAAAAGAAAGTAAAACAGCTTAAAGTTGATGATTTTTTCAAAAAAGGTTTTAGAACAGTGTAGAACATAGAAGGAACATGCTTGAATCGTTTAAAATGGCTCAGATCTAAGAGATACAAACAAAAATTAGGGTTTCAAAGGAAACCTAAGTAGTGATAGAAGAACCTGCTTAGAACTTCATAGATCGTAACATATATAGTGTGATTTTGGAGAAACCATGAACAGCCAAAACAACAACCCTATATACAAGCCGGCATGGCCCAGGGCCCTTGAAGGCCTCAGAGATTATGAGCAAGGCGATGGAGGAACCATTGGAGGCTTGGGGTTAAAAAGTGGTCACCGGAGAAGACCGGAGAAGGAGACGGCGGTTGAAGAGGGATTAGGGTTAGGTTGAGAGAAGAGAGGAGACCAGAGGATTCAAAGGCGGCGGGTGTTTGGAAATGATTAGGGTTAGGGGTCGTTTGGAATTAAAAAGCAAAGAACAAATGAGGGTCATTGATCTTTTAGATCAACGACCAGGATCCTATGGGTTTTGGGTCGGGTAGCAAGTGTTTGTGGCCTAGGTCGGGTTATTTAATAGGAAATTGGTCTAGGGTAGGGTTCAAATTAGGATGCAATTGAAATGCCAAATTCGGCTATAATTTAAATAGCCACTTTTCCCCATTTAATTTTTAATAAATAATAAGTAATTTTGGAAAATAATTTAATGTGCAAAGATGATTTAAAATATATAACTATCATTTTAAAAATATAGGGATCAATTTTATGCACATAAAATGTAATTATACATTAAAAGGGCTAATATTGCAATTATATGCAATTTAGCTTGAAAAATACCAAATGCTATTATAAAAATGCATAAAAATATATCAACCATATTTTGGCATAAGTATATATATTAAATGAATAAATCATCATAACAATAATTTTGTAAATAATTATTGGAAATTTTATGAATAAAAGGGGAGAAAAATAAATCAATTTAACCCCTTGAAATTATGGGAAAAATTATAAAAATCTTGTGCATGCTTATATATGCATATATATGCTATTTTGAAGGTATTTATATATATTTAAAAATATATAGGGAAAAGTGAGTATCAACAGCCATATGGTGAGGGATTGCCCCAGACTTAGGAGGGGTGCACCTCCACAGACTTCTCAACCACAGCTTGCCCCGCAGTGTTCCCATGCTATGATTACAACACCGGTTTCTACACCACCTGCTTAGCCAACTAGAGGTGGAGGTCGGGGAGGTAGAGGCCGCCCTAGAGGGGGAGGCCAGGCCAGGTATTATTCCCTTCATGCCCATACTGAGGTTGTCGCCTCTAATTCTATCATCATAGATATTGTCCTGGTTTGTCATAGAGATGCATCGGTTTTATCGATCCAGGCTCCACTTATTCTTATGTGCCCTCTTATTTTGCCTTGCATTTAGGCATATCTCGGGATTCTTTAAGTTCCCCTATTTATATTTCTACTCTTGTGGGAGATTCTCTTATTGTGGACCGTGTTTATCGGTCGTGTTTGGTTGCTCTTAGTGGTTTTGAGACTAGAGCTAATTTATTATTACTCAACATGGTAGATTTTGATGTTATCTTGGGCATGGACCGGTTGCTGCCCCATTATGCTATTCTTGATTGTCATGCCAAAACCTTGACACTGGCTATGCCAGGTGTACTGCGAGTAGAGTGGAGGGGTACTTTAGATCACACTCCCAATAGAGTTATTTCTTTCCTTAAGGCTTAGTGAATGGTTGAGAAGGGGTGTGATACGTATCTAGCCTTTGTGAGAGATGTTAGTATTGATACCCCTATAGTTGACTCAATCCCAGTAGTACAGGATTTCTCTGATGTGTTTCCAGCTGATCTTCCGTGCATGCCGCCCGATAGAGATATTGATTTTGGCATTGATCTGTTGCCGGGCACTCAGCCCATTTCTATTCCTCTGTATCGTATGGCCCCTCCTAAGTTGAAGGAGCTGAGGATCAGTTACAGGAATTGCTTGATAAGGGTTTTATTCGGCCCAGTGTATCACTTTGGGGTGCTTCAGTCTTGTTTGTGAAGAAAAAGGATGGTTCTATGCGTATGTGCATTGATTATCGTTAGTTGAACAAAGTTACACTGAAGAACCAATATTCTTTGCCTCGTACTGATGATTTGTTTGACTAGCTACAGGGTGCACGAGTGTTTTCTAAAATTGACTTGCATTCAGGTTACCATCAGTTGAAGATTCGGGAGCCAGATATCCCGAAGATTGCTTTCAGGACTCGTTATGGTCATTACGAGTTTCTCGTTATGTTATTTGGGCTGACCAATGCCCCAACAGCCTTCATGCATATGTGTTTTGGCCATATCTTGACTCGTTCATCATTATCTTTATTGATGATATTCTGGTATACTCCTGGGGTCGAGAAGATCATGAGCAGCACCTGAGGACAGTGCTTCAGACTTTGAGAGAAAAGAAGTTATATGTAAAGTTCTCGTGTGAGTTTTGGATGGATTCTGTGGCATTCTTGGGTCATGTAGTGTCGAGTGAGGGGATAAAAATGGATTTGAAGAAAGTGGAAGCAGTGCAGAGTTGGTCCAGACCATCCTCAGCTACAGAGATCCGCAGTTTTCTTGGCTTGGCGGGTTATTACCGTCGATTTGTTGAGGGGTTTTCATCTATTGTAGCACCTATGACCAGGCTGACCCAAAAGGGTGCTCCATTCTAGGGGGCGGAAGAGTGTGAGGCAAACTTCCAAAAGCTCAAGACAGCTTTGACTACAACCCTAGTTTTGATATTGCCTACAGGTTCAGGGTCTTATAGTGTCTATTGTGATGCCTCGAGGATTGGCCTTGGAGCGGTATTGATGTAGGACGGTAGGGTGATTGCCTACGCGTCCAGACAGTTGAAGGTACATGAGAAGAATTATCCTGTCCATGATCTCGAGTTAGCTGCTATTGTTCACGCTTTGAAGATCTGGCAAAATTTTTTATATGGTGTTCCTTGTGAGGTCTATACTGATCACCAGAGTTTGCAGCACCTGTTCAAGCAGAAGGACCTCAATTTGCACCAGAGCAGGTGGTTAGAACTACTGAAGGACTATGATATCACTATCTTGTATCACCCGGGCAAGGCCAATGTGGTGGCCGATGCTTTGAGTCACCGGGCAGACAGCTTAGGGAGTTTGTCTTATCTATTAGCAGTAGAGAGGCCCATGGTGATGGATGTTCAGGCCTTAGCCAGCTTGTGAGATTGGATCTTTCAGAGCCCAGTCGAGTTCTAGCTTGTGTGATTTCTCGGTCTTCCTTGTTTGATCGTATCAGAGAGCATCATTATGATGACCCTCATTTGCTTGTCCTCAAGGACAAGGTTTAGCACGGTGACGCCATAGATGTGACTATTGGTGATGATGGTGTATTGAGGATACAGGGTCGGATCTGTGTACCCAATTTTGATGGGCTTCGGGAGTTGATTATGGAGGAGGCCCATAGTTCACAGTATTCCATTCATCCGGTTTCCGCGAATATGTATCAGGATTTGAGGCAGCACTATTGGTAAAGGCGGATGAAGAAAGATATAGTTGGATTTGTAGCTCGGTTCCTCAGTTGTCAGCAGGTGAAGTATGAGCACTAGAGACCGGGTGGGTTGCTTCAACAGATAGAAATTCCGGAGTGGAAGTGGGAGAGGATCACCATGTACTTCGTAGTTGGACTCCCACAGACTTTGAGGAAGTTCCATACTCTTTGGGTGATTGTCGATCGGCTGACCAACTCCGCGCATTTCATTCCTGTGTGTACTACCTACTCTTCGGAGAGGTTGGCGGAGATTTATATCCGGGAGATTGTTCGTCTGCATGGTATTCCAGTTTTCATCATTTTAGATAGAGGTACTTAGTTCACATCATGGTTCTGGAGAGCCGTACAACATGAGTTGGGTACTCGGGTGGAGTTGAGTACAACATTTCACCCCCAGACGGACGGACAGTCCAAACGCACTATTTAGATTCTTGAGGATATGCTCCATGCGCGTGTGATAAAGTTTGGAGGTTCTTGGGATCAGTTTTTGCCACTGGCGGAGTTTGCCTACAAAAATAGTTATCAGTCCAGCATTTAGATGGCACCGTATGAGGCTTTATATGGTAGGCGGTGTAGATCCTCGATGGGTTGGTTTGAGCCGGGTGAGGCGAGATTATTGGGCACAGAATTGGTTCAAGATTCCTTGGAGAAGGTTAAGGTGATTCAGGATAGACTTCACACAGCCCATTCCAGACAGAAGAGTTATGCGGACCGGAAGGTTCGTTATGTTTCTTATATGGTTGGAGAGTGGGTATTGCTTCGGGTTTCACCTATGAAGGGCGATATGAGATTTGGGAAGAAGAGGAAATTGTGTCTGAGGTTTATTGGTCCTTTTGAGATATTGATACGTGTTGGGGAGGTAGCTTATGACCTTGCCTTACCTCCCAGCTTGGCAGGAGTTCATCCGGTATTTTATGTTTTGATGCTCCGGAAGTATCACGGTGATTTGTCGCACGTGCTAGATTTCAGTTTAGTCCAGTTGGACAAGGATCTATCTTATGTTGAGGAGCTAGTGGCGATATTGGATAGGCAGGTTCGAAAGCTGAGGTCAAAGAAAATTGCATCAGTGAAGGTTTAGTGGCGTGATCAGTCGGTCGAGGAGGCGACTTGGGAGACCGAGCAGGATATGCGCAGCCGTTACCCTCATCTTTCCGCTACTTTAGGTGTGTCTCTATGGTCGTTCGAGGACGAACGAATGTTTTAAGATGAGGGGATGTAACGACCCGGCCGGTCGTTTTAAGAATTAATGCCCCAATCCCCTATTATCTGCTTTCCCCATGTTTGTTTCTGCTATTTTGATTTGTCAGGATGATTCTTTGTGAGTTTCAGAGTGTTTTGGGACACTTAGTACCTCAATGAGAACTTAAGCTTTAGAATATGGACCGTAGTCGGAGCAGTGTGAAGACGACCTCGAAATGGAATTATGTCGATTCTGTTAGCTCTATTGGGTGATTTCGAGCTTATGGGCATTTTCGGATTGTATTTTGGAGGTCCATAGCTTATTTAGGCTTGAAATGCCGAAAGTGAAATTTTTGAAGTTTCCGGTTCGTTAGTGAGATTTTGATATAGGGGTCATAATGGAATTCCGGAAAGTTGAGTAGGTCCATGGTGTCATTTGGGACGTGTGTGCATAATTTCAGGTCATTTGGGCGAGGTTTGATGGACTTTTTGATCAAAAGCGGAATTTGGAAGTTTTTGGAACCTTAGGCTTGAATCAGAGGGTGTTTTGATGATTCGATGTTGTTTTAAGCATTTCAAAGATTGGTATAAGTTTGGATAGTGGTATATGACTTGTTCGTACTTTTAGTTGAGGTCCCGGGGGCCTCAGGATGATTTCGGATGGTTATCGGGGAGTTGGAAGTTAGAATTTGCAGCTGAAGCTATTGAGTTCCTGTCATATCCACACCTGCGGATTGGGGACCGTAGGTGCGAGATCATAGAAGCGAAAGAGCAGTCGCAGATGTGGCCAGGAGCTAGAAGACCAGAAGTCGCAGGTGCGGAAGGTTGCACGAAAATGCGAGACCGTAGGTGTGGTAAGTGAGGCGCAGGTGCGGCCCCAGGACTTTAAGTGGAAACTGCAGATGCGGTTGACTATACTGCAGAAGCGGTAAAAGGGCCGCAGGTGCGGAATCCCAGGGCCAGAACCAAAATAAGACTTCCTTCCCGATTTTCAACTTCATTTCACCATTGTTAGGTCGGATTGGGAGCTTTTTGGGGGATTTTGAAGAGGGAATTCAAGGGAACTTCGTGGAGGTAAGATTTTTGGATCCAAAACTAGTTTCTACGGTGATATTCTACTAATTAGACATGAAATTTATGGAAATTAGTGGTTAAAAATTGGGGGTTTAAAGTTTGAAATTGGAGAGTTTGATTTAGGGATTTGAGGGATTGTTTATGGTCGGATTTCGATGTATTTGGTATGTATGAACTCGTGAGAGGGTAAGGATTCTAGTTTTGTAAAGTTAGTCCGATTTCGAGACGTGGGCCCGAGGGACTTTTTGGGCAGTTTTCTTTATTTCGCGTGTTAGCTTCGAATTAATTAGTTAAATTAGTTACTTGAAGTTATATTTACATTATGTAATTACTTTGAATAGATTTGGGCCATTTATAGTCAGTTACTCATGGCAAGAATGTGATTCGGAGTTGATTGAGTTGGTTCGATGTAAGTGGCATGCCTAACCTTGTGTGGGGAAACTCCCCTTAGGATTTGGTATTGTTGTTATATGAGTGTCGTGTATGTGAGGTGACGAGTGCGTACACATGCTAATTGTTGAAAATCCTATTTTCATTAAGTTAATACCTATGTCTCTTGTAATTGAGCAAATACTTGTACTTGAAGCCTCTTGTCTAGATTAGAAAAAACATGCCTATGTGATTTAATTGTCTTACCTGTTTTAAATTGTGTACTTGTACTCTGTGCAGCATGTTAGAATAAAAATTTCTATTTAATTCTCGAATAGAACTGCATATTCTTCTGAGATGGTTGTGTATTTATTTTGGGACTACAGGACGATATCCCGGGAGATCCCCCTACTTGTTTCCTTTGGGACTACGGATCGGTATTTCGGTAGATCCCCCCACACATTTATAATTGGGATTACGGGAAAGCACCCGGTAGATTCCCCGTATTGGATATTTACTTTGGGATTACGGATTGGTATTCCGGGAGTTTTCTCTGCATATTTATGATTCAGCAGAGTAACATATTTTTATGGGATCTGGCCGTTCGCCTCGGTATTATCATGTACATATTCTTATAGGATCGGTCCAATTCACCTTGATAGAGTAACATATTCTTATGGGATCAGGCCGTTCGCCACGACCGTATCATGTATCATATTCTTATGGGATCGGGCCGCTCAGCTCGCCAAAATCGTGTGAAATACTTCATAAGGAGTTCGTGTACTCATGAGTTTCCTGACTTGATATGTGACCATTGATTTGGTGTTGACCATTACTTATTCCATTGAGGAGGTATCCGAGAATTGAGGAATTTGTGTTCGTTGTTCAGTTGTAGACCATATTATTTCCCTATATCTATTCGTATTGTTTACTTACTATGTTTCACACTTGTCTACCTTATGATATCTAATTTATTGGACCACTAGCAAGTGTCAATATCGACCCTTCATCACTGCCTCTTCGAGGTTAGGCAAGACTTACTGGGTACATGTTGATTTATGTACTCACGCTACACTTCTGCACTGAATGTGCAGGTATTGAGGCATATACATTAGGTGTCATCTTGGCGCATTGGCGCAGCTGCTGGGGGGACTTTATGGTGAGTTGCATTCTACGCTACGATTCGCAGCACACAAAGTTTCCATCTTACTCAGCTATTATATCTTGTCTATTTTATATTCCAGGCAGATGTTGTGGTAGTGTTATATTGTTCTAGTAGATGCGCATGCTCTTGTGATACCTGGTTTTGGGGGTTCCAAATGGACGTTCATTATTTTATTTCACGTTATTGTTTTCTCTTCACTTTATGATTTACTTATACTCAGAAATCTTATAAAGAAAAGCACATGTTCTATGAGTGATAGATTTTATTCTATTTATTTAATGAAGTTTCTGGTTTTAAAATTTTATAATGGATAGTTAAGTGGAGGTTCACGCATTGGCTTTCCTAGCAGCATAGTTGGGTGCCATCACGACCTATTATTGGATTTGGGTCGTGACAAATAGAGTGTTATCAACATGGAGTCAGGCAAACAGTGTCACTACATGAATTTCAGAAAACGGTAGGGGTATCATTACATTAAGCAATCTGTTAAGCAAATCAAGTATGGGATTTCAGGTATATTGAAACTTAATTTCAGCACTTTAGCACAACAGATAAAGCATCAGAACATAAACATGTCTCAAGCAAACCTCACAGCTTAAGTTAAGAGTATGGTAACTTTCAGAATACACACAAAAGTGGTACGCGAATCTAATTTTCTTAGGACAGGTTTATATAGTGTGATCAAATAGTCGTGAGGTTTATTAGAGAATCAATGACCTAAGAATTAATAGAATCATAGAGGCATGTCAAAAAGAAGAGATTGGTTTAAATAAACTGGTGTTCCCAAACTAAGGTGACAGTCTTGTCTTCAAGACTAAACAAGTTCATATTCACTTAAGTGTAGTTCATCAAGTGAATCATTACAAAATGCAAATAATACCCAAGGCAGGTTAACATAGCAGTCATGGTGGTTCTAACAAAATATCAGGGAAGTTTGAAGCTCAATATCAGGATCATTTGAGAGTTCTTAGGTTGTTTTCAAAAGCTTAACAGTAGGTGTAAGTCATCAGAAGTTAATTAGGATCAATAAATAGTTCTAATTCTAATATCTTAAAGAAATTATGATTCTAGAATCTATTCATCAGCCATATGTCATTAACAAACACATAAAACAGTCAATAATTGCACATTGTTAATGATATCATTTTGTAAAAGATAACAGGACAAACCTTGCTTGCAAATCTAAACAATATAAAAGAAAGAGTAGAGTTGAGGTTTTACTGACCCCCTTTAGGGCAGCAAACCAAACAACTACTTAATTTTGAAATTTGGAAAACCAAAGACTTAACTTTCAATCAGTAGGCAACCTTAGAACTGGAAGGAAAGTAGAAATTGAGTAAGAACTCAGACTTCAATTGAAAATTTCTAAACGATACTATATTATGTATTGATTTTCTTCAGATGATAGTTGTTCTTGGTGATGTTAGGTGGGAGCAATTAAGGCCACTATTTATAGTGGCATTCAATGCCTTAGGCTTAATAGAAATCAAACTCAGTAGCGGAGAGTGACGAAGGGGTAGTGATGTGAGCATAATCAGGTGAAAATCTTAGAAAACAGAGGGAAATCAGTAGCGATTTTACCTGAGAAGGGGAAAGTTGACCGTTGAAGGCAAACTCCATCGGGTAAGAGCCTCAATGTCCAGAGGTCGCTTTGCTTGACCTCTAGACCAAGAATAAGTATGATAGCACTATGAGACAGCCATCGATTTAACATAACATAAAGGATTTCTAAGGATTTGACCTTGCATCATTTGGTCTGGGGTTTCAGATTTTGGGGTTTTGAAAAACCATCGGCGAAATGAAAGAAAACAACAAGCTTTACAGCTGAGAGACAAAGCAAGTGATTCTGTAAGATTGATTTGAAAGAATAAGGAAGAAATCAGGCTAGTGGTGTTTTGAGCTTAGGGTTCAGATTTGGGCGTTTCAAATTTAGTGATTAAAAGAGGAAATTAGCAGCGGGATTCATGGATAGGGAGGCAGAAGAGATAATTTACAGGGAAATCTCATGACCTTGTATAAATTTGTGCAAGGTATGGTGATTGAAGTTCTTCGGAGGATGAGAGAAGAGAGAACGAAAGGGGAAAGGGGGCGGCTGTGTCAAAAAGATAAATGATCTTAGGGTTAGAGGTAGGTAGGGTCGTCTCATAAGTTAAGCTTAGAGGAAGGGATATGGGTCGTTGATCGTTTAGATCAACAGTCTTGATAATTTGGGTTTAAGCATTTTAGTGAGGATTTTGATGGCCGTTGGATTCTTGTGATCCAATGGCTATGATTAAATTTGCTGAATGTATTTAAATTAATGAGAAAATGGAGACAAAATCATGGGCAGTTGATCTATGAAACGAACGGCCTAGATCAATAGTATTTGTTTCGTGTGTGCTGAAGATGGATGAAGTGGTCTCATTGGTCCAGAAGAGGTGACAGGGATTTCCAAGGTGGATAGGAGGGAATTGGACCTGGGTCAGTTTTGGTTTTGGGCTTGGCAATTGGGCTAAGATTAATTTAAATGGTAGCCATTCTATGTTTAATTAAAAAAATACAATTATAGCCTTTTAGCTTTTTAATCCTTTTGAAATTAATTTAAATAAGCCTAATTGTTTTCAATAAAATGTTGTAAAATTATAATTATCAAATATACCACTGGTTATTTTAATTACTTATTTGTAAGATAATTTGTCTTCTAAATTATGACATTAATTTCGAATTATTAACATAATAGTCTAATTGTCTAGAAATTATAGAGTAATTCGTTAAATTAATTATAAAGCATATGTGATGTTATAACAGCTATTTGTAAGTATGATATATTTTGTAATTATAATTACAATACTAGATTATTAATTTCAAAACCACTAATACTTGATTAATTTTGTAAAAATAGGTATTATTGATTGAAAATATTTTCAAAACATTCATTGCAAATTATTAAGAATAAATAACTTAGTTTAAAAAGGAAGGGTCAAAATTGGTGTTACACCCCATGTTTTCGTACGTAAAAGTACGTCATAAGTCAATTGATGTAATCTCATAAATGAGATCATCTTTGAAAGTACATAAACTAAGTTAATCATGTTATCTTGGAGGTTACAAATCTTTAATATCATGGATAAGAAGTACCAATAGGGTTGAAAGGCTTAGAAGCTAAACAAATTGAAGAAAATAAGTTTTGTCGAATGTTATAACATGTATTTTTGTGGTGATAATGGGGTTGAAGGGTGCTAAAGGGATTCAATCCGAGCTTGTCGCTCATCGTGATATGTTGATGACTTGTTAATGAAATATTTTGTATCCTATTGTTGTTGTTGTTCTTACTGTATTGCTCTGGTTGTTTTTATTGGTATATGGCATTGGAGGAAGCCCTTATTACAGGGGAGATGCTCCCAAATTTATATAAGCGAGCTACTTGTTTAAGTTGCCAACTTAGCCTTTGCTCAGCACTGATTTTGAATCTCCTTATGCCATGGTAGATTGAGTTGAGTTGTTTGAAGAATTGCTTGGAAGGTATTAAGGAATCAACGGAGTTAAGGTATGTCAAGGCTATATTTTCTTTCCTTTTGGCATGATCCATATGATACAATGAAACGAGCAAACACACAACTTTCACAGGTGACTCTATTCTTAGAAGTACTAGGGTTGCCTATGTTCTTAATTCCCCATGCCATGTGTCCTATTATTATATTGTCTGTTCATGGGTCTCAGAAAATACGTAAGTTGATAAATTTTATCCAAAGGCATAATGATCTTATGACATTCCGAGAGATCCTATTGACTTGCTTCATTATGCATTGCATTCATTTATACATGTACATTGACCCATGATCAGATGGTATTATATATGCATATATTATATTATGGGGTATGAGGAAAGGTTATAGCGTTATATACGCACCACCACTTGATTAGTTGGTATACGTTGATGATTTCGACCATAGAGGCCGAGATGATACGATGGGATGCCCTCAGAGGCTTGATGACATTATGTACACCTATGCCTATGCATGATATGAAATTTATACGCATATGCATGGCATTATTAATGTTTCATGATTCACAGAGCTATTCATACTTACAGGTTGAGTTCTTTACTCCATGTTTCTTCCATGTCTTTTATATACTGCATTTCATGCCTTACATACTCAGTACTTTATTTTTAATAGCATCCCTTTTGCCTGGGGGCGCTGCATTTCATACCCGCATGTCCCGATAAATAGGTTGATAGTCCTCCTAATAGGCTATCAGCTCAGCGGAAGGTGTTGGTGCACTCCACTTGCTCCGGAGTTGCCTATTTGGTCAGTATACTTTGGACATGTATAGATTGATATGGTGGGGACCTGTCTCGACCTTTATGACGTTTATGTACTATTAGAGGCTTGTAGACATATGTCATGTATATGGATGATTGTATGGCCTTGTCGGCCTATGTTTTTAGTGTACAAATAACCATTTCGCTCGTATAAGCACGTATGTCACATGTATAATTTTGTATACCATGTTGGCCCATCCTATGTGAAGTATTCCCTTATGTATTATTCTGGTTATCTCATGACGACCCTTTTGGCCTACTTACCCATGAAAGATATGTTACTTTGGTACTCGATTGAGTATGGAAACAGGTGCCCGCCGCGGCCCTGCAGTTTGAGTCGTAACAAAAGTGGTATCAGAGTAGTTCTGTCCTAGGGAATCTACAAGCCGCGTCTAGTAGAGTCTTCTTTATAGGTGTGTTGTGCACCATACTTATAAGCAGGAGGCTATTGTGCATTTAAGATTGTTACTCTTTCTTCTTACTCTGGATCGTGTGGTATAGCTCAGTTGTAAGAATTCAAACTCCTAAATTCTCTTTTATTCGTAATACAACAATATACATTCAAAAAGACAATTGATAAGAGATTAAATGTGGTTGTGGAAGAGTTGAGTCGGAGGAACTCGATTTTGCATCATGCTTATGATGAGTAAATGTGAGGTCCTCAGCAAATCATGCATGTACTAAGACGTGCAAGCTTCTTGATAAGGAGCCCTAAGGCATGAATATCTATCTTCCCATATAGTTTAAAGCAACAAGAGAATCAGAAGGTAGATACAAGTTTCAACAAGTCAAAGAAGCAAGGTAAAGAAGGTACGAGGTACCCAGTCAGCGAAGATTATCAGTTTTTATAATTCAGGCAGAGAAACATAAGCATTTTGAGTTACCTTCAATAGTAACAGAGGTATGTACAATTGGCCACGCCCATCTTAGTTGTACCCTATGGGAGCTAACAGATATTATTTAAGAGAAGGATGAAAAATTAAGATCCAACTGGGGTTAGAGTAATCCAAAATGGCAGATGGATTGTTATCATTAGCTAATATTTCCAAATGATAGTGCAAACATGGTAATAGATTCGTTGTGAGATACCCAGATGGTGCACTCTAGAATAGTACAGTCAGATATGAATATTAGAATGTTCAGAAATTTAGAAGATTGGTACTGGAATCCTAGAAGGGATAAATATTTACCTTTATATGACTCCCGCCCCTAGGAAAAAAGAGAATGTTAGGCGACCCAAAGAGCCAATGAGATGAAGCAAGGGGAGCAAAAAGTGAAAGAATGTTTTGTTGTTTCAAAATAAAGTGATAGACAAAAATATTAGTAGGAGAAAGAAGATAGTAAATGAAGTATTATGAGTGAGATGTAATAAATGGGTGATAACAGTAAATCAAAATAAGACACGATGACAAAGTCTATAGTCAAGTGAAGAAAGAGACAAAAGGTGATAGGCCTTGAGACAATAAAAGAGTATAAGCCATAAAGTCATACCTTCATTTCGAGAAATGAGTTGGTGACTCGAACGTGTTTACCAAAAGGCCAAGTTAGACCATCGGAGTAATAGAAATTTGCATAGGCTAGTGAACAAGATAAATCGAACATGAATTAGGGATCAGAGGATTTGACAATTGTCGATATCGTGAAAATTTCAAAGATCGCATTCTAGTAATAGTAGAATGGACAACAAAAATAAACTTTAAAGGTCATTCAGGAAGACACTTCCTTAAAGCAAGAACTGTGAGCAAAGTTAAGCTTAAAGGACTAAGTGTGCCATTTATACTAGGTGTCACCTTTGTGCATCAGGAATTCAGTTATCCCTGGTACAGAAGGGTTACCATAAGGTGAGTAAGGGTCATTGATGATGTGAAAAGATGCCAAAGATGAAGAGGTAAAACATCTATAAGTAGATCGTCATAGCACTGAATGTTAATACTCCCCTAAAGGGGGAGGAAGATGGTGTGATGTGGTATTATATCGGAGTTAAGTGGTTCAGGTAACTATGGAATAGTAAAGGAAAAATGTGGTAGAAAGGCAAAACGAATGAGATTGCATTTATTCAAATTCTACAGATATGATACGACTCTAGAAAATTATGCAAACACAACGCTGGGGAGAGGCAGGGTTCTGACACTAGATGTTATTGATAAATAAGTGCAAATGAACACTTGATACATGAGGAGCCAGTGCGAGAGGTAAGTTAAGACAAAGGACATATCCTAAGAGAGATTACATAGAATATAGATATAAGAATGGACCACTGAGTAGTTAGTAGTTGATTCAAGAAGAGCCTACTTTTGGCTAAAAAAGAGGATATAGACAAATCAGTATATTGTGCAAGATAAACGTAGTGAACCCCAACATAGTGAATTCAGTCTCGTTGGTATGACGTTGTAATCTTTGAGAAATATTTAGATAGGAATTGGGGTAGTTAAAGGTATCGTATAAGTGTTACGGAAATAAAAGAGAGTACCACTGGAAAGACAGACAAAAATTTCAGTTCAGGTATATGATGTAAGTAACTAGGGATAATTATAGGTGAGCAAGAATATCAAAAATTCCGTCAGGTATATGATATAATAAGCTCGTAGCTTTATAAGAGTTAGAGGGTCTCCCCTAAGTACTACAATGAAAGATTATCTAAGAAAAAAAGGAAGAAAGCTTCAACCTAAGCATAGTAACTTAAAGAAGAAATGGTCTTGTAACAATAATATCACAACAACATTGTATGCACTGCATATGAAAGTGGTATCTATCGTGGCTAATGAACGGGAAGAAGAAAAAAATAAAAAGGTGATATTTGAGATTATATGAGTTACAGGAAATTTCAGTATTCGTGGGAAATGATATTAGCCATGTATTCATGAAACAAGTGGAAGAGCGACCAGGAAAAGTAATTGCTTATGTTTAAAGGCAGCTGAGAAGGAACGGAAGGAAATCTATGGTTCTAGCAAGTTAAAGGAAGGTTTCGAGTAGTATGAATAGATATGTGTAGGTCACAAGCTAAAGTATGGTAGAGCGAAAGGTTTTAGGTAGATAGGAGTAAGGATAAAAAAAAGTGAGTCAGAACGTGACGAGAATAGGTAAGTCCTCGAGATTAAACCCATCAAAACAAGAGAGCGGATAGCTTTTGTAAGTTATAGAAAGCTCGGTATAGCCTGAATGAACTCAGAGGAGTCTAAGAATAGGAGAAATTAGAAGATATGAAATGCTTCCCTGGTGGCAGAATAAGGGTTTAATGGTGATACATAAGAAGATGACGTTTAGGCCTTTGATTGAGTAATGATTTTGAGAAAAAGGATTTGATGAATTGCACGGGATTAGAATAACCCCCATAAGATGAATCACATTGGGAGGCTATGAAATACAGTTATTGAATTATAGTATCGTCCCTAGGTAGATCAGGCAAATAACTTCAGATGTTTCCCGATAAGCAGGGTGACAGTCCTCCTAGTAGGCTATCAGCTTAGTGGAAGATGTTGGTGCACTCCACTTGCTCCGGAGTTGCCTATTTCGTCAAATGCTTTGGACATGCATTGATTGGTGTGGAGGGACCCATTCCCGGCCTTTATGATGTTTATGCACTCTTAGAGGCTTGTAGATAGATGTCATGTATATGGTTACTTGTATGGCCTTGTCGGTCTATGTTTTGAGTGTACAAATAATCATTATGTCACATGTATAAGTTTATATATCATGTTGGGTCATCTTATATCTAGTATTCCCTTATGTTTTATTCTGGTTATTTTATGACGGTCTTTCTGGCCCATTTACCCATGATAGTACGATAAGAAAGATATGTTATGTTGGTAGTCAGTTGGGTAAAGTATCGGGTGCCTATCGAGGCCCTTTGATTTGGGTCGTGACAATTGGTAGTCAACAGTTTCCCCTCTTTGACCGGAGATGATAAAAGAGTTTTCGGCCAAAGGAATTGAACCAAGGCCAATTTTGTCCCGACTTTTAGGCATACATTGCAGAAATGACATGTGGATTAAGGAAGATTATGAGTTGTGGAATTAGGAGTTAAGAAGGATTCTAGAAATTTTTTAGGGAGTTTGGGCCGAATTCTAGCTTTGAATTGATTACATACCTCGGGCTTAACGAGGATCATATTTCATGTAGTTCTAGAGCGAAGATTTTGGGGAAGCGATGCTCGCAGGAATTTTCCCAGTATCGTATTATGATGATACTACGAGATAGAAGATTTGGTACTCATGGTAGCTTCTGAATTGCGAATTGATTTGAAAGATTTGAAGAATTAGAGTTCTACTGATCATTTTGAGTTCAAACTCGACCCGCTTATGAGTTTGTTGTCTCTCATAGCATTGTAGCTTGGTTTGCTGGTTAGAAAGATTTCCACGTTGCGATGTTTGTTCATGCAAAAAATTAAATACAAACATACCTATATATTGCAATGTAGAATATGTTAAGATGTGATGTAAATGATGTAGGAAGGATAATGTCTGGCTATTGGCTAGCCATTATTTGGGATTGGGATGATAGGATACTTGAATTTGACTCGATTGTTAACCGAGCAATTTAACATTCTGTATTTGTCGGAGCATTAAGTCTCCTCGTGTTGGGAGTATCTCCATGCGATGGGAGTAGTTGACTTGCAATGTAGAATGCATCTCCGCTTCTAGGAGAGGTTGAATTGAAATGTAAAGTATCTCCGCATAATGGGAGTGATTGCACTGAAACATAAAGTATCTCCGCACGATGGGAGTTTCTGACTTTGAAAATAGAATGTAATCATGCATGTAAGCTGCATGAACAAAATGTCAAAACATTCTAGATAAAAAAGGAGCATGCCAAGAGGTGCTATCGACTGCGAAACTAAATTGCGGTCATCGATTGGCTGAATGTTAGTGACGAGGTTTGTAACTATCTATTCTGGTCGTGGGAAGCCAGGTCAAGCGTAGTTCTGTTACAACTAAAATCTAACTCTATTCTCTTTAAATGTAGTATCTCTTGATTACATCTGAGTTGATAGGCTTCGTGATGAATCTTCATCCATCTCCACCAAGATCAGACCTCCTCCTAACAACACTCGGTAGACCACGTAAGGACCATGCCAATTTCTTCAAAACCAACTGGCCCGGTATAAACTAGAGAGGCTTCGCCCTTTTGTTGAATGCATTAGCCATCCTATTTTGATGTAACTAACCATGGTGTGCCACATCCATTCTCTTCTCATGAATGAGCATGAGTTGCTCCTTCCTGACCTGTATCCATTTTGTGTCATCTAACTTGGCTTCTTGAATGACTCTAAAAGATGGTATCTCAACCTCTACAGGTACCACTGCTTCAGTCCCACATACCAACAAGTATTGCATTGCCCCAGTGCATGTACTCATGGTGGTCCGACAACCCAGTAAGGCGAAGGATAATTTCTCGTTCCATTGCCTATGATTTTCCATTATCTTTCGCCGAACCCTTTTGATATTTTTTTGGCCGCTTAAACTGCTCCATTAATTTGTGATCTATAAGTTGTAGAGTTACAGTGGACAATTTTGAACCTCTCACAGATTTCCCTCTTGAGATCACTGTTGAGGTTAGCCGCATTTTCAGTGCTGATTGACTTAGGTATCCCAAATCGGCAAACTATGGTGTTACGAAAAAAAAATTCCACTACTTTCTTTGTGACGGACTTGTACGTAGAAGCTTTGAACCATTTGGTGAAATAATCAATTGTTACCAGGATGAAACAGTGCCCATTTGATGTGGTGGCCTCTATTGGTCCAATTACGCCATGCCCCAAGCTCCAAACGGCCAAGGCAAACCCATTACATTTATCCCATTAGATGGCACCGGGATGAAATCCCCATGGATTTTGTACTGGTGACACTTCTGCACATAGCATATACTATCGTTTTCTATGGTCGTCCAAAGTATTCGGCTCTTAAAATCTTCTTGGCTAAGGTAAAGCCATTTATGTGGGGTCCGCATGTTCCTGCACGTGTTTCTTCTAGCAATCTGGTTGCTTCAACGATATGTACACATCTTAACAGACCCATGTTTGGGGTCCTCCCATATAGGACTTCCTCGTTGAGGAAAAAGTGATTTTCCAGCCTTCTCAGTGCTCGTTTCTGACCATTAGTAGCATTCTCAAGGTACTCTCTTGTTTCAAGGAATCTTTTGATATCGTGGTACCATGGCTTACCATCTGGCTTTTTGTCTACATGAAAACGGTACGCGTGTTGATCCCTGATCTCTATCTCGATAGGGTCGATGTAATTCTTATATGGATGTTGAATCATTGATGAAAAGGTTGTAAGAGCATCGACAAACTCGTTCTGGATCCTGGGAACGTGCCTGAACTCGATCTTTGTGAACTTCTTGCATAGCTCCTTTACACGTGCAGGTATGGAAGGATCTTGACTTCTTCGTAGTCCATTCTCCTTGAACTTGATGGATCAATAGACCTGAGTCCCCTATGACCAAAAGCTCCTTGATTTTCATGTCGACCGTCATCCTAATCCCGAGGATGCATGCGTCGTACTCGACCATATTATTAGTATAAGGGAACCTTATCCTTACTAGTGCCAGGTAATGTTGTCCTGATTCTGAAATTAGTACTGCACCTATTCCTACTCCTTTGCAATTTGCTGCTCCGTCGAAGAACATTCTTTACCCTAGGTATGATTCTGCAATATCTTCTTAGGTGAACAACACTTCTTCATCTAGGAAGTATGTAGTGAGTGGATCATAATCCTTATCCACTGGATTCTCTACAAGGTGATCAGCTAAGGCTTGTCCTTTTATGGCCCTCTATGTTATGTACACAATGTCAAATTCATTGAGAAGAATCTGCCATTTGGCTAGTTTTCCTGTAGGCATCGGCTTCTGAAAGATATACTTGAGCGGGTCGATCCGAGATATTAAATGTGTGGTGTATGCTGACATGTACTGCCTCAATTTTTGGGGGATCCAAGTCAAGGCATAACAAGTGTGTTCTATCAAAGGGTATTTGGCCTCGCATAGTGTGGATTTCTTACTTAAGTACTAGATGGCCTGCTCTTCTCTTTTGATCTTTTTGTGTTGTCCCAACACGCATCCAAATGCATTATCCAAGATCGACAGGTATAACAACAATGGCTTCCCGGGCTTGGGAGGACCAACACTAGTGGATTTGACAAGTACTCCTTAATTCTGTTGAAGGCTTTTTGAAACTCTTCTGTCCATTTTGTAGTTGCATCTTTCTTCATTAGCTTAAAGATAGGCTCACAAATTACTGTAGACTAGGCTATGAAATGACTAATGTAATTCAGCCTACCAAGGAAACTCATCACATCCTTCTTGCTCTTGGGCAGTGGCAACTCTTGAATGGATTTGATCTTTGAAGGATCCAATTCTATCCCTTTTCTACTTAGGATGAATCCTAGCAATTTTCCAACAGGGACTCTGAATGCACGCACTTTGTAGGGTTAAACTTCAAACTATACCTCCGAAAGCATTCGAAAAACTTCTTCAGTTCATCCAAATTTTTTGAACTCTTTGAAACTTGATGATGACGTCATCCACATACATATCAATCTTTTTGTGAATCATGTCGTGAAAGATGGTTGTCATGGCCCTCTTATAAGTAGCGCCAACAATTTTGAGGCTGAATGGAATGACTCTGTAGCAGCAAACTCCCCAAGACATAGTGAACATCATCTTTTCTGCATCTTCTTCGTGCATCAAGATCTGATGGTACCCAGCAAAAAAATCCACAAATAACCCATGCATGTCATCATACGACCCTACGAACACGTCGATGTACTGTTAGAGGAGCTCGACCAATTCTTCTTTCTTCTTTGATTTTAGATGGATGTAGATTCAGGTTTCTTTTATGTCTTGTTCGCTCCTAGGTTGGCCACTTCCGTCTCCTCAAGGTTAGGCTTTTTCTGGCTTTTCAGCTGTTCGATTTTTTATGGGAGATTATTTTCCATCATTCTTTTGTCATATTCTTCGTAATCTAGATCGCTTTTCTTGAGGGTTTCGTTACATGTCATAATCGCAGAATGCATGTTTTGATTGTTTAGATTACTGAAAAGAAAAACAAAGTATAAAGGAAGCAATAAATAAGTTTACAATAATTTTAAGAAATAATTTCTTTTTATTTCATCAAAAGAGGAACGTTTGGGCATTCAAAGAGGCGAATGAACAAAAAAGTACAGACACAGTTCAAGCCTCAATTGACCGTGCGCTCTTTTCAAAAGTTTTATAATTCCACACTAACAAGACTCCTTGCGAACCAAACACGAGCTAGCAGTACTATTTTGCAAGTTCTCTCCTAGTTCGGTATTCCAAATGGTCGGTGTCTTGATATCTACTTTGTCAAAGCATTCCTCGATCATGGTCATCAACAGCCTTCCCATTCCATCGACGATGTCGTCCTCTAGTGTTGAGCTTTGACCCTTACCTGAAACACACTCTGGCACAAAAGCTTTCTTCCTGATGCTACTAGTACTAGAATTCCCAATCGGAGGCTGGTACCCTATGTTGGCTCTACCTTTCTACCCACTCGGCTCAATCGACTCTATTATCCTACGGTCCCTGGTCTATATCCGTACTTCATCATTTCTCTTATGGCCATCTTTGATCTGTATGGTGACTGCATTTCTAGATTTTGCTCGGTCTCTTCTATTTTCATGGTCTGCATGATCTCAACTACATGGAAAGTGACCCTATCCAATCTTTCAATGAATAGAACCACATGTTCCAGATAAGTTGATTGGCTCCATTCGCCTTGGATTACAATCTCTTGGCAACCCTTCTCGAACTTCATGCACCGGTGTAGGGTTGACGGGATGACCCCTGCCATGTGTATCCAATGTCTTCCTAGCAACAAGTTATATGAAGATGAAATATCCATCACTTGTAATAGTATGGGAAACTTAACTGGTCCAATTTGCAAAGCCAAGTAAATTTCTCCTATGACATCCTTCTGTGACTCATCGAAAGCTCTTTCCATCACATGACTTTATTTTACTTCTCTCGGATGGATACCCAACTCTCATAGGGTAGAGAGCGGGCAGATATTGACTCCTGATCCTGCATCAACAAGTAATCAGGACACCACCTTATCTCCATATTTGAGAGTGATATGTAAAGCTTTATTATGACTCATGCCATCTATAGGAAGTTTATCTCTTCAGAAAGTGATCATGTTTGCTTCAACCATATACCCCGATGGTTGCTGACAATGACTCGTTGATGGTGTTGCTTGGCAAACTCACCCCACTTAACACTTTCATTAGGGCATCTTTGTGACTGTCAAAGCTCATCAGCAGATCCATGATTGATATTTGCACCTGGGTTTTCTTAAATTGTTCCTCCATGGAGTATTCTTTGGTTGACATCCTCTTCCAGAATTTTGCAGCCTCCGAATCTATTATATTTCTTCTCTGAATCTATTCTATTCCTGAATTCCCTCGGTTTACATCCTTAAGAGCATAACACCCCCCTAACCTGGTCATTCCATGAGCCGCTACAGAATCTATCATCTTGGCTTTTCCTTTCTGTTGATATGTACACGGGACCGTCTTATATTCCCGATCCTCTTCATCCTTAACAACAACAATGGACTATTACTGGTAAGTTTGGACCATCACTGCGGGTTTTAATTGTACTGTGATCATTAGGGTCCTTCGAGGTGGGGCCCTTGCAGCCTCAGTGTTCCCTATTGTGATGATGGTTACTTTCAAGTCATACTTTTCATCCATGTGATCATATTAGCTCCTTGATTTTGGTGATTTGGCAGCGGGTTGTTATTTACATTAGGCGGGGATGAGGTGCACTGAATGGCTCCGCTTTTGATCAGTGACTGAATTTCTTTTTTCAGTTTGAACCAGTCTTTGGTATCATGCACTAGTACATTTGAATGGTAGACGCACCATTTGGTTGCATCAAAGTACTTTGAGGGATACTTAGGAACCCTTCCTTCTAGCAGATGTATCAAACCTGCTCTCCTCAGTCTTTGAAATAATAGAGCCAAAGGTTTATCAATCGGAGTGTAGTTTCTGGGACCTCTTTCTTCAAAATTTCGGAGTGCATAGGTCGATCAGGTTTGATGAGTGGTAGTTTGAACTGGAGCATATGGTCGTTGTGGGTTTGGATTTGTATGGGCGCGAGATGGGTTATATTGATGTTGGGGCTTGTAGTATGGTTGTATGTTTTATAGTGGATCATAAGTAGGTGGGTGTGGGGAATGGGTATTTGGAGAGTAAGAAGTGTTTCCATGGTGTGGATTGGACTGGTAATAGGGAATGATTGTTGATAACTCTTCCTTTTTCTTCTTTCTGCTGCCTATTGAACCAGATTGGATTGCTTTGCTAGATGCTTGCAATACATCCATAGATTGTACCTTACATGACTTTATACGTTCCTCAAAAAGTCTCCCATTTTGACAAGTTATGGGAACTTCTGCCCCATCATGCCCATCATTTTCTCAAAGTAGATCCCTTCTTGAGCCCTGATGAAAGACTTAGTCAATTCACTATCATCTAACGGGGGTTGTGCTCTGGAAGCCTCTGACCTCCATTGATGTGCATATTCTTGGAATGATTCGGACGGTTTATTCTTTAATTTTACTAGCACAAACCTATCAGGGGTAATTTCTATATGAACCGGAAGCGATTCATGAAATTTTATGCAATATCCTATCACTCCCTCCAGTTTCAGGGATCTTGGCGAGTGAACCAAGTAAGTGTTTCCCCTGTCAAACTCCTTATGAATAGCTTCATCCTTAACTTCTCATTTCTTTGTACTCCAACTAGCTTATCGCAGTAGGCTCTCAGTGCATGGGGATCACCTGTCCCATCAAAGATATCAAACTTTGGAGGCTTGTACCCTATCGGCATGTCCATATCATGGTGGATACACAGATCTTCATAGTCTAGACTTTCGCTCCCTCGAGCGACTTGCAGGTTCTTTATTTATTTTCTCAATGCTCGTAAATGCTCGGACACTGATTCCTCTTCCTTATACTTAGCTTCCCTCCCTATTTTGGCATATTGATCAACTTCATAAGGCATCCTGACTGTGACAAGCATTGTGAAGGTGGGTTCTGAAATGGCATATACGGGAAGAACATACCGCTCATGTACAGTGGTATGTGTCATGGGTATGTGCTGGTTTTGATTAGTAGTGAAGGTGAGGCCCTCACGAGGAGGGGTATGAACTCTGTTGGTGGCAACTAGTGGATTTTTTCATGTTTGAATGTAATTTGGTACATAAGGAGTGTGTACGAGAGGGTTTGGTGGGTTTGCAGGGGTTACTGGAAGTATAATCTGGGTGGTAAGGATTGAAGTCAGGATATTGTTTGCATGACGATTAATGGGAGGAAATTGGTCGAGGATTGAATCTAGAAAAGGAAAACGGGGTGGTTGTGGGAGCGTCGTCATGGCCAGATGTGCCAATTCCCGAATGTGTTGTACTTCTTCGCTCAATGATTCCATCTCTTGGGCCATCTTGGCCACATATTCGGCATTCCTCGTATCATCCTTCTCTCCTGATCGCCCCGAGCTATCAGCTATTATCAGAGCGTGTTCGGTCGGGTTATCTGTTGCAGACATCTTCCCTTTCGATCTCAAGTTGTATGGTGGTTCCGCCAGTTTTGGGTCAACACTAACCAACTTTCTTTTAGGGAATAATAATAAAGTAAGAAAAGAAAAGTAAAGAAAGAAAAAGAAAAATAACCAAAGTTAGTTTCAGTATTTGCACAAGTAATAGGCACGCAAAGTAGTTAATTCACGTATTCAGGCAAGCACATTTTTCCTAAAATTCGAGGGACCTCTCTTTGCTGGAGCTAGGCCTAAGTCGCAATTATTTGACAAATAATTTAGATTTGACACATTCATATTCAAAGCAGTTTTTGATTTTCATTGATAGTATTTAGATTGTAATAGGGGGAGAAAATGTTACGTCATTATTTCCAACATTCATAGAATTGCATGAGCTCCGACAAATTTGCCCTTAGAGAAATGAGAAAATTCGGGATAAAGATACAAAGTGGGGAAATGGGGTGAAATCAACCACCTTCTAGTAACCATCCTCGGAATCATTCCTTGTCTATCCTTCTTCTTCTTCTGGTTCTTCCTCTAGCTCTTCTTCAACATTTTCTTCATCATTATTGAACTCGGGTTATTTCTCTAGATTTCCTCTATCTCAGACTCAATCTGGATACACTCAACTAATCGATCATCATCCTCGACAGGTGGCATCATGGGATCAATCGACACTGGGACCACTTGGTGGTGCATGGACGTAGTGTAACGAGGTATCACGGCAAGATATCATGATAGATTTGCAAAGCCCTCACTGCAACCTCCAGCCAAGTTGTTCCTTCTTTGCTTGGTCGGGCTAACCCATCTTCTTCATTGATCTAGACATAATATTTTGGAGTGCACCACGAATTCTAACTCATTAGCATTGTGACTAGATCATTTCACTCCTCCTGTAGCCTCCTTATCCTTAGTATTAGGATCTGCCCATTGTATTTGTCTTCATACAGTGTCGTCCTCGTCCATAGAGGTACATCCTGAGTCAACCCGAACTGCCTAAGAACTCGTAGAGGTGAGTATGGTTGGATGCCTTCAAGTCTTATCAACTCAATAAAATACTTTTGGGGAGTCCTTAGGATTGCCTTTCCGCACAACCATGATAGCTTCCGATTAATCAATTCTCCATTCTCCGCTTAAGTTGGTTAGCATCTCTCTCCACTCTTCCTGTCTGTGTGGGGAGACCCGATGCCTCATTCTCTCGTTATGACTTCGAATCATGTTTCTAACGCCCATGAAGTAGTCAATTGTGGCCTCGCTAAAAGAAGTGCTCCTTGGACCATATTTGAAGCAGTAGGTTGCAACCCTTGAAGAAATCATACCCCCGGGAACATGCAGACAATGCTCTGAGAATTTTCGCGAACACCATGGGTACCAAAGTGGCTTGGAGGTTGCCCCAGAATGCTTCCAAAACCACGGTCAACAAGTTGATATTGATCCATCCTCTTCTTTGCGAAATAACCAACAGTACCAACGGCACCAAAGAGATGTTTTATGAGTCGGAGACTTTCCCACGTTGCTTGATCACACTGAAATTCTCCCAAGTACCATTCATAGCACAATAAAAATACGCGAAAGTGAAGTTTTCCTAACAGTTCGGTAGCCTCTCGAAGATAACTACAGACGTCTTCATACTGATCCTCAAGGCTCTACTAAACATGCTCATAACTCGTGAGACCTAACAAACCTAGTGCTCTGATACCAACTTATCACGACCCAACTCCCATCGGAGCCACGCCAGCGCCTAACACTACTTGCTAGGCAAGCCAACAGTCGCACAATAATAATGAATTTGATAAACAAGGTTTAATAAACTCAACAACGAAAATATCATGAAATAACTGAGAAAGCAACAACGACGCTAAATTGTGTCAATACTTGAATTTCAGAAAAGGGGCAGGGGTGCCATTATATTAAGGAATCTGATAAGTAGATCAAGTATAGGATTTCAGATATAGTGAAACTTAATTTCAGCACTTTAACACAATAGATGAAGCATCAAAACATAACATGCCTTAAGCAAACCTCACAGCTTAAGTTAAGTAACACAAGAATGGTACATGAATCTAATTAGCTTAGGACAGGTTTATATAGCGTGATCAAATAGTCATGATGTTTGTCAGAGAATCAAAGACCTTCTAAGAATTAACAGAATCACAGAGGCATGTTAGAAAGAAGAGATTGGTTTAAATGAACTAGTGTTCCCAAACCAAGGTGACAGTCTTGTCTTCACTACTAAACAAGTTCATACTCACTTAAGTCTAGTTCATAAGGTGAATCATTACAAAATGCAAATAATACCCAAGGTAGGTCAACATAGCAGTCATGGTGGTTCTAATAGAATATCGGGGAACTCTGAAGCTAAATGTCAGGATCATTTGTGAGTTCTTAGGCTATTTTCAAAAGCTTAACAGTAGGTGTAAGTCATCAGATGTACATTAGGATCAATACATGGTTCTAATTCTAATATCGTAAAGAACTTATGATTCCAAAATCTATTCATCAGCCATATGTCATTAAGAAACACATAAAACAATCAATAATAGCACATTGTTAATGATATCATTTAGTGAAAGATAACATGACAAACCATCCTTGCAAATTCAAATGATAAAAAAAAGAGTAGAGTTGAGATTTTACTGACCTCCTTTAGGGCAGCAAACCAAACAAATGCTTAATTTAATCGTTTAGAAATCCAAAGACTCAACTTTCAATCAGTAGGCAAACTTAGTGTTACACCCTGCAATATTACGATGATGTTATGCCTTGCAGTATTACATTATGATGATGTTACACTTTGCAGTATTAAGTTACGACAATGTTGCAGCTTGCAGTATTACATTACGATGATGTAATGCTTCACAGTATTAAGTTACGACAATGTTGTACCCTGTAGTATTATACGTTGAATTTGTCATAAGGTAATTGACATCAGTCCAAGTAAAAAATTATTTGGAGATTATAAGGATATGCTATTTCACAAAGGGGAAGCAAGTCAAAGAAAACGAATTTTCGTCAAAGTTTGACATGTTGGGATAAAATACGGCCCGAGCTAAAATACTCGGCATTTATGGGCTAGTGCCATACAAGGTACCACATGATCATGATAGTAAGGAGTATAAGATATGTGAAAAGTGAGTAGTATTTTAAGTAAGTGGAAATAATTCTTAATTATGTGGGTAATTGGTTAATTATTGAGTAATGAGGCATTACCTAGTTAATTAATAACTAGTGGTGGATTAATTGAAGTCTTTGGATAAATACTAAACCCAAAAATGTGGCAGACCATTGGGATACACTAAATGACTCGTGTCTTGGGATCGAGAGCCCTCCAAGTAAGTTATTAACTCAGCGGAAGATGTTGGTGCGCTCCATTTGCTTTGGAGTTTCTCGTTTGGTTAGTATGATTTAGATGTGTATTGTTTTATGACGGTACTCTATCCCGACCTTTATGAAAATTATGTATTCTTAGAGGATTGTAGACAGATGTCATGTACGTAAAAGATTGTATGGCCTTGTCGGCCTATGTTCAGTGTTTAAGTGGTTATTTTGGTCTTAGAGGCCCATATGTCTTATGTATAAGTTGGCATTACTTGTTGTATTCTACCTATTTCATGGCAGCCTCTCCGGCTCAGTTATTTATGATAATATGACATGAAAAGATGCTTTATGTTGGTACTCGGTTGAGTAAGGTACCGGGTGCCCATCGCGTCCCATCGGTTTGGTCGTGACACTCAGAACCGAAAGGAAAGCAAAAATTGAGTAAGACCTCAGACTTTAATTGAAAATTTCTAAACAATACTATATAGTTTATTGATTTTCTTTAGATGTTAGTTGTTCTTGGTGATGTTAGGTGAGAGCAATTAAGGCCACTATTTATAGTGGCATTCAATGCCTTAGTCTCCATAGAAATCAAACTCAGTAGCAGAGAGTGATGAAGGGGTAGTGATGTGAGCATAATTAGGTGAAAATCTTAGAAGACAGAGGGAAATCAATAATGATTTTACCTGAGAAGAGGAAAGTTTACCGTTGAAAGAAAACTCTATTGGGTAAGAGCCGCAATGTCCAGAGGTCGCTTTGCTTGATCTCTGGGCCTAGAATAAGTATGATAGCACTATGAGACGGCCATGCATGCCATTGATTTAACAGAACATAAAGGATTGCTGAGGATTTGACTTTGCATCATTTGGTCTAGGGTTTTGGATTTAGGGGTTTTGAAACTATCGGTCAAATGGAAAGAAAACAACATGCTTCAAAGCCCAGAGTAAAAGCAAGTGATTCTGTAAGTTTGATTTGAAAGAACAAGGAAGAAATCAGGTCAGTGGTGTTTTGAGCTTAGGGTTCAGATTCGAGCATTTCAAACTTAGTTATTGAAAGAGGAAACGTCACGACCCAAAATCCATTAAGGTCATGATGGCACCTAACACTGCTGTCAGGCAAGCCAACAATTAAATGATTAACCACATTACTTATTTTAGCATTTTTGAAATCACAATTCCCTTCAATTAAATAGTAAGAGGTAAAATTTTCAGAATAAATGACAATATTTTTCCAACTTTAATACAGAATAAAAAGCACTCCCAAAACCCGGTGTCACAAGTGCATGAGCGTTAACTAGGACGTATGATAAATTACAACATATGTCTAGAATACAAAATTAGATAGAAAAAATGTAAAATAACTCGGATGCAGACTCTACGTGTTGTGGACTCGTAACATGGAATGCAGCTCACCTAAGTCACATCAATAACCACGCCTTTGCACCCACAAGGCCACTATACATATATACACATGTACAAAAAATGTGCAGCAACTGTAGTATGAGTACGTAAATCAATGCGTACCCAGTAAGTATCCAGCCTAACCTCGAATAAGTAGGGACGAGGGGTCGAATCTTACACTTACTATGGGCTAACAATAAAATACCGATAATATAATTAAGAATGAATTGTATAGAACGACTGTAAACTCAATAACATGAAGTAAGTAAACAATTCTTTTGTTAATGATGTTTACCGTGAAAATGGTAATAATAATTAAATTTGTTAATGGGACTCTAAAAATACGTGATCTATTTTTATGCTAGTTATTAGAGTAGTTGATGCTAGGCGTATGTAGATGAGATATGAAATGCGAGCTAAAACAGAGTTATAATCAAACTGAGGGGATTGCTATTCGGGCCTCGGACTGACCAATGAAAAGCCCCGAGGTCGATGCCTGGGCTTGAGCTCGAGCTATCTGGCGTGATCGGGAAGGGAATAATAGTTAGGATATAATTAAAGAAGGCTCTTTATGGCCAATATCAAGCGATAAATAAAGAACAAGTATGAAGGCAATAAATGGAAGAGGTAGTTTCGAGCGTGTGAGTTAGAGAGAAAGTTTTTATTGATCTTGCGTAGAGTGGTTGGAGCAACAAATTGATCCTTACAAAGTGATGGGGATCCCCTTTATATAGGAGGGGAATTCCGTTATAGTACAAAATGCATTAACTGTAAAGGCATGGAGATGGGATAGCTGGACGTGACATCTTGAGATAGGCTCCGGGTAGGTCAGCTTTGTCAGTGTGCCTTAGGAATTCCCATCTCTCATACTATAGCCGTTAGTACGCAATGTCCTCTAGGGCCGGTACCTGACGACCCCCGAGGGTGAGTCTCGACCTTGGCTTTGAGCGTCGAGGAGCATGACCGTGAGGCGACCTAATGACGGGGAAATCGGGCCCCCGAATTTGCCGCATACAGATAGTCTCCGCGTTTCTTAGAGTGAAAGCATAAGAAACAATAAGAAACGATCCTGAATTTCTGCTTTCTTCAATGTTCTTGCAATCGGCATCGGCTACAAGGTGCCAAGATGCAACACGCACGCTGCTCCTGCAGGTTTCCGCATTGACTGCGGCAGTTGGCTGCCTTTTGGCTTCCTTCAATGTGCACACAGTGCTTTTATAAATACTCCTCTTCTTTCTTTCTATACCCCATCTCATGCCCTAACCCCTAATAAGGTTTGTTCTTCCTTTGCTCTTGTTCTCTTTCATGAACGCAACTCTTTTTCTTCCTTTAGAATCTTCTAATGATGGCAAAAATTTATACTTCTGCTTCCCAGGAGGTCGCGAGCTCATCCTCTTTGCTTTTATCTAAAGGAGAAGTGGCTACTCCTCCTTGTGCTGAGGAATGCTTCCTAGGATCCTTTGCGATGACCTCTGATTTTAAGGCCGAGAGACCTTCCTCGAAGCCAAAGCGTCGCGAGCCTGTAACTCGGTATATTAGCTCGATAATGGACGTCGGGAGAGTGAGGGCTGACTGTCGCTGGGGGGATACCATGCTTGTGGAGATTCCTGCTCGGGAGGAAGATATTACGGTTCATAAAGCCAGCTTTCTGAGTGTATACACCTACCCATTTACGTTGGGGCCATCCTCGCCCCCGATCGACCCCGTGATTCTCGACTTCTGCTGGAGTTACCAAGTGACTTTGGGCCAAATTCATCCTTTGTTCTAGCGCGTGGTTTATCTGATCAGGCATTACTCGAACATGATAGAGGAGATTCCCTTCACCCTCAACCATCTGATCTGGATGTATAGTCCTCGTCTTCTCCGTGGGGGCTTAATCAAGCTTCAATGTCGGGCCTCGAGATCCGATTATGCCTGCACCGAGGAGCTCGGGGATGAGGGATGGGTAAGCTAATTCATTTGAGTGAGGACGTCTGACCTGATTCTAGTGGAAAAGATGTCGTTTCTTGAGAAGTGGAATGTTGGGTGTAAATAAACATGTTGTCGGGTCTTCATTTGCTTCTTTTTGGCGATATTTCTTCAAACACCTAATTCTGCTTTTCTTGCTTTTTTAGCTGTAGCGATCTACCCTGGTGTGGTTTTAGATCTCCAGGGTTGGGTTGGCCGCTTATACTCGATTTGCCTATATACCGAATGAGTGTGTCAAGATTTATCCCGAGCTCGGTGGGAAGCCAAAGACCATGGTGACCCCCGAACCTTGTTGCATCTGCATACTTTGATGTAGATCGTTATTTGTAGCGTTCTTCATCCTTTGTGTTTAACCTCTGCATTCATGTAGGTCTGGGGGAAATCCCTTTGACGAAGGAGGCACCACCCGTTGGAGGGGACACCCTAGTGCTTGGCAAGAAGAAGAGAAGGCAGAGGAGTCTGCCGGTTGGGCCTCCAGAGCTCAAGAGGGTTAAGGAGGAAGATTCCAAGGTTGACCTGGTAGTTCTGACCTCCGAGACAGCAGAAAACTCTCGAGCTGAGGGTGAGGGAGAAAGCAGCTTCTCAACAGCCCCCGAAGGGCGTATAGACTCGACAGACCCTTGGGCCGTGGGGATGGATGCTCTCGGACCGGAGTCTGATGCCGTTGTGGCCCAGTTTTGCAGTGGTGAGGCAATGGATAGAGTATCGAGCACTACCCCTGAATTGGTAGGTGGCTAGAATTTTTCCCGATTTGGGACGCCCTTGGTGGGCAGTTCGGAGGGGCCTAGATCTGGGGTCCAAGGTGAACAAGGGACGGAGATTTTGATTGATCCTATTAAACCTTTGATCGTTGTTGATTCTCCTCAGGGAGAGATCCTACCATCTCACAAAGTGCAAGACGCCCTGCGTGAATAGCCTTCTGAAGTAGGGGCACTAGTCAAAGGTGGAGATGCACTCGAGAGGTCGCCGACAATTCTCGAGGGAGGTCCCGAGGTTGATGCTTCATTCATTTTCGACAAGATGGGTAGACTTTGCGAGCGGGTAAGTTTTGCTAACCTTGTCTGTCGCTCTAGGCTGCTCCGATCTTCATTTTTCTAACTTGTCTTTTTACGTGGCTTCAGGCTAAAGTGCTCTATAACCAGGATTTCGCCCAGTATTAGGATGAGACGAACCGCCGTGAGCGCGAGAAAGCCTATCTTAGTGAGCAGGTTACTCATCCCCCATTTTTACTATTATTTGAATCTTTGTGAGATTCTACTACTTTTAACATCTCGGACCTGATTTGTGCAGTTTGAGAAGAAGAATGCCCTGCTAAGAGGGGAGCTTCGGGCCAGAAATGCTGAAATTTTCAAGCTTAGTTGGTACATAAACGGAATTGCTTCCGATAGGGACACCCTCCAGGGGAAGGTAAACTTGATCGAGTGTTAGCTTCAGGATGCGAAGGAGGATAGTGACAAGCATAAGAATCTCCATTCCGAACTAGTGGCTGTATTGTCTCGGATCAAAGCCGAGGCCAAGGCGCTTGTATCCTCGAACGGGGAGGGGGGCCATTGTTGTGGATTCTTGTGTTGGGAAGGTGTTTGAGGGGGCTAGCCCGAATTTACCTCGAGCTACGGATCGTGCCTGGCCGGTTTCCCGAAAGTAGACCGTTGGGGGTGCATCGGATGGCAGCTTGGGTGGTGCTAAAAATAAGGGTGGATCCTCGAAGAGAGTGGATACCGTTGAGAAGGGGACGTCGGGGGACTCGTAGTTGTCAGGGTGCAATCCTTGGGGAGCCATTGAGGATGCAGGCTCGGCAATAGATTATGATCTTTGTTGATTTTCCTGTCGATTTTCCTTTTGATCTTCCTATTTGTATATAGTACTTTCATACTAGCATTTGTATAAAGTGAATCATGCGGCTTCGTTTCCTCTATTCCCCTTTTTTTCCCAGAATTCGGCAAGAATTGGCAAGAGACTTTAGATTTGTGATATGGCTTTGGGGCTCGTTTAGGCAAGCTCGGGGGCTTTCACGCGCCTGGTCGATACGACCTTTAATGTAAACTGCCCTTAGAGCTCTTATACTTTTGCTCAACTGTTTTGGGTTCAGTCTCCGAGTCGGGTTTCGACTCGAGCTCAATCAACCCTCAAGTTTTACATTTGCATGGGCTGGCGACAATGGCTCTTACGACTTGGGTCGAAGTAACCTTTTATGTATATGGCCCTAAGGCTCATGAAGATGGCGGCGATGGCTCTTACGTTGTTGCCCTTAGGCATGTATAGTTAACTATTTTGGATCTAGTTTCCGAATTGGGTTATGACTCGAGCTCACTTTGGCCCTCAAGTTTTCAAATTTTTAAGCTGGCGATAGTGGATCTTATGCTTTTGGTCATTGCGATCATTCAGGGTGCGACCCTGAGGCTCGTTTGGCTGGCGATAATGACTCTGACGCTTTTGCCCGTAGGTGTATGTAGGCTTTGTTTTCCTCTCATTAAGGACTTTTTGAAATGATTTTCCCTGACTCGTCATCGATTCGGGAAGAACCTCAATTTCAAGTCGTTAGCGACGATGTTAGATCACCTCGGAAGGTTTAGCTCGTAGGCTGAGTAGCTCGAAGACTTTGTGATTTGGAGCTAACATGGTCGAAGCTCGTTTGCCTGCCGAGGGTAGCTTGTTTTAACCGGTTCTTTTCGAAGTAGATTCGAAGTAGTGGCTTGTGATTTTGTTAGCGACGGTCGGGCGTCCCCGAGTTAAGTTAATTTGGCTGGTGCAGCCATATTGACCGTAGTCATTTGCGTTTGGCCGGAGCCATTTTTTGATCCCCGAGTGTGGTAGTTTAGGTGTCTACATCGAGGGTATGCCCTTTCGAGAGTCTTACAAATGCGATATATAGCCTAAACTTCGGGATTGAGTTTTATGCCTGTAGTAAGGTCTTACAAAATTTTCATGCCTGTTGAGGTCTTACAGTTTTGACATGCTTGTTAAGGTCTTACAGGTGTAGTCGTTGATACTCAATGTGAGTTTCCATTTGAGACTGAGTCTGCCCGCTTGGGGTCTTATGGTCCCGGGTTTTTTAATGAATGGCGATTGTTGACAGTCTCTGAGTCATCAAGTTTGCTTAGGCTCGGGGGCCATCACTCGTGAGCTCAAAGTTGCCTCTTTGAAGGCTTATATTTTTTGGAGATTCCGACCCTGGGTTCGTGTGGGTGCAAAATTGTTGACACTAGTCTCCGAGTATTTCGGGGCGTACTCGATGGAGGGGTCCCTGCTGTGAACATGTTGAATTTTCTTTGGAGTACGAAATGCTTTTGGCGAAAGACATTCTTTGATAGCTTGGCGTAAATACATGTCATTGTGTTGCCGTAAGCCAGGCTTATGCGGACACGGGTCGTTCGACCGTTTGGCCCAGTACATCATTTCCTATTGGAACATCGTTTGTCATTTCCTGGTACAGGGTTGATTGCAAAGGAAACCATGTAAGCTTGTAGTGCGTGGACGTTGCCTCGTTAAAAACCTTGCCGGCAAAAACCCATTTCGGGATAAAAGGTCGGTCGAAGGAAAAGAGTGAAACATTTGCTCGAGGATTTTTGCGGGATTTTCCGATCGGGTGCCCTAGCAGTAGTACCATTTAAGCATCGATACATTCTAGTTGCTCGAAAGTTGTTCTCCTTCCATTGTGCCAAGCTAATAGGATCCCTTGCCAACTATTCTGAGGACACGGTACGGTCCTTCCCAATTCTGGCCCATCTTTCCTTCATTAGGGTTTCGGGTGTTGAGAGTAACATTCCTTAGGACTATGCCCGATCCCGAAATATCGGAGATTTGTTCTCCTGTTATAGTATCTTTCAATTTTCTGCTTCTGGGCAGCCATCCGAATCAGCGAGGCTTCCTGCCTTTCATTGAGTAGCTCGAGGGCCATTGTCATGGCCTCATTGTTCGAGCCCTCATTAGTGTGCTGGAATCTGGCGCTCGGCTCCCCGACTTCCACTGGTATCAACGCCTCGGCGTCATACACTAGAGAGAAAGGTGTTTCCCCGGTGCTTGATTTTGAGGTTGTTCGATAAGCTCATAGCACCTCGGGCAGCATTTCTCTCCATTTTCCCTTGACGCTCTCCAGTTTATTTTTTAAGTTTTGAATGATGGTTTTATTTGTGGATTCGGCCTGGCCGTTTGCACATGGATGGTAAGGCATTGATAGGATTATCTTGATTTTGTTATCTTCAAGGAACTGTGTTACCTTGCTTCCGATGAACTGCCTCCCATTATCGCACGTTATTTTGGATGGGATTCTGAACCGGCATGTGATACCATATGAAATTGATGACTTCCTTTTCTCTTATTTTCTCGAAGGCCTGTGCTTCTACCCATTTTGAAAAGTAGTCAGTCATAAATAAAATGAATCTAGCCTTACCTGATGCCGTCGGCAAAGGGCCAACAATATCCATTCCCCATTTTATGAATAGCCATGGTGATAAAACGGAATGATGTTTCTCGCCGGGTTGGTGGACCATGGGAGCGAATCTCTGGCACTAGTCACACTTTCGGACGAATTCTCTGGTGTCTTTTTCCATGCTGTCCCAATAGTAGCCCGCTCTGATCACCTTCCGGACCAAGGAATCGGCACCGGAATGATTTCCACAAGTGCCCTCGTGGATCTCTCGGAGTGCATAATCTGTGTCACCTGGTCCCAAGCATACCGCCAGGGGACCATAGAAAGTTCTCCTATACAGAGTCCCATTTTCGTCGAGCGAGAACCGGGCTGCTTTGGTTCGCATGGCCCTTGATTCTTTTGGATATGCGGGCAGCTTCCCGTCTTTTAAATAATCAATATATTTATTTCTCCAATCCCATGTCAGACTGGTGGAGCTAATCTCCGCGTGACCTTCCTCGACCACTTATTTAAACAATTGGAAAACAACTCTAGGGAGTAGGTCTTCTTTTTCAGTAGAAGATCCCAAATTCGCGAGGGCATCGGCCTCGCTGTTCTGCTCTCGAGGTACATGGACTAAGGTCCATTCTTTGAAGAAACGTAATGCGACTTGGATTTTGTCCAAGTACCTCTGCATCCTGTCGTTTCGAGCTTCATAGCTCCCATTCACCTGGCTCACTACGAGGAGCGAATCACATTTTTCCTCGACAGCCTCGGCTCTCAGACGTTTGGACAATTCTAAACCTGCAATCATAGCCTCGTACTCGGTTTCATTATTAGTCAATTTTGTGGTTTTTATGGATTGTCTGATTATGCCGCCAATGGGTGGATTTAGGACTATACCGAGCCCGGATCCTCTTATGTTTGTGGCACCATCTGTGAACAGGGTCCATACCCCGGAGGACGTGCCTGATTTCAATAAAAGTTCCTTCACTACCTCGGGTATGAGGGATGGTGAGAAATCGGCCACGAATTCTGCCAGAATTTGGGACTTGATGGTCATTCGAAGTTGATATTCGATATCATACCCTCCAAGTTCAATGGCCCATTTGGCCAATCGACCCGATAGCTCGGGTTTATGCAGTATACTCCGGAGGGGGTACGTTGATAGAATGCAGATACGGTGACACTGAAAATAGGGCTTCAGCTTATGCGAGGCACTTATCAGCGCGAGAGGCAATTTTTCTAGATGGGGATACCGAGTTTCGGCGTCCCCAAGGTTCGGCTCACGTAATAAATAGGAAATTGTGTACCTTTCTCCTCTCGAACCAATACACCGCTTACCGTTATTTCAGACATGGCCAGGTACAGGTATAGCATTTCATCCTCCTTGGGCGTGTGCAGCAAAAGTGGGCTAGTCAGGTATTGTTTCAGTTCTTCTAGGGCGTGTTGGCATTCTAGAGTCCATTCGAAGTTGCTCTTTCTTTTGAGTAGAGAGAAGAAATGGTGACTTTTGTCTGATGACCTTGATATGAATCTGCCCAGGGCCGCTATCCGCCCTGTTAGCCGTTGGACGGCTTTTACATTTTTCACCACCATGATTTCTTCGATGGCCTTTATCTTATCGGGATTGATCTCGATCCCCTGTTTGAAACCATGGAACCCAGGTATTTGCACGAACCCACTCCGAAGGCACACTTCTCGGGGTTGAGCTTCATGTTGTAACTTCTGAGGATGTCGAAAGTTTCCTGCAAATGGGTCAAATCCTGTGCGCACAAGGACTTGACTAGCATATCATCAATATATACCTCCATTTATTTACCTACTTGATGCTCGAACATTTTATTAACTAGGCACTGGTATGTTGCCCCTGCATTTTTTAGCCCGAAGAGCATTACGTTATAGCAGTATGTACCATAATTTGTGATGAACGAGGTTTTTTCCCTGTCCTCGAGGTTCATATGGATTTGATTATACACCGAGTAGGCATTGAGAAAAGTGAGGGTCTCGTGGCCGGCCGTAGCATCGATCAGATGATCGATATTAGGCAATGGGAAGGAATCTTTGGGCACGCCTTATTCAAGTCTTTATAATCTACGCACATTCTTAGCTTGTTCCCCTTTTTGGGCACTATTACTATGTTGGCCAGCCATTCGGGCTATTTTACCTCTCTAATGGATCCGATTTTAAGATGTTTCGTTACCTCTTCTTTGATGAAGGCATGTTTTACCTCAGACTGCGGTCTTCTCTTCTGCTTCACATGTTTAAATTTGGGATCAATGCTCAGCCTGTGGGAGGTTATTTCCAGTGGGATTCCTATCATATCTAGGTGGAACCAGGCGAAACAATCGATATTGTTACTAAGAAATTTAATAAACCTGCCCTGAGTTCGGGGGTCAACCCCGTTCCCAGGTATACCTTACGATCTGGGAGGTTCTCGATTAAAATGGTCTGCTCCAGTTCTTTGACTGTTGCTTTAGTCTCATCCGATCCTTTGGGGGAGACGAAGGTTCGAGGAGCAAAGAAATCTTCCTCGTCATCCTCGAGGGCCTGTGTGTTTATATCCTCGTCCGATATTGGGCATATGGGGATCGGTGCCTCATGGTGGACCGCGAACATTTCTTTTGTTGCCCGCTGTTCTCCATGTATGGTCGTGATGTCATCCCTCGTGGGAAACCTTACCACCTGATGCAAGGTTGAGGGTACTGCCTTCATGTTGTGTATCCAAGTCCTGCCGAGTAATGCATTGTACCTCATGTCATCATCGATGGCCTGGAACTCGATGTTCTGAATCACGCCGGACGTGTCGATCGGGACGGTGATCTCTCCTTTTATTACTTCGCTAGTCATGTTGAAGCTATGGAGGATTCGAGGGACGAGAATGACTCGATTGAGTAGTCCCAGCTGTTTTACTACCTCTGATCTAATTATGTTGGCCGAGCTTCCTGGATCCACGAGCACGCGCTTTATCCTGGTATTGTTTAAAAAAAACGAGATCACCAGCGCGTCGTTATGTTGTTCTATCATGGCCTTGAGGTCCTCCTTGCTGAATATGAGGGTGTCTTCGGGCATGCGGTTTCGGGTCAGTCCTTTTTCCATAGTGGACGTTCTTATTTGTTTGAACATGGGTCCTTGGGGAACGTCGGTTCCCCCAATAATCATGTGGACGTCATGTCGGAGAACCTTCCCTTCCGCCCGGATTGAGTTCGGTGGGGTACCGACATCTGGAGGTGTCGTGTCCTTCTCTCTGCTGTTTTAAAGTTTCTTGTTCCCGATTTGTTCACCGAGCCAGGTGCTCTGTCCTGAAACCGAAGATCTTGGACAAGAAAAAGTGTGAAAGATAACTTGCGTTGTGTAACGAAACCAGCAGGAAAATAATCACTATTATTTTTAACGCCACGGTGGGCGCCAAACTATTTACCGTTAAAATGGTAATAACAATTAAATTTGTTAATGGGACTCTAAAAATACGTGATCTATTCTTATGCTAGTTGTTAGAGCGGTTGATGCTAGGCGTATGTAGATGAGAGATGAAATGCGAGCTAAAACAGATTTATAATCAAACCGAGGGGATTACTATTCGGGCCTCGGACTGACCATAAAAGGCCTCAAGGTCGATGCCTGGGCTTGAGCTCGAGCTATCAGGCATGACCGGGAAGGGAATAGCAGTTAGGATATAATTAATGAAGGCTCTTTAAGGCAATTATCAAGCAATAAATGAAGAACAAGTATGAAGGCAATAAATGGAAGAGGTAGTCTCGAGCGTGTGAGTTAGAGAGAAAGTTGTTATTGATCTTGCGTAGAGTGGTTGGAGCAACAAATTGATCCTTACAAAGTGATGGGGATCCCATTTATATAGGAGGGAAATCTCGTTATAGTACAAAATGCATTAACTGTAAAGGCATGGAGACGTGACGGCTGGACGTGACATCTTGAGACAGGCTCCGGGTAGGTCAGCTTTTGTCAGATTTAGCCGTGTGCCTTGGGAATTCCCATCTCTCATACTATAGTTGTTCGTACGCAATGCCCTCCGGGGCCGGTACCTGACAACCCCCAAGGGTGAGTCTCGACCTTGGATTCGAGCCTCAAGGAGCATGACCGCGAGGCAACCTAGTGACAGGGAAATCGGGCCCCCGAATTTGCCGCATACTAATGGAAATTTTCAAATTTAGTTTCATCATTTACCATTTTGTATCTCAGGCCAATGAAGCAATATCAATTATTATAAATTCCAAAGAAACCAATTCATTCATGCGCAAATCATGCCAAGGTCGTACGGCCCAATCCAACATAAATAATTAAACTATGCACTGCCGAGGGTTGAATGGCACAAACCATAAATGCATCTATCTGCTATCGAGGCGTTTGGCGCTCCACAAAGGAGAAAATACATTTAAACAATCAATTCAAGATTTATTATGGGGCAATTATCCAAGGAAATACCAATTCTCATTAACGGTCAAAAAGATGAAGTTTAAACTTTTACAATCCCTTTACCAAGTTTCAATATGGTTTAAGCAATTAAATTAACAAGTAGGTTGCAAACATCGCAGGTATAACATGATTTGGGTCCCGGACATAAGCATAATAGTAGTTACGCATGGACTCTCGTCACCTCGTGCGTACGTAGCCCCCATAAATAGAAGCACATATTAAATCAATTCACCTATGAGGTTAATTCCCTCTTATAAGGTTAGGAAGGAGACTTACCTCGCTCTGAAGTTCCATAACCGGCTTTAACGCCTTTCCACCAACTCGAGCAGATGTCCATCACTCCAAAACTAGTCAATAAATGTGCAAATCAATAAATACATACTGTAACACTCATTATAATTCAATTTACAACAATTCCCAACTCTGCTCGAAAAGTCGATAAAATCACCCTCGGGCCCACATACCTAGATTCCGAAAATTTTCGAAGATAAACATTACCAATCACCCCCCCCCCCCCGAATACAAATATGTAATTTATTCCTAATTTCATGTCCAAATTTGTTGTCAAAATCCAAAAATACCAGTTTCTAGGTCTTTCTTCAAAATCCCAAATTTCTACAAATTTTCATGTCTAAATACATATATAAACCTTGTATTTAACTCACAACTAGTAGAAATCACTTATCTCATAGTAGATGATGAAATCTCCTCTTTAAAATATCCAAAATGTGCCCAACCAAAATGAAATATGAAGCAAAATTGGCCAAATCCCGTCTTTAAAATGACACTACTCAGCACTGCCTTTCTTCGCGATCGCGGAAAGGCCATCGCGGTCGCGAAGGCCAAAAAATGCATTGCCTCTAACTTCCCCTACATGTTCGTGACAGCTTGGTCGTGTTCACAGACCTTTAACCACCACCACCCCTTCGCGTTCGCATTCCAGTAGTCGCGTTCGCGAAGGCCAACCGCTCCAGGACCCACTCTCTCTTCCTACTACGCGTTCGCGGAAGACTTCTCGCGTTCGCGTAGGCTGTTCCAGGCCCTCTTCCGTGATCGCGGCCCTTGTGCCGCGTTTGTGATGAACAAACATCAATGGCCCCCAAAACCCCTCTTCGCGAACGCAGGACTCCTTTCGCGTTCACGAAGGACAACACCAGAACCAGCAACAGCAGTCGCCAAACAGCCCGAATTGATCTGAAATCACCCCGAAACACACCCGAGGCCCTCGGGACCCCGTCAAACCACAGCAACTAGTCCCATAACATGACACAAACTTGCTTGAGGCCTCAAATCACATCAAAATCATTATTCGCACCCTCAATTTGAGCTTAATGAAATTTAGAACTTCAAATTTCTATATTCGATGCTGAAACCTATCAAACCACGTCGGGTTGACCTCAAATTTTGCAAACAAGCATTTGACATTACAGACCTACTCCAACTTCCGGAATTGGAATCCAATCCCGATATCAAAAAGTCCACCCCCGTCCATACTTCCCAAAAACCTTCAAATTCCAACTTTCGCCAAATGACTCCAAAATGACCCATGGACCTCCACATCCACATTCGGACGCGCTCCTAAGACCAGAATAACCATACGGAGCTATTCTCAGGCTCGAAATCCCAAACAGACGTCAATAACATTGAAATATACTTCAACCCAAATTCATAAAATTCTTCCAAAATACCAACTTCCCACAATAGGCGCCAGAATGCTCCCGGGCCATCCGAACCTCGATTTGTACATACGTCCAAGTCCAAAATCATCATACGAACTTGATGAAACCTTCAAATCCCGGTTCCGAGGTCGTTTACTCAAAAATCCAACCTTATTCAATTCTTCCAACTTAAAGCTTCTAAAATGAGAATTTTCTTTCCAAATAAACTCCGACCTTCCCGAAATTCAATTCCGACCATGCGTACAAGTCATAATACCTGAAATGAAGCTGCTCATGGCCTCAAACTACCAAACAACGTGATAAAGATCAAAATGATTGGTCGGGTCGTTACATTCTTTCCCACTTAAACATACGTTCGTCGTCAAACGTGCTATGAACTGCTCCGGAGTTTGTCTGAAATCTCTGCTTAACACCTCGTGCACCTACCCGTGCTACCACAACTCAGTTGAGCACATTAGCTCGAGCCAATTTGATGATCATCCCCTTTATTTAGTCAAATAAGCCTACGAGTCAAATTCCAACATCCGAAATTCTCCACTAGGCCTGGTTCCAACAAACGAACACCGTATCAATCATAACACACTATATCAAACACGATTGTATACCCTTACTGAATTCATACCATGCACTGCATAATTCATATGACATAATAACATCCTTTGATAAACATAGCCGAAATTCCTCGAATCTGATGCCCAAAACACACCTCATGACCCCGATAAGTTTTGTTCCAACCCTTGAAATGCTGCCACGATAGAAGAGATGCGTAGAAATTCATAACCAACTGCCAACTCAACCAATCATTGAGTCCCTCCTCTTGACAAGATCCATTACATCCTTTTGAGTTGAATAACGATATTTCTTTAATATTCCTTATATAAATCTGATCGCACTAATTATAGATCCAAAAATCTCGTCTCACAAGTATAAACGCTCAGGCAATAAGCCACCTCAGACACTGCCAAAAATCTCATATGATGCCACAATGTGCCAACAAGCTACAAACTCGAATGTGATACATAAGGAAAACGAACTCTGGAAAGAACTACTCAACCCACGTAACTAATTAAACAACCAAAAGGATGTGATGAACCTTCCTCAAAAAATGAGAAACAAGACACACAAGAATATATATGGGGAATTGTACTCAACATTACACTGTTGCGGTGTACAACCCGACCCACACATGATACCGTTACGGCGTGCAACCAGATCCAACCATGATACTTGTGGCAGCATGCCTCCTGTTCCAAACAACATACCTGTGGAGGCGTGCAACCCGATCCACACATAACAATCTACAAGGAAAAACTTACCGAGCTAGAATGCTCATACCTGCGGAAGGCCTGAATGTCGACCACAAGCATGCCAAATGCATAACATCATCCCTGGGGAGACAGATAGCGCCATACGCTACAAAACTCAAGCACGACTAAGGTACAATAAATGACCTGCATCTCGAGAGCCATCCTGCTCATATAACACCACAAACTACACGAGATCTCAATACGAGCGCGAATAATCAAACTGCCTCACAACCCACACGGCACAATAGAGATTCCACGGAATGGTTGACGATAGAAATAATATCCAAGGCCCAAAGACTCCTCCATAAACAATGTTATGCTGAAATGAACACATCCGGCTTGATAGAGAGCCCATATTCACATTTAGATCTACCCACGGACCTCAAGCTGATTCTGATTGTACCGCACCGAGCTAATAACCTTTCAAGGATTCACAATAATCCCTTTTTCCCATGACAAACAAGAACAACCATCAAATCCGGAACAAACTTCCACAATCCACAACCAAATGAACCGAGCGCCCTTCAAGCATAAATTCTCACATCAGCGATAGTACCATAATTTTCATAATTGGTTTTAATCTTTAATCAATCAAGTGACTACATATCACACTTATACAATCTTCCCGTGGGATACACTTCCACGACCTTCCGCACCAGGTAACATGTCTCCACATCCATACCACCTGCCATACTAATGATGTAGAGCAAATCAAGAATCTGCAAATCAGTACACAAAGCCTCTCACGCAGGACACCGATCTCAGGTGACGCTAAAGTCAATACCAGCTTACTCTAAACATATGAATCCTTTCCTGCTCATTCGAGCTCGTGACATTCTTGTCAATACCAAACTGCAACCTTGATCCTCAACTTTCAAATTTTATGTCGCTCACCGCATCGATCTTGCCAATACGCGAGCGCCCAAGAATTTCATCATAACTTCTGAACCACTAATAGGATACACACTTAATCATATAGAAACCTTTCACTTTAATCATTTCAGGAGAACCATTGCAACACATTCCTGCATTCTCATAACCATAGAAAACACAATCCTCAAGTAGTGGTCTAAACCACCATAACTCTTCTGGAATCCATCTACACAAAACAAGCCGTAATACTCGAATGCCTCCAAATAAATCAAATTACGGAGGCCATCAAACCTCGCACATACCGCCACAAATCACCTGCATGACTTAACACGTTGAAGGAACTGATCATTGCCACTATCATGCCGATTCAACCATTGCTAATCGATCCGACCTCTTCTAATTTACTCTGGACTAGCCTTAGGAATAATAATAGCTCCATTCAAAATATAACGAACCCACATCCGCACTCATCTTAAGTGAACTTATTTCATGGGACCACGTAGTCTCAAAACCCATGAACCATCTCATACTCTCCTTGTGCGCATATTCACATCTTCAACTGTTACACACATTCTGATAATTCCTTTATGAATCCGAAGTTATTTTTTCCCGTTCCTCCAATGCTACGCTACAGCCCGAAGACAACATAAAACACTCCAAGCCCCTTTTCATAATCCGCCGCAAAAGCTCGATACTTAACCATACTACGAACTTGAAATCCTTAGGCACCACACTTTAACTTTTGAATCCACTAGGACCGTTGTTGAGAGCCATCCACTCTGACTTTGTCCCGAATATAATCAAACTCCAAGGCTCTGCTAGCACATGAACACCCCCTCTAAGAAGCACCCGGCTAAATTGTGTCCCTTGTACAACACATCAACACGAAGCATAAACTCTGAGTTTTCCCAAAGCCTGAACATGAGTTGACAAGGTCAAATATAGCACACATTCCCCAAATCCTTTGCTCAAATTACCATAGATGTTTTCTTTCCTTAGTTGTAATAACCCACCAATATGCTGATAACCAGAAACCTCATAAGTAGACAATCCTGCAATCCAATCATAGACAGTGGGGCTCTCCCACTAGGCTTGAAGCTACAATTACATAATCCTGGAACCTACCAAGATTCCTTCTTCCTCATTGACATGATCTCGCACAATCGACCTGCCAAATTTCTTGAAATTTTCGGTTAACCATTTCATGAACGCTCTGAATCACTAGCCATATTCGCATGATCGACCTTTTACCGGATAACCAGTAGAATTCTTCATAGAAGCTTTGTCAACACCACGCAACCGCTAACCTACTCACAAGTGATAACCCACATTTGGAAATTCCATGCCGACATCTTCCAACGACGCTACTCTGGGTACAATTACTACGAAATCAATAAACCATCCTGATCCTGTGCTCCTTCACCAGATGTACAAGTCCGTTCACTCCCTATCGACATCACTAAAATTGTGACAATACATTCCAATTTGAAGTCATGTTTCATTCCTCTTCATATCAAGCAAACTCCTTTCTGTCGCATCTAATCTTCCCCTAGTATACTAGCTAACATTCCAAATTAAGTTCGTAGACCTAGTCACTGTCCACCATGAATCCCAAATAACTCTAAACTTTCCCCAAGGCATGTGGCTATCCTACCACAAAACCCATATGTTACTCTTCCACTCTCCCACTTAGGTCGAACCCTCTCCTTTAAGCAACTACTCGACTTTTGTTTCTTACACTTGGCCTTCTAAAAATTTAACCACCACAAGACACCTCACACATGTCCTTCCTCAACTTTCGCTGCCCAGTTGTTGCCTTAAATCAAAAGTTGTCTCTGTAGCACTTGAACCTATAGATCGCTACCGGCTTTATACCTCTCCGAAGGTCATCTTTCTTGAGTCATCATCACTAGGAACACCAATTCGATCCTAAACTACTGCACACTACAATCTTTGACAACTACTTCCTCGGCACCATTTCATGATACCCTGCCCCAAGACGAATTGAAGAAGACCATAACACTGGCAAACTTAATACATCCAATCAAGGATGACGACACCACATCACAGATGAAAAGTCCACCACTCTTGAAAATACCAAGTCTCGTTACTCAATCAACCCAAACCTGAACATTCTTAATCTGATTGCCTTTACTCCGCTTGAAATAAAACACTAAACCTCTGAATCATGCAATGAGAAAAACCTCCTTTTAAATCATTCATTGCCCCGACACGTAGACAAGCATCCTACAATTACATTAATACTGTGCGATAACAACTCATGAACATTATAGAAACCTGTGAATAGCCCCAAAACCATTAGAAATACGACTATTGAGCTGAAATGATAGAACATCCTTCTGCAAGGCGACGACATTAGCCAATCGAATATGTAGGGAGATACATCCTGCACTACGTCAAAAGTGCCATTAAAATTCCTTGATTCCCAATTGATAACAAGTGCTTCACGTTGCATGATGAGAAATCAGGAAGGGAAGTGCTCCTAACAGCCATGTAGCCTCTCGAAGATCAGTACAAACGTCTCCGTACTGATCCGCAAGACTCTACTAGACATACTCATGACTCATGAGACCTAAGTGAACCTAGTGCTCTTATATCATGTTGTCACGACCCAAAATCCATTAACCCCATTCCTTATTTTAGCATTTTTGAAATCACAATTCCCTTCAATTAAATAGTAAGAGATAAAAAATTTATAGTAAATGAGAATACTTTTACAACTTTAATACAAAACAACCCAAAATCACTCCAAAACTCGGTGTCACAAGTGCATGAGCGTTAACTAGAAAGTATGATAAATTACAACATCTGTCTAGAATACAAAATTAGACTGGAAAAATATAAAAGTAACTCAGATGGAGACCATGTGCATGATGCGGACTCGTAACGTGGAATGCAACTCAGCTAAGTCCTGCAATAACCACGCCTCTGTGCCCATAAGGCCACTAGACCTATATGCACCTGCACAAAAATGTGCAGCAAGTGTAGTATGAGTACGTAAATCAATGTGTACCCAATAAATATCCAGCCTAACCTCGAAAAAGTAGTGACGAGGGGTCGACTCCGATACTTTCTATGGGCTAACAATAAAATACTGATAATATAATTAAGCATGAATTGGGTAGAATGGTTGTAAACTCAATAACATGAAGTAAGTGAACAATTATTTTGTTAATGGAAATTTCCAAATTTATATTCATCATTTACCATTTTGTATCTTAGGCCAATGAAGCAATATCAATTATTATAAATTTCAAAGCAACCAATTCAATCATGTCGAGGTCATACGGCCTGATCCAATATAAATATTTAAACTGTGCACCATCGAGGGTCGAACAACACGAACCATAGATGGATATATCTGCTACCGAGGCGTTTGAACCATTCCACAAAAGATAAAATACATTTAAAATAACCAATTCAAGATTTATTAAGGGGAAATTATTCAAGGAAATACCAATTCTCATTAACGATCAAGAAAATGAAGTTTAACCTTTTACAGTTCCTTTACCAAGTTTCAATATGATTTAAGCAATTAAATTAATAAGTAGGTTGCAAACATCGCATGTATAACATGATTTGGGTCCTAGACTACCCATACATAAGCATAATAGTAGCTACGCACGTACTCTCATCACCTCTTGCGTACGTAGAACCCACAAATAGAAGCACATAGTAAATCAATTCACCTATGGGGTTATTCCCTCTTACAAGGTTAAGAAAGAGACTTACCTTGCTCCGAAGTTTCATAACCGACTCCAATGCCTTTACAACAACTCGAACTGATGCCCATCACTCCAAAACTAGTCAATAAATGTGCAAATCTATAAATTTATACTCTAATACTCATTATCATTCAATTTTCAACAATTCCCAACTCCGCTCGAAAAGTCGATAAAATCACCCTCGGGCCCACATGTCCGGATTCAAAAACAATTCAAAGATAAACATTACTCATAATCCCACGAACTCAAATATGTAATTTATTCTTAATTTCATGTCCAAATTTGTTGTCAAAATCCAAAAATACCAGTTTCTAGGTCTTTCTTCAAAATCCCAAATTTCTACAAATTTTCATGTCTAAATATATATATAAACCTTGTATTTAACTCACAACTAGTATAAATCACTTATCTCATAGTAGATGATGAAATATCCTCTTTAAAATCTCCAAAATGTGCCCAACCAAAATGAAATATGAAGGAAAATTGGCCAAATCCCGTCTTTAAAATGACACTGCCCAGCACTGCCTTCTTCGCGATCGCGAAGGCCAAAAAATGCATTGCCTCTAACTTCCCCTATGCGTTCGTGACAGCTTGGACATGTTCGCGGACCTTTAACCACCACCACCCCTTCGCGTTCGCATTCTAGCAGCCATGTTCGCGAAGTCCAACTGCTCCAGGCCCCGCTCCTTCTTCCTTTTATGCATTCGCGCAGACTTCACGCGTTCGCGTAGGCTGTTCTAGGCCCTCTTCCGCGTTCGCAACCCCTGTGTTGTGTTCGTGATGGAAAAACATCAGTGGCCCCCAAAAACCCTCTTTGCAAACGTGGGACTCTCTTTGCATTCATGAAGGACAACACCAGAACCAGTAACAGCAGCAGCCAAACAACCCGTATTAATCCGAAATCACCCCGAAACACACCTGGGGCCCTCGGGACCCCGTCCAACACACCAACCAGTCCCATAACATGACACAAACTTTCTCAAGGCCACAAATAACATCAAACAACATCAAAAATAATGAATCGCACCCTCAATTCGAGCTTAATGAACTTTAGAACTTCAAACTTCTACATTCAATGCTGAAACCTATCAAATCACGTTCGATTGACCTCAAATTATGCACACAAGTCACATTTGGCATTACGGACCTACTCCAACTTCCATAAAAATCGGAATCAAAATCCAACCCTAATATCAAAAAGTCTACCCTCGGTCAAACTTCCTAAAAACCTTCAAATTCCAACTTTCGCCAAATGACTCCGAAATGACCCACATACCTCCAAATCAACATCTCGATGTGCTCCTAAGACTAGAATCATCATACAGAGCTATTACCAGGCTTGGAATCCCAAACGGATGTCAATAACATTGAAATACACTTCAACCCGAATTCATGAAATCCTTCCAAAATACCAACTTCCCACAATAGTTGTCAGAACGCTCCCGAGTCATCCGAACCCCGATCCTAACATACGCCCAAGTCCAAAATCATTATACGAACCTGATGAAACCTTTAAATCCCGGTTCCGAGATCGTTTACTCAAAAATCCAACCTTAGTCAATTCTTCCAATTTAAAGCTTCTGAAATGAGAATTTTCTTTCCAAATCAACTTTGAACTTCTCGAAACTCAATTCTGACCACGCGTACAAGTCATAATACCTGAAGTGAAACTTCTCATAGCCTCAAATTACCAAACGATGCACTAGATCTCAAAACGATCGGTCGAATTGTTACAGGAAATTAGCAGCGGGATTCATGGATAGGGAGGCAGAAGAGATGATTTATAGGGAAATCTCATGACCTTGCATGAATTTGTGCAAGGTCTAGTGATTGATGTTCTTAGGAGCATGAGAGAATAGAGAACGAAAGGGGAAAGGGGGCGGCTTGTCAAAAGAGAAATAATTGTAGGGTTAGGGTAGGTGGGGTCGTCTCTTAGGTTAAGCTTAGGGGAAGGGATCTGGGCCGTTGATCTTTTTGTCCTGATAATTTGGGGTTTAAGCTTTTTAATGAGGAATTTCAATGGTCATTTGATTCTTGTTATCCAATGGCTATGATTAAATCTGCTAAATGTATTTAAACTAAAGAGAAAAATGGATACAAAATCGTGAGCTGTTTATTTAAGAAACGAACAACCTAGATCAATTGTGTTTGTTTCGTGTTTGTTGGAGACAGATAACTTGGCACAATCTCATTAGTCCAGAAGAGGCGACGAGGATTGCCAAGGTGGATAGAAGGGAGTTGGACCTGGGTTCGATTTGGTTTTAAGCTTGGCAATTGACTAAGTTTAATTTAAATGGTAGCCATTCTATGTTTAATTAAAGAATTGCAATTATAGCCTTTTAGCATTTTAACCCTTTTAAAATTATTTAAATAAATTTAATTATTTTCAACAAAACGTAATAAAAATTATAATTATCAAATATACCACTAATTATTGTAATTACTTGTTTGTAAAATACTCTGTCTTCTAAATTATGGCACTAATTTTGAATTATTAACATAATAGTCTAATTATCTAGAAATTAAGGAGTAATTCGTTAAATTAGTTATAAAGCCTATGTGATGTGTATAACAGTTATTTTAACAATCTTAAAATATTAAGCATGATATATTTCATAATTATAATTATAATACTAAATTATTAATTTCAAAACCACTAATAGTTAATTAATTTTTTAAAAATAGGTATTATTAATTGAAAATATTTTCAAAACATCCATTGCAAATTATTAAGTATACATTAATTAATTTTAAAAGGGAGGGTCAAAATTGATCACTAACAAGAATGTAAATATGTATATGTATATGTATATATATATATATATATACACTTAATCTTGGTGTTTGATTTTGTTAGTATTGCATGAACAAAAAATGAAAAAAATAACAAAATTTAAAATTTGTGACTTTTTTCGAAGATGGATTTCCTCGACTATATTCTTGAGGGATCAAAGTCGAAGAAAAAAATATATTTTGTTTTGCTTAGGTAGTGTAACAACTCCCCCTTAGTTTTTCTTTGTGCCGCAATTCTTTTTCAAGGATTTTGCTTAAACCGGGTGTAGTTAGTTTTTTTTGTTAGGAATAGGTAAGTCTTTTGCTCTGGTGGTAAATGGAGATAACTTTTCTTAATTTTGTTGTGCCTTGAGAGTAGCAAGTGACTTAGTCGTGATGCCTAGGCTTAGTTCTTGACTATTGGATAAGTGCCTGAAATTATTTTAGTTTGATGCTGCTTAACTGCTTTGACTAGAGAGTCTGGATAGATCATGTCTTAAGTGAGTTATGTACCGAGGTGACGACCCGACCCGTCGTCTCATGAGTTACCGCTACGTTTCTCCCATTTTCTGTTTCTATACGCTTCGATATCCGGGTCATATGTAGTCGAGTTAATTTGGAATGGTTTTGATAAGAAATGAGACACTTAGTCTCTTTAAGGAAGGCTTAGTTTGGAAAAGTCAATCGGAAGTTAACTTATGTGTTAGAGGGCTCGGATGTGAATTCTGATGGTTCGGGTAGCTCCGGAAGGTGATTTGTGACTTAGGAGCGTGATCGGAAGTGATTTTGGAGGTCTGGTATAGAATTAGGCTTGAATTGGCTAAGTCAGTATTTTGGCGATTTCCGGTTAATGGGTGAGATTTTGATACGGGAGTCGGAATAGAATTCTGAGAGTTGTTGTATCTTCGTTAGGTGATTTGGGATGTGTGTGCAAAATTTCAGGTCATTCGGACGTGGTTTGGTTGGGTTTTTTATCGAATGCGTGTTTTAGAAGTTTTAAAAGAACTTAGGCTTGAATTCGATGATTTTGGTGTTAGTTGAGGCGTTTTGATGATTGGAACAAGTTTGGATGATGTTTTAAGATATGTTAGTGCTTTTGGTTGAGGTCCAGGGGGCTTCGGGGTGATTTCGGATGGCTAACGGGAACTTTTGAAGTTGGAATATTTCATAATAGACGAAAGTTGTAAATGAGTGCGCACAAAACCTCACTTTGGACAATTATATCTCTAGCTATATAAGGATTTGTGTAATCTACAACCTATCAAATTAAAGCCCTTTGGGTCTAGTTTCCAACGCAATAAACCGTTCGTCATTTGGAGGTGCATACAGAAAGTTAAGACCATTTTACTGGGCATGTGTCACTAGCACACCCAGATGCGCGATCGCGCTAGTGAACGCGCATATTGCGAAGTTTTCTGCCTTCGTCGCACTACCTGAGCGTGCCCAGGTGCGCGATCGCGCTAGTAGCAGGCCCCTAAATACCCCAAGACTGGGTATAGAGAGTTCCCAAGTCATATTTGGAGCAAGGGCTTGCTCTCTCAAGAGGAATCTGTCCCACTCTTCATTTCTATGATCTAAGGTAAGATTTTTGGAGCATTTTGAGTTGATTACTACTCCTAAATACTTATATTAACATGGATTGATCTTGAAAATCCTTAGATTTTCCTTCAAATGCTTGAATTTATCAAGAACACCACAAGTGGGGATTCTTAAAATTCTTACTACAAGAGGTATGTCTATCATCTCCAACTACTCTATAGTGATTATTTATGTATGATATATACATTAGAACTTGGGGTATGGTGATTGGAGGCCATAAACTTCCAATTTAAATCCATGATCATGGTAGGGGTTTAAAGGTGATTAGTTGGTGGAATTTTGTTAGTTGGGTGTGAATGGTTGATCACACATGTGATGTTAGGAGTATAAATTGTTAAAGACTAATGGTGGGATGTAATTGTTGGTTAATGGTGATAGTTGGAGGAACCAATACTATAGTTATGAGGTGTAAATATCTATGCCTACAAGATGTTTGATAATAGGCCTACATGGCATAAGTTATGGGAATTATTACTAATATTGGCCCTATTGAATGTTGTATTGTAGATTGAAGTTACCTAAGAGTAGTGGATCATTGTAGTACCATTAAGGGGCAAGTCCCAGATATGTATGGCTAAAACTCCGTCTTTTAGAAATCGAGCTTCATCGATGGTTGTGTGATTTTGGTCAGATTCGACGCAGGAGGAGGCCAATTTGAGAGGCAAGGGCATAGCGAGCTAGAGTTTTGGCCGGTTTGAGGTGAGTAATAATTTTAAATGATGTCCCGAGGGTTTGAAACGCCGAATTTGCACAACGTAGTGCTATACTAAGTTGAGATACACGCTATGTGACGAGTGTGAGGTTCAATGCTATGGAGATTGTGACTTGGTCCATCCCGAATGATATTTTACTACATTTTTTATTGAGACATATACTTTATTATTGTGAATTGGTCTTGTTGCCATGCTTGGGGCCTTGTGCCGACCTGTAGAACCCTTAGGGGATTTTTGACTGGTTTTCCTCACTTATTTTGTTAAAGAATTTATATCCTCAGTCATGTTTCCAATTGTTTAAAAATGATATGAACCAGATTTTTGAAATGTTAATCATAAATAGAAAGAGATATGAGGGCTGAGATCCCAACCGTACATTATGCCCGAGAGGCTGTGATTTTTAAATGACTGAGAGGGGTCGAGGACCCAATAGTGAGGATATTTTATATGATATGGATCGGGCTGCACGCCGCAGCAATTACTTATATGGATCGGGCTGCACGCCGCAGCAATTATATAGCGCTTGGGCTGAAGGAGCCCCTCCGGAGTCTGCACATCCCCAGTGAGCGCAGTCGACTTATTATTATGGATTGGGCTGTACGCCACAGCGATATACGGATCGGGCTACACGCCGCAGCGATTTATATATTTATTGATTCGGTTATCGTGAGAAGTATATGAATTGAGAACTGAGGATAAGAACGAATAAATGAACTGAAATTCTTGAGGAGATGATTTATACTGATTATATCTGTTTTACCTGGTTTAAAGAATTTCACATGATTTCCTCATTCACTGCTGCTTAAATGATTTTACTGTTTTGATATAGAATTGCTTAGTGCCTTTACGTGATTTCATACTGTAAGCCATTATTTATTGTTATTACTCACTGGGTCGGAGTATTCACAATACTCCCTGCACCATGTGTGCAGGTACAGGTATTCCTGAGGCATAGAGCGAGCTTTCCTGTCGTTCTGTTTTCATCGGAGTTATCGAGGTAGCTGCATGGCGTTCGCAGACCTGATTTCTCCTTCTATCTCCACTTATTATTCCGCATTTTAGACATATTTCTGTATTTGATTGTTGAAACCTTGTATTATAGGCTCAGACTTGTGACACTGGATCAGTGGGCTATTTTACAAAGATTTTTCGTGATTATGGTTTCCGCACATTTCATCTGTTAAATTCATACTTCTATTTATATTAAATTGGTATTAAATCTCGAAAATTGGTATTGAATTATAAAGAAAGAGATTGTGAGATGTTAATTGGTCGGGCTTGCCTAGCATTGTGTTGGGCGCCATCACGGCCGGGGTTGGGGTCGTGACAAGTTGGTATCAGAGCCTAGGTTACTTGATCTCGCGAGTCATGAGCTGGTTTAGTAGAGTCTCGCGGATCGGTACGGAGACGTCTGTATTTATCCTCGAGAGGCTGCAGAACCTTTAGGAAAATTTCATATTCTTGAAACTCTTGTCGTGCGAACTTGTTGATCTGAGTGCTAAACTTCTGTTATTCTATTCTCTTGCAGATGGCGAGGACTCGCACTACCAGACGAGGTAGACGACCACCAGTGCCACCCACTGAGGTCACCAGAGGCTGTGGGAGCGGTTGTGGACGTGGTAGAGTCAGAGTAGCGAGGGCATCACCTGTTGATCCACCAGCTGCCCCAACTCCGGATCAGGCTCCAGCAGCAGCACCGGTTCAGGAAACAGTAGTGCCGATCATGATTCTGGGTCTACAGGAGGCCTTGGCACAGATCTTGACAGTTTGCACAGGCCTGGCTCAGGCAGTTTCAGCCACCACAACAGTAGCTACTTCACAGGTCGGGGGAGGCAATCAGACCCCCGCTGCTCGCACACCTGAGCAGGTAGTGCAGGGACTACAGACATCGGGGGCACCTCCAGCTCAGCCGGTTGCACCAGCTCAGGAGTTTGTTGTGCCAGTCATGATGGATGATGAGCAGCGTCATATTGAGAGGTTTGGTAGACTCCAGCCTCCGTCATTCAGTGGTTCTGAGGGCGAGGATGCCCAGGGTTTTCTTGAAAAGTGTTAGTGGATGCTCCATACAACAGCGATTCTTGAGTCTAGTGGGGTGGCATTTACTACTTTTCAGTTTACTGGGGTTGCCTTCACTTGGTGGGAGGCATACGAGAGGCGTAGGCCAGTTGGTGCAACGCCCCTGACTTGGCAGGAAGTCTCCAATCTCTTCTTGGAGAAGTATGTACCACAATCTCGTAGGGAGGACTTGCGTAGGCAGTTTGAGTGGCTAAAGCAGGGAGATATGACTGCGTCACAGTATGAGGTGAGGTATTTTGAGTTGGCTTGTCATGCCGTTTGGATGGTTCCAACCGATCGTGAGAGGATCAAGAGATTTGTGGATGGCCTTAACTACCATCTCTGTATCTTGATGACTAGAGAGAGGGTATTGGGTGCTACATTCGAGGAGGTGGTTGATATCGCTCGTGAGATTGAGATGCTTCGTCATCAGGTTAGAGAGGAGAGGGAGGCCAAGAGCCCTTGAGGCTCTGGCAGTTTTAGTGGTGCTCCTTTGAGGGGCCAGTTCCAGCAAGGTAGAGATCGTTCTTTTAGGCACGCTCAGTCGGCCCGTCCAGAGTATCATGGGCCATCTTCAGGTCGTGGTTATCACGGGTCGTAGCAGGGCCAGTCATCACTCAACGCCCTTCCAGCTCAGAGTTCATCTCGTGCCCCATCAGTCCAGGGTTCTTCCGTGGCAGGTCCTTCTTTTGGCCATTCTGGTGCCAGGGGTTCCCTTCAGTCCCCATCTCCAGCACCGGGTAGTTGTTATGAGTGCGGAGAGTTTTGGGCATATGGGGAGGCAGTGTCCTCGACTTCGTGATAGTCAGTATCAGCAAAGGGGTCATCCCTTGACTTCTGCTCCAGTTACTTCACTACCTGCCCAGCCAGCTAGGGGTGGAGGTCAGGCAGCCAGGGGTCGCCCCAGAGGGGGATGTCGATCATGCGGTGGCCAGGCTCGTTTCTATGCTATTCCAGGCAGGACATAAGCTATTGTTTCAGATGCTATCATTACAGGTATTGTTTCAGTCTGCCATAGAGATGCCTTTGTATTATTTGATCCCGGTTCCACTTATTCTTATGTGTCCTCATATTTTGCTCATTATTTGGGTACGCCCCGGGAGTTTCTTGCTTTACCTGTTCATATGTCTACCCCGTTGGGCGATACTGTTATTGTGGACCATGTGTACCGGTCATGTGTTGTGACTATTGGGGGTCTGGAGACCCGAGTCGATCTATTGCTATTGAGCATGGTGGACTTTGATGTATTTTGGGCATGGATTGGTTATCTCCGTGTCATGTTATTCTAGACTGTCATGCTAAGATAGTCACTTTGGCTATGCCGGGTGTACCGCGGATCGAGTGGTATAGTGTGACTGATTATGTTCCTAGTAGAGTGATATCCTTCTTGAAGGCACAACGTATGGTTGGGAAGGATTGTCTTTCATATCTAGAGTTTGTGAGGGATGTTGGAGCTGAGACTCCTAGTATCAATTCGGTCCTAGTTGTGAGGGATTTTCCCGATATGTTTCCTGCAGACTTGCTGGGCATGCCACCGGACAGGGATATTGATTTTGGTATTGACCTGGTGCCGGGCACTCAGCCCATTTCTATTCCGCCATATCATATGGCACCAGCAGAGTTGAAGGAATTGAAAGTACAGCTTCAGGAACTCCTAGATAAGGGGTTTATTCGGCCTAGTGTGTCCCCTTGGGGTGCACCAGTTTTGTTTGTGAAGAAGAAAAATGGCACGATGAGAATGTGCATTGATTATAGGCAATTGAACAAAGTAACAATTAAGAACAAGTATCATTTACCTCTCATTGATGATTTATTTGATTAGCTTCAGGGAGCGAGGGTGTTCTCCAAGATTGATCTCCGTTCGGGTTATCACCAGTTGAAGATCAAGGAGTCAGATATTCTTGAGACTGCTTTCAGGATTAGATATGGTCATTACAAGTTTCTTGTCATGTCTTTTGGGCTAACCAATGCCCCAGCAGCGTTCATGCACTTGATGAACAGTGTATTTCGGCCTTATCTGGATTCGTTTGTTATCGTATTCATTGATGATATTATGGTGTACTCACGTAGCCAGGAGGAGCATGTCGAACATTTGCGTGTAGTGTTGCAAAGATTGGAGGAGGAGAAGCTTTATGCAAAATTCTCCAAGTGTGAGTTTTGGCTCAGTTCAGTGGCATTCTTGGGACACATAGTTTCCAGCAAGGGTATTCAGGTTGATCCAAAGAAGATAGAGGTGGTGCAGAGTTGGTCTAGATCGTCCTCAGCCATAGAGAAATGGAGTTTTCTTGGGTTAGCAGGCTATTACCGCCGGTTCGTTCAGGGATTTTCATCCATTGCATCACCTTTGACCAAGTTGACTCAGAAGGGTGCTCAATTTGTATGGTCAGATGAGTGCAAGGAGGGCTTTCAGAAGCTCAAGATAGCTTTGACCACAGCTCCGGTATTGGTGTTGCTATCAACTTCAGGCTCATATACTATATATTGTGATCTTTCTAGAGTTGGGATTGGTTGTGTGTTGATGCAGGAAGGTAGAGTTATTGCCTATGCTTCTCATCAGTTGAAACCACATGAGAAGAAGTACCATATTCATGACTTAGAGTTGGCTGCTATAGTTCATGCCTTGAAGGTTTGGAGGCACTACTTATATGGCGTATCTTGTGAGGTATTCACTAATCATCGCAGTCTTCAGCATTTGTTTAAACAAAAGGACCATAATTTGAGGCAGCGGAGATGGCTAGAATTTCTTAAAGATTATGATATTACTATTCTGTATCATCCGGGAAAGGCCAATGTAGTGGCCGACGCTTTGAGCTGGAAGGCGGTGAGTATGGGGAGTTTGGCGTACATTCCAGTTGGGGAGAGGCCCCTTGCAGTTGATGTTCAAGCCTTGGCTAATCGGTTTGTGAGGCTAGATATTTCTGAGCCCAGTCGGGTGTTGGCTTGTGTGGTTTCTCGGTCTTCCTTATATGATCGCATCAGAGAGCACCAGTATGATGATCCGCATTTGCTTGTCCTTAAGGATAGGGTTCAGCATGACGATGCCAGAGATGTGACCATTGGTGATGATGGCGTGTTGAGGATGTAGGGCCGGATCTGTGTGCCCAATATGGATGGGCTTAGAGAGTTGATTCTAGAGGAGGCCTATAGCTCGCGGTATTCTATTCATCCGGGTGCCGTGAAGATGTATTAGGATTTGAGGCAGCACTATTGGTGGAGAAGAATGAAGAAAGATATTGTGGGATTTTTACCTTGGTGTCTCAATTGTCAGCAGGTGAAATATGAGCATCATAGATCGGGTGGCTTGCTTTAACAGATGGTTATTCTCGAGTGGAAGTGGGAAAGGATCACTATGGACTTTGTGGTTGGACTTCCTCGGACTTTGAAGAAGTTTGATGCTATTTGGGTGATTGTGGATCGGCTGACCAAGTCCGCGCACTTCATTCCTGTGTGTACTACCTATTCTTCAAAGTGGTTGGCAGGGATTTATATCTAGGAGATTGTTCGGTTGCATGGTGTTCCGGTTTCCATCATCTCAAATAGAGGTACTCAGTTTACTTCGTAGTTTTGGAGAGCCGTGCAGAGAGAGTTGGGTACTCAAGTAGAGTTGAGCACAGCGTTTCATCCACAGACGGACGGACAATCCGAGTGCACTATTCAGATACTGGAGGACATGTTGCGCGCCTGTGTTATTGATTTCGGAGGTTCTTGGGATAAGTTTTTTCCGCTTACAGAGTTTGCCTACAACAACAGCTATCAGTCCAGCATTCAGATGGCACCATAAGGCCTTGTATGGGAGACGGTGTAGATCTCCAGTTGGTTGGTTCGAGCCTGGCGAGGCTAGGATATTGGGAACAGACTTGGTTCAGGATGCCTGAGAGAAGGTGAAGGTGATTCAGGAAAGACTTCATACAGCACAGTCGCGTTAGAAGAGTTATGCGGACCGGAAGGTTCGAGATGTGTCTTACATGGTTGGTGAAAAAGTCTTGCTGAAGGTTTCACCCATGAAGGGTGTTATGAGATTCGGAAAGAGAGGGAAGTTGAGCCCGCGGTTCATTGGACCATTTGAGGTACTTAAGAGGATAGAGGAGATGGCTTATATGATGGTCTTGCCACCAGCCTATTGAGTGTGCATCCGGTATTCCATGCATCTATGCTTTGGAAGTATGTTGGGGACCCGTCTCATGTTTAGGACCTCAGCACGGTTCAGTTGTAGGGTGATTTGACCTATGATGTGGAGCCAGTGGCAATTTTGGGTCGTCAGGTTCAAAAATTGAGATCAAAAGATATAGCATCAGTGAAAATGCAGTGGAGAGGTCGCCTCGCGGAGGAGGCTACTTGGGAGACCGAGCGGGAGATGTGGAGCATATATCCCCACTTATTTGAGACTTCAGGTATGTTTCTTAACTCGCTCGAGGACAAGCGTTTGTTTAAGTTGGGGAAGGTGTGATGACCCGGCCCGTCGTCTCATGAGTTACCACCCCGTTTCTCCCATTTTCTATTTCTATACGCTTCGTTATCTGGGTCATATGTAGTCGAGTTGAATTAAAATGGTTTTGATAAGAAATGAGACATTTAGTCTCTTTAAGGAAGGCTTAGTTTGGAAAAGTTAAACGGCAGTTGACTTATGTGTTAGAGGGCTCGGAGGTGAATTCCGATGGCTCGGGTAGCTCCGGGAGGTGATTTGTGACTTAGGAGCATGATCGGAAGTGATTTTGGAGGTCCGGTATAAAATTAGGCTTGAATTGGCGAAGTCAGTATTTTGGCGATTTCCGGTTGATGGGTGAGATTTTGATTCGGGAGTCGGAATAGAATTCCGAGAGTTTTTGTATCTTCGTTAGGTGATTTGGGATGTGTGTGCAAAATTTTAGGTCATTCGTACGTGGTTTGGTTGGGTTTTTGATCGAATGCGTGTTTTAGAAGTTTTAAAAGAACTTAGGCTTGAATTCGATGATTTTGGTGTTAGTTGAGGCGTTTTGATGATTGGAACAAGTTTGGATGATGTTTTAAGATATATTAGTGCTTTTGGTTGAGGTCCAGGGGGCCTCGGGGTGATTTTGGATGGCTAACGGGAACTTTTGAAGTTGGAAAATTTCATAATAGATGAAAGTTGTAAATGAGTGCGCACAAGACCTCATTTTGGACAATCATATCTCCAACTATATAAGGAGTTGTGCAATCCACAACCTATCAAATTCAATCCCTTTGAGTCTAGTTTCCAACGCAACAAACCGTTCGTCATTTGGAGGTATATACAGAAAGTTATGACCATTTTACTGGGCATGTGTCACTAGCACGCCCAGATGCGCGATCGCGCTAGTGAACGCGCATATTGCGAAGTTTTCTGCCTTCGTCGCACTACTTTTGCGCGCACAGGTGCGCGACCGCGCTAGTAGCAGCCCTAAATACCCCAAGACCGGGTATAGAGAGTTCCCAAGTCATTTTTGGAGCAAGGGCTTGCTCTCTCAAGAGGAATCCGTCCCACTCTTCATTTCCATGATCCAAGGTAAGATTTTTGGGGTATTTTGAGTTGATTACTACTCCTAAACACTTATATTAACATGGATTGATCTTGAAAATCCTTAGATTTTCCTTCAAATCCTTGAATTTATCAAGAACACCATAAGTGGGGATTCTTAAAATTCTTACTACAAGAGGTATGTCTATCATCTCCAACTACTCTATAGTGATTATTTATGTATGATATATACATTAGAACTTGAGGTATGGTGATTGGAGGCCATAAACTTCCAATTTAAATACATGATCATGGTAGGGGTTTAAAGGTGATTAGTTGATGGAATTTTATTGGTTGGGTGTGAATGGTTGATCACACATGTGATGTTAGGAGTATAAATTATTAAAGACTAATGGTGGGATGAAATTGTTGGTTAATGGTGATAGTTGGAGGAACCAATACTATAGTTATGAGGTGTAAATATCTATGCCTACAAGATGTTTGATAATAGACATAAATGGCATATGTTATGGGAATTATTACTAATATTGGCCCTATTGAATGTTGTATTGTAGATTGAAACTACCTAAGAGTAGTGGATCATTGTAGTACCATTAAGGGGCAAGTCCCAGATATGTATGGCTAAAACCCCGTCTTTTAGAAATCGAGCTTCATCGATGTTTGTGTGATTTTGGTCAAATTCGACGCACGAGGAGGCCAATTTGAGAGGCAAGGGCATAGCGAGCTAGAGTTTTGGCCAGTTTGAGGTGAGTAATGATTTTAAATGATGTCCTGAGGGTTTGAAACCACGGATTTGTACAACATAGTGCTATACTAAGTTGAGATACACACTGTGTGACGAGCGTGAGGTTCAATGCTATGGGGATTGTGACTTGGTCCATCCCGAATAATATTTTACTACATTTTTGATTAAGACATATACTTTATTATTGTGAATTGGGATTGTTGCCATGCTTGGGGCCTTGTGCCGACCTCTAGAACCCTTAAGGGATTTTTGACTGGTTTTCCTCACTTATTTTGTTAAAGAATTTATATCCTCAGTCATGTTTCCAATTGTTTAAAAATGATATGAACCGGATTTTTGAAATGTTAATCATAAATAGAAGGAGTTATGAGGGCTGAGATCCCAGCCGTACATTATGGCCGAGAGGCTGTGATTTTTAAATGATTTAGAGGGGTAGAGGACCCAATAGTGAGGATATTTTATATGATATGGATCGGGCTGCACGCCGCAGCAATTATATAGAGCTTGGGCTAAAGGAGCCCCTCTGGAGTCTGCACACCCCCAATGAGCGCAGTCGACTTATTATTATGGATTGGGTTGTACGCCATAGCGATATACGGATCGGGCTGCACGCTGCAGCGGTATATATATTTATTGATTCAGTTATCGTGAGAAATATATTAATTGAGAACTGAGGATAAGAACGAATAAATGAACTGAAATGCTTGAGGATCGGATTTAAACTGATTATATCTGTTTTACCTGGTTTAAAGAATTTCACATGATTTCCTCATTCACTGCTGCTTAAATGATTTTACTGTTTTGATATAGAACTGCGTAGTGCCTTTACGTGATTTCATACTGCCATCCATTATTTATTGTTATTACTCACTGGGTCGGAGTACTCACATTACTCCCTGCACCATGTGTGCAGGTACAGGTATTCCTGAGGCATAGAGCGAGCTTTCCTACCGTTCTGTTTTCATCTGAGTTATCGAGGTAGCTGCATGGCATTCGCAGACCCGATTTCTCATTCTATCTCCACTTATTATTCTGCATTTTAGATATATTTCTGTATTAGATTGTTGAAACCTTGTATTAGAGGCTCAGACTTGTGACACCGGATCAGTAGGCTATTTTATAGAGATTTTTCGTGATTATGGTTTCCGCACATTTCATCTGTTAAATTCATACTTCTATTTATATTAAATTGGTATTAAATCCCGAAAATTGGTATTGAATTATAAAGAAAGAGATTGTGAGATGTTAATTGGTCGGGCTTGCCTAGCATTGTGTTGGGCGCCATCACGGCCGGGGTTGGGGTCGTGACAGCCAGTGTGTGTAAGAGGTATTTGTTGATATTATGTGCATGTCGGTTGAGGAAGTGATATCGGTATTTGTTGATATTCTTTGCAAACTGAAATGGCAGTCTTGTTCAGTCTAGGAAGTGATATAGGTATTTCTTTGTTGAGCCAAATATATGTTTTTACCCACCTAATTGTGATGTATCTTAGTTAGCCCCGTTGAGCCTGTAATCTTATTTCTTTGGCAACCACACTACAAGCATGACCCCTTTTGTTTGAATTGACTATCTATTTGAACTTTTACCTCGCTTGAGCACTTGAATTTGTTACGAGCTTGTTAAAAGCTAAGTTGAGGTATGATCGAGTTTTTGAGTGGAACTATTGATAAAGGAGAAAGGTGCATTATTTTAAAATTGTGAGAGCCACTTGTAGGGAATTTAAAAAAATGAATTTTCTTGAAAAAAAGAAAAAAATTAGAACTTTGGAAAAAAAGAGAGGGAGAATTTGTGTATGTATTAGAAAGAAGAAAAACATTGATTCCTTGCTAGTGGTAGTTCTCATCTTATTTGTGCTTAAAGAATTGGGAGCTTGATGTTATTATGTGTGAAAGTTGGGGTTTGGTGCAACACAAGTATGAGTTTAAATTATTTATGTATATGTATTAAAGTGCTTAGGGAGGTGTAATCACTATATCCAAATGTATCCTACTCGTCCTGCATCCTACATTACAATCAAATAAAGTCCTACTTGATCTTTGACTGAATGAGCTTAATTAGTAGAGTATTACACTACGGGCAAGCATAATAGAAAGAGAGAGGAGTTATGTAAGATCAAAAATATCTAACTACTGTAATAGGAATACTAATATTCGTGTTATTAATGTTTACGATAACTAATTGTGAACATCAGTTAATTAAAAATATTTTTATATTTTTCTCTCTATAAAAGAGTTAACCTAAATTGAGATGATCGTTCTTTAGGAATTATGTTATTATAAAATTACAAAAGGGTATGCCATTGTTACAACCCATATCCACATGTGTTAGTTCATTCCATATATTAGTTAACATAAATCCAAGAAGGAATTATCTTTGAGATGATCAGAAGTCAATCCTATTGGTCTTAAGTGATACAAGAGTGTATAAGGGTGATTAACCAGTATTAGAAGTTAAACGAATCAAGGATGTTGTAACTCGTATTTTCAGGTAATCTAGCGGTGCTTGATACACTCAAGAGGTCATTTATTAAGGTATTTTAATCATATAATATCCGTATCATAAGTCTTGAAGTCAAACGAGTTATGAAACAAAAGTCGACAAAAGTTGTCGCAACTTAGGTTCATAATTTTACTTAAACATTAGGTCAAATGTTTCTAATCTTTTATCATAATTTACAAGGAATTATGGGGTGATATACAAACCAAATTAAAGATCTATGAGTCTATTTTCCAACGCATTAAACCGTTCATCGATACGATCTCGAAGTAGAGAGATATTCGCATTTTCGTGAGACTACGCCAAGCACCTCTCTATGGGGCCCACTAAGTCGGTTTAAGATATTTGGACCTATATACGATGCCTCCAACCCGTTTTAAGTCATTTCTTTTCACTATTTTCAGACCTTAGAACCCTAGTAACATCCTCTCAAGGTTCTCTCAAGATTCAAGACCCAAAAAAGGGCAAACAACACAAATCAAGTGTCGGGAATTCCGTGGCGCTAGTAAGTCTCTTGTTCTTCTTGTTGTTGCTCATTTTTGTGTCGTTTCAGCTCGTGTGGGAGGTTGTTTTAAAGGTTTTATGTTCTGTAAATACTCCCTCATGTTCTTAATATCAATCCTAGGTGATTTCAAGCCTTCTAAAGTGATTCTAGTGCCGAAAAACACTAATTGATCGCTAGTTTCGCTTTTTTGTTGTTGTGGCAGCATTGGAGGGATATTTCATGGAAATTTAAGGTCAAATTGGAGTTGTTCTTTCTGTATAAAGGTAAGGAACCTCTTACTCTATATGTATTTAAGATTATCCAAGTTGCGGCTAAGCCATTGAAGCTAGAACTTGTGAGATATATATCGAAAGGTTTGGTAGTAATGTTATTGTTTTGTGGACTGTTTTGCGTTGTTGTTGGGCTGCGTATTTTACTACTATCTTGTGGAGTTTTGGAGGAGTAAGGGTGTGGGGAAACACCATATATATGTAGGGTTATGGGCTGATAGTTATTCGTAACATTTCCAGGTTGTTTGACACGACTACGGTGGTCGTCGTATGTATGGAGTGATTAGGATGTGTGTGGACTATTTTGGGAGGCTCAATATGTTTATTATTGATGTTGTTTGGGCTGTTTGGTGACTGTTTTGAATGGTGTGAGGTCATATATATAGGGGAGGTGCTGCCCGTTTCATCGTAAAATAGGTTGTGGTCGATACATAATAGTTATGACGCTTAAATGATAACGATAGTATCGTTTCTCTTATTGTAGACTAAGGAGTTTTGACAATTGCATAGCTTGAGATTGGGGAAGTATATACAAGGTATGTGAGGCTATCCCTTTCCTTCTTTTGCACGACTCCGATTGTACATAATGTAATGAACGAGCTTCCAACGATACTCTACTCTTAGAAGCTAGCAGTACTTACATTGTTTTCCCTCTTATAGAACGATTGATGTTAATGTTGCTTCTCTTATTCTTATGTTATCAATGTTATTGGTACTTCCTGATTCTTATAAGGTTCATAGTGAAGAGTTAGTCCTAATAACGTGTACAGAGGATACCGACCTTACGTCACTCCGAAAGGTTTAGAATGTGATTCCATGAGTCGAGCATGCATTATATATATGTATCTATTTTACTCTACCGAGCCACGCTATAGTTGGCCGGGTACGGCACCTATTGTGCAACCACTGATCAGTTGGGTTTTACCGAGCTCCACGTGGCCGGGTACGATTCTACCGAGCCTATTATGGCCGGGTACGATATGATGATGATGATGCCCCCAGAGGCGAATGCTTTAAAGGTTTATGTATTTATACATATGTATCATGCATTTCATGTAAGTAGCCCTCAGAGGTACTAAGATGTTACAGGTTGTATATTCTCTATCCTTTCTTACATTACTGATCGTATTTATGGTTCCTTGCCTTACATACTCAGTACTTTATTCGTACTGACGTCCTTTTATTTGTGGACGCTGCATGTCATGCTGCAGGTCCTGATAGACAGGCAGGTGCAGCTCCCCCACCACAGTAGACTGTCCAGTTCAGCGGTGATTGGCGAGATCCCTTCTCCGGACTTGCCTTGGTCTTGGTATGCAATTTTTGTTATAGACATTATGGGTATGTCGGGGCCCTGTTCCGGCTATGTTGCAACACTTATGTTCTTTTAGAGGCTCATAGACAGGTGTCGGCTCATGTATAGTTTGGTATGCCTTGTCGGCTAGTTTTTGTTGTATAGTCTTTCATAGTAGCGTGGTAGCTCATACCTTATATGTAGTTTCTTGATTGTCTGGTCATCCCCTGCTATGTATGTTCATGCCGTCATATTTTATTGCTGGTTGTCCATGATCTAGGTCTACCATTTATATTGATCTCGTCAGCCCTAAAAGATAATAATGAAGGTTAGATGAAATGTACGTTGGTGCTCGGCAAGTGTGGTCGGGTGCTAGTCATGGCCCTTCAGTTTGGGTCGTGACAAACTTGGTATCAGAGCAAGTCTGTCCTAGGGGTTGTCTATGAGCCGTGTCTAGTAGAGTCTTGATTATGGATGTGTAGCGCGCCACATTTATAATCAGGAGGCTACATGACATCTAGGGTTGTTACCTTCTTCCTGAATCTAGATCGTGCGTAGAGTTGAGTCGTAAGTGTTCGTCTCTAATATTCACCTTGTTTTTTTCAGTGATGCCTTCGACTAGGAAGCAAACGATTAGTAGACGGCTTGATACAACAGCGGGAGAGGGTACCAGTCAGGTGCCCCAAGTCAGAGCAGGACAAAGTGAGGCTCAAAGTGAGATGCCCTCTCATACCTCATCTATTCCATCTCCTCCAGAGGATATTAGAAGGCACCCAGCGCCTCCAGTTCCTCCGTCTGGCACTCCAGACCAGGATATGCGGAGTGCTTTGCAGTTATTGACTAGCTTGGTAGCTGCTCAGGCTCAGAGGCAGAATACAGGTGCTGCTGAGAAACCAGTTAGTACAAGAGTTCGTGATTTTATTAATTTAGACCCTCCAGTGTTTACCGGATCAGACCCCAAGGAGGACCCACAGACTTTTATTGACCAAGTTCATCGTACACTTCGGGTTATGCATGTTAGTGATACAGAGGCAGTAGAGTTGGCTTCTTATCGGTTACGGGATTTAGCGGTTCTCTGGTATGATAGTTGGGAGAGATCCAGGGGTCCGAACCCTCCTCCAGCTGTGTGGAAGGAATTTTCTGAGGCCTTTCTTCGTCACTACCTGCCAGTTGAGATACGACGAGCTAGAGCTGATAAGTTCTTGAACCTTAGACAAGGTAATATGAGTGTGCGAGAGTACAGTATGCAGTTTGATTCTTTGGCAAGGTATGCTCCCCATATGGTGGCCGAGATGAGTGATAGGGTGCATATGTTCGTGAATGGGTTGGGACCACATCTAATAAATGAGTGTACGACAGCCTCCTTGGTGGAGGGCATGGATATTTCCCGTATTCAAGCTTATGCCCAGACCCTAGAGGATCGTAAGCGCCAGCAGAGGGCAGTTAGGGAGCAGGATAGAGGCCAGCATAAGAGGGCGAGATTTGCAGGGTATTCTGATGACTTCAGAGGCCGCATCAGGCCACAGTTTTCGAGGAGTTCGGCGCCACCTGTAGCTAGTGCTCCTCCACAGTTTCAGAGGCCTCGATATGATCGATCCTATTCTGGTCCAGGTCAGAGTTCGCGGGCATCTGGCTCGCAACATCACAGGGATACTAGTCAGATGAGACCCCCAACACCACATTGTGATCAGTGCGGCAAGGCCCACTTTGGACTGTGTCGTCGAGGTTCTGATGCATGCTATTCGTGCGGGCAGCCTGGCCATATGATGCGGGATTGTCCTAATAGAGGAGGTGATGGTATGGCTCAGCCGACTGGATCTGTGTCTGGTTCTTCCTCATCAGTTCGACCTCCAGCACGGGGTTTTCAGCAGTCGACAGGTCGTGGTAGGGGTAGAGGTGCAGTGCCGAGTTCGAGTGGTGCTCAAAATCGAACCTATGCTTTAGTAGGTCGACAGGATCTCGAGTCGTCTCCAGATGTTGTTACAGGTATTATATCTGTGTTTTCTTATGATGTATATGCGTTGATTGATCCGGGATCTACATTATCCTATGTTACACCCTTTGTGGCTAATAAGTTTGGCATTGAACCTGAATTGATAAGTAAACCCCTCGCGGTATCTACTCCGATAGGAGATTCTGTGATTGCTAGAAGGGTATATAGAGGTTGCACTGTGATGATTTGTAGTCGTCAAACCTCGGCAAATTTATTTGAGTTAGAAATGGTTGATTTTGATGTGATAATGGGAATGGACTGGTTGGCCTCATGCTATGCAAATGTTGACTGTCGTACGAAGATGGTTAGGTTCCAATTTCCGGGTGAACCCGTCATTGAATGGAAAGGGAACATTGCTACACCGAAAGGTAGGTTTATTTCCTATCTTAAGGCAAGGAAAATGATCTCAAAAGGTTACATTTATCATCTCGTTCGCGTTAGGGATGCGGAGGCGAAACCGCCTACTTTACAATCAATCCCTGTGGTCAACGAATTCCCAGATGTTTTCCCAGATGAACTCCCAGGCCTTCCTCCTGAAAGGGAGATTGAGTTTAGCATTGATGTGTTACCTGACACTCAACCGATCTCTATTCCTCCATACAGAATGGCCCCGGCAGAGTTGCGAGAGTTGAAGGTGCAGTTGAAGGACTTGCTGGATAAGGGCTTTATTAGGCCTAGCACTTCACCTTGGGGTGCACCAGTCCTATTCGTGCGGAAGAAAGACGGGTCGTTACGGATGTGTATCGACTATCGACAGTTGAATAAGTCTACTATAAAGAACAAGTATCCACTTCCAAGAATTGATGACCTGTTTGACCAACTCCAGGGTGCCAAGTATTTCTCCAAGATTGATTTACGTTCAGGGTATCATCAGGTAAGGGTTAGGGAGAAAGATATTCCAAAGACGGCCTTCCGGACAAGATATGGGCACTTTGAGTTCTTGGTGATGTCGTTCGGGCTAACAAATGCCCCAACAGCTTTTATGGATCTCATGAATACTATATTCAGGCCCTATCTTGATGTGTTCGTGATTGTATTCATTGATGACATTCTAGTGTATTCTCGTTCGGAGGCGGAACATGCGGGCCACTTGCGGATAGTATTACAGACGCTTCAGGATCGTAAGTTATATGCTAAGCTCTCCAAATGTGAATTCTGGCTGAACTCAGTAGCATTCCTTGGCCATGTGATATCTGATGAGGGTATTAGTGTCGACACTCAGAAGATCGATGCAGTAAAGAATTGGCCGAGACCTACAACACCATCAGAAGTCCGCAGCTTCCTAGGGCTAGCAGGATATTATAGGCGGTTTGTAGAAGGATTTTCCTCTATATCATCACCATTGACTAAGTTAACACAAAAAGCTACCAAATTCCAGTGGTCTGACACTTGTGAACGTAGTTTTCAGGAGCTGAAGAATCGATTGACATCTGCACCAGTGCTCACTCTTCCTGAAGGAACAGAAGATTATGTGGTATATTGTGATGCCTCAGGTATAGGTTTGGGGTGCGTATTGATGCAGCGTGGGAATGTGATTGCTTATGCATCAAGACAATTGAAGAAGCATGAAAAGAATTATCCAACCCATGATTTGGAATTGGCTGCAGTAATATATGCTTTGAAGATATGGCGGCACTACTTATACGGCGTCCATGTTGACATCTACACAGATCACAAGAGTTTACAATACATCTTCAAGCAGAAAGAGTTGAATTTGAGGCAGCGTAGGTGGCTTGAATTATTGAAAGACTACGACGTCGAGATATTGTATCATCCCGGTAAAGCCAATGTTGTGGCAGATGCTCTCAGCCGTAAATCAATGGGAAGCTTAGTACATATTGAGGCAGGTAGATGGGGGTTGATTAAAGAGCTTCATCAGCTAGCCAATATGAGAATCAGATTGTTAGACTCTGATGACGGAGGTGTTACTGTACAGAATACATCAGAATCATCTTTGGTAGCCGAGGTAAAAGCACGACAATATGAAGATCCTATCTTAGTACGATTAAGAGAAAGCATTCAACAGTGTAAAAGTATGGCTTTTGGGATCGGAAAAGATGGGGCACTGAGATACCAGAGCCGATTGTGTGTGCCTAATGTGGCAGGGTTGCGAGAGAAGATTATGAATGAGATTCATCAATCCCGATATTCCATCCATCCCGGCTCGACAAAGATGTATCATGATGTCAAGGAGCAGTATTGGTGGGATAATATGAAGAAGTCTATTGCTGAATTTGTAGCCCAGTGTCCCAATTGTCAACAAGTAAAGATAGAACATCAGAAACCCGGTGGATTGCTTCAAAATATAGAGATTCCGACCTGGAAGTGGGAGGTGATTAATATGGACTTCATTATTGGATTACCTCGCTCTTATCATAAGTTTGACTCCATCTGGGTGATAATTGATCGACTTACAAAATGTGCCCATTTTCTGCCAGTGAAGACAACTTACACGGCTGAAGATTATGCAAAGTTGTATATCAAGGAGATTGTTAGGCTTCATGGTGTGCCCATATCTATTATATCAGATCGAGGAGCTCAATTTACGGCTAAATTTTGGAGGCCTTTCCAGAAGGGTTTAGGCACACAGGTAAATCTCAGCACTGCATTTCATCCGCAGACTGATGGACAGGCTGAACGTACCATTCAGACACTGGAAGATATGCTACGAGCATGTGTTCTAGATTTTAAGGGGAATTGGGATGATCATCTTCCACTCATAGAATTCGCCTATAACAATAGCTACCATTCTAGTATTAAAATGGCCCCATATGAGGCACTATACGGGAGGAGATGTAGATCACCAGTTGGATGGTTCGAAGTCGGTGAAACAGAATTATATGGGCCAGATTTGATTCACCAAGCTATTGAGAAGGTGAAAGTGATACAGGAGCGATTGAGGACGGCACAAAGCAGGCAAAAATCTTATTCTGATGTCCGACGTCGTGATCTAGAGTTTGAGGTTGGTGATTGGGTTTTCCTGAGGATCTCACCAATGAAGGGTATTATGCGTTTTGGGAAGAAAGGTAAGCTGAGTCCAAGGTATATCGGGCCGTATAAAATTCTTCGACGGATTGGACAGGTTGCTTATGAGTTAGAATTGCCATCCGAATTGGAATTTGTCCACCCGGTATTCCATGTATCTATGTTGAGAAAATGTATTGGAGACCCTTCTCGAGTCATCCCTATCAAAGATGTACAAGTTACAGAGGACCTATCATATGAAGAAGTGCCAGTGGCGATATTAGATCGGCAAGTCCGCAAGCTGAGAACAAAAGATGTAGCTTCCGTCAAAGTATTGTGGAGGAACAAAAATATGGAAGAAATGACATGGGAAGCAGAAGAGGAGATGAAGTCTAAATACCCTTACTTATTCCAGAATGAAGATAACAAGGATGCTGGTGGAAGACAGGATACATTGGAAGAAGAAACGGCTTTATGAGGTAAGCAATAATTTGAGAATACTCCTCCTTAATACAAAATGGTGATATGTAGATAATGTAAATACGCATAATGCTTTGTGTAGCCTTGTGAAGCCATATGTTGGGCTTAATTACTTGCAAGTTTTGCTAGTGACCATTTTATAGGGGAAAATTGATCGGAAATTTCCATTGGAATCCACGATGATTTAAACTCCCCATAAACCCTTACATTCGAGGACGAATGTTCCTAAGGGGGGAGGGTGTTACAACCCATATCCACATGTGTTAGTTCATGCCATATATTAGTTAACATAAATCCAAGAAGGAATTATCTTTGAGATGATAAGAAGTCAATCCTATTGGTCTTAAGTGATACAAGAGTGTATAAGGGTGATTAACCAGTATTAGAAGTTAAACGAATCAAGGATGTTGTAACTCGTATTTTCAGGTAATCTAGCGGTGCTTAATACACTCAAGAGGTCATTTATTAAGGTATTTTAATCATATAATATCCGTATCATAAGTCTTGAAGTCAAACGAGTTATGAAACAAAAGTCGACAAAAGTTGTCGCAACTTAGGTTCATAATTTTACTTAAACATTAGGTCAAATGTTTCTAATCTTTTATCATAATTTACAAGGAATTATGGGGTGATCTACCAACCAAATTAAATATCTATGAGTCTATTTTCCAACGCATTAAACCGTTCATCGATACGATCTCGAAGTAGAGAGATATTCGCATTTTCGTGAGACTACGCCAAGCACCTCTCTATGGGGCCCACTAAGTCGGTTTAAGATATTTGGACATATATACGATGCCTCCAACCCGTTTTAAGTCATTTCTTTTCACTATTTTCAGACCTTAGAACCCTAGTAACATCCTCTCAAGGTTCTCTCAAGATTCAAGACCCAAAAAAGGGCAAACAACACAAATCAAGTGTCGGGAATTCCGTGGCGCTAGTAAGTCTCTTGTTCTTCTTGTTGTTGCTCATTTTTGTGTCGTTTCAGCTCGTGTGGGAGGTTGTTTTAAAGGTTTTATGTTCTGTAAATACTCCCTCATGTTCTTAATATCAATCCTAGGTGATTTCAAGCCTTCTAAAGTGATTCTAGTGCCGAAAAACACTAATTGATCGCTAGTTTTCGTTTTTTTTGTTGTGTGGCAGCATTGGAGGGATATTTCATGGAAATTTAAGGTCAAATTGGAGTTGTTCTTTCTGTATAAAGGTAAGGAACCTCTTACTCTATATGTATTTAAGATTATCCAAGTTGCGGCTAAGCCATTGAAGCTAGAATTTGTGAGATATATATCGAAAGGTTTGGTAGTAATGTTATTGTTTTGTGGACTGTTTTGCGTTGTTGTTGGGCTGCGTATTTTACTACTATCTTGTGGAGTTTTGGAGGAGTAAGGGTGTGGGGAAACACCATATATATGTAGGGTTATGGGCTGATAGTTATTCGTAACATTTCCAGGTTGTTTGACACGACTACGGTGGTCGTCGTATGTATGGAGTGATTAGGCTGTGTGTGGACTATTTTGGGAGGCTCAATATGTTTATTATTGATGTTGTTTGGGCTGTTTGGTGACTGTTTTGAATGGTGTGAGGTCATATATATAGGGGAGGTGCTGTCCGTTTCATCGTAAAATAGGTTGTGGTCGATACATAATAGTTATGACGCTTAAATGATAACGATAGTATCGTTTCTCTTATTGTAGACTAAGGAGTTTTGACAATTGCATAGCTTGAGATTGGGGAAGTATATACAAGGTATGTGAGGCTATCCCTTTCCTTCTTTTGCACGACTCCGATTGTACATAATGTAATGAACGAGCTTCCAAAGATACTCTACTCTTAGAAGCTAGCAGTACTTACATTGTTTTCCCTCTTATAGAACGATTGATGTTAATGTTGCTTCTCTTATTCTTATGTTATCAATGTTATTGGTACTTCCTGATTCTTATAAGGTTCATAGTGAAGAGTTAGTCCTAATAACGTGTACAGAGGATACCGACCTTACGTCACTCCGAAAGGTTTAGAATGTGATTCCATGAGTCGAGCATGCATTATATATATGTATCTATTTTACTCTACCGAGCCACGCTATAGTTGGCCGGGTACGGCACCTATTGTGCAACCACTGATCAGTTGGGTTTTACCGAGCTCCACGTGGCCGGGTACGATTCTACCGAGCCTATTATGGCCGGGTACGATATGATGATGATGATGCCCACAGAGGCGAATGCTTTAAAGGTTTATGTATTTATACATATGTATCATGCATTTCATGTAAGTAGCCCTCAGAGGTACTAAGATGTTACAGGTTGTATATTCTCTATCCTTGCTTACATTACTGATCGTATTTATGGTTCCTTGCCTTACATACTCAGTACTTTATTCGTACTGACGTCCTTTTATTTGTGGACGCTGCATGTCGTGCTGCAGGTCCTGATAGACAGGCAGGTGCAGCTCCCCCACCACAGTAGACTGTCCAGTTCAGCGGTGATTGGCGAGATCCCTTCTCCGGACTTGCCTTGGTCTTGGTATGCAATTTTTGTTATAGACATTATGGGTATGTCGGGGCCCTGTTCCGGCTATGTTGCAACACTTATGTTCTTTTAGAGGCTCATAGACAGGTGTCGGCTCATGTATAGTTTGGTATGCCTTGTCGGCTAGTTTTTGTTGTATAGTCTTTCATAGTAGCGTGGTAGCTCATACCTTATATGTAGTTTCTTGATTGTCTGGTCATCCCCTGCTATGTATGTTCATGCCGTCATATTTTATTGCTGGTTGTCCATGATCTAGGTCTACCATTTATATTGATCTTGTCAGCCCTAAAAGATAATAATGAAGGTTAGATGAAATGTACGTTGGTGCTCGGCAAGTGTGATCGGGTGCTAGTCATGGCCCTTCAGTTTGGGTCGTGACAGCCATGCTCTTTTGTTTAGACATTTTTTACTTTTCTCAATTTTATTTTTCCTTATTCATTTGATATTTCACCTTTTACAAGCACGAGCGCACACACACATATATGTCACGACCCAATTTCCAATCTAGGTAGCGATGGCGCCCAACACCGAGTTTAGGCAAGCCAAACTCAACCAACCAATGGATTCCATTTATGTCACCAAAACATTTCCGACATTTTCTTAGATTAAATTTAAAACATTCAGTGATAATATATAGTTTAGGCAAATTTAAAGCTGAAGTGACCAAATGATGTCATAATTAAGTGATTACATCTCAAAAGACAGTCTACAAATGTGTGTGCCAAAACCTGGTGTCACAAGTATATGGACATCTAGTAAAATATACAAAAGAATACATTTACCCTATCGTCTGAAATGGAATAGACAGTCAAAAATAAAAGAGAGACTCTATCATGCTGTTGGACGGCATAGGAAGGGAGTAGCTCACCGTGTTATCTCGGCCAAATATCAAGAATGCGCACCAGAAGGGTAGCCAGATGCACCTACCTCAGAACATATACAATTAAGTACAGAAGTGTAGTATGAGTACATAAACAATATGTACCCAGTAAGTATCTAGTCTAACCTCGAAGAAGTAGTGATGAGGGGTCGACTTGACACTTACTAGGGTCAATAATATGATAATATAGGTTCAATATTTCAGTTCACAATGTACATAGATAGAAACAAGTTCAAATAAGAAATAATACTGAAAACCTTCTCATCAATTACTAAGTCTAGGCATTTCCTTCTTTTAAAGCAAGTAGTCTTTCAAATAATAAATCATATGGATTATAAGAGGTCCCGGTTCCATTATCACACATTTTCCGCTGAGGACGTTCGGCCCGATCCAACATAAAAGTAAATTGTGCATTGTCGAGGGTCGAATGACCCGAACCATATATATATATATATATATATATATATATATATATATATATATATATATATATACAATTACCAATCTGCCGAGGTGAACGGCCTACTCCCATGACAGTAGTGGAAATAATCACCCCGCTCGCGGAATACCCTTGCGATGCAGTTAAGTATAAATACAACTTAAATGCTTCTTTAATTCTTTTCAAAATAATTATTTACTTGAAACCCTTGAAATCATAACCTTCTCAATGAGGTTTCAATCAATGAAATTCCACAATTTATAATCACATAACAATACCCACAAAGCATGGTGTAAATATAGAACTACCCGAACATAATAGGAATAGTAGCCACGTACGGACTCTCGTCACTTCGTGCATACATGGCCCCCCACAATCAAATCACATATTAATTAAGTTTACCTGTAGGGAAATTTCCCTCTTACAAGGTTAGAAAAGAGACTTACCTCGCTTCACGGTCTATTTTCCGGTCCAAGCTTAAGCCAAAACCCTCAATTTGGTGCCAAACACTCCAAAACTATCCAAATATCATAGAAACTAATAAATATAGGCTTAGAAGTTCATATTGTATACGGCAAAATTGGAGGATCCAATTTTTCGTCATTAAGGCATTTCAGGAAATCATCTCGAAACCTCGAGGCTGTGAGGCTGTGGTCGAGCTCCCTCCCTCGAGGTTCGTTGACGCTCGACCTAACAACAATGTTGGCCTCGGTCATGATGGGAATGGGGAGTTCCCTCCCTAGGCATGCAGCTAGTACTGGCAGAGCTTGGTGCCATCTAGTTGTCCCGTCCCTCTATTTTTGTAATTAATGCTTTTGTACTATGTTGGGATTCCCCTCCTATATATAGGGGGTCCTTGACATTTTGTAAACCTCTCTGTTATTGCTCCAGCTGCTCTATAAGAAATACAGAAGAACATTCTCTTTGCTCTCTCATATACTCTCTTGATATTCTTGCTTTCATTTAGTCTCTTCACGTTTGTTCATCATTTATTGCTTATCATTGGCCATAAAGAGCATTCGTTAATTTTACTATAACTGTTATTTGCATAGCGACTGCCTTCGATAGCTCATAGTCGAGCTCCGGAATCGACCTCGAGGCCCCGATTATTGGCCTAACGATTTGATCTTCGCCTTATCATTAACTCTTATTTTGTTTCTAAGTCCCACATATAGCATCAACTTCTTAACAAACTAGCATCAAAATAGATTACGTATTTTTAGTGTCCCATCAACAAATTTAATTGTTATTACCATTTTCACGGTAAACAGTTTGGCGACCACCATGGGACTAAAAATAATAGTGATTATTTTCTTGCTGGTTTCGTCACACAACGCAAGTTATCTTTCACGCTTTTTCTTGTCCAAGATCTTCGATTTCAGGTCAATATGTCTAACTAGGTGAGTGGAGGTGAAAACAACAATATTGAGGACTACGAGGAAAACGGTATGGATGTTCCAAGTGTTGGTATGATACCACAAAACCCTGGGAATGTTCCTGAACCAATCCCTGTGGATGCAGTCTCGCGCGACGCCCAACGCATCGATATAAGCTCGCCTACCAATATGAGCATGCGTCAGGGACATCCACAAGAAGTTCAGAAAACCCCGACCAGGGAAGAACGTGAGGTTAGCCTTCACGTTATTTTTGAAATGTTGTAGACACAACAGCTAGCACGGTAGCACCGGGGACAGCTCCCCCAGCTGAATAGGTACCGGAGAGATCAAGCAATAACAGGTCGAAGACCGATCCCGCCATCGTAAAAATACTCGAGGACCTCACCAGGAGGATTGAGTCGGGCGAGAAGATGATAGAAGACAACGACAAAAAGGTCAAAACCTACAGCTCTAAGGTCGACCAAATTCCAGGCACACCCCCGGTCCTGAAAGGTTTGGATTCGAAGAAGTTCATAAAAAGGTCGTTCCCCGAGGAAGTGGCCCCGAAACCCATCCCAAAGAAGTTCAAAATGCTATAACTCCCAAAGTACAACGGGACCTCATACCCCAACAAACACGTTACCGCCTACACCTATGCGGTAAAAGGCAACGACATAAAGGACGACAAAATCGAGTCTGTCTTGTTAAAGAAGTTCGGGGAAACACTCTCGAAGGGGGCCATGATGTGGTATCACAACCTAGCTCCCAACTCCATAGACTCATTTGCCATGCTGGCATATTCCTTAATAAAGGCACATGTCGGTGCCATCAAAGTAGCAACGAGGAAATCTGACGTGTTCAAGATCAAGCAAAGGGAAAACAAAATGTTGTGAGAGTTCGTGTCTCACTTCCAAACAGAATGAATGGAACTACCGTCGGTCTCTGATGACTGGGCGGTGTAGGCCTTCACTCAAGGCCTGAATGAATGAAGCTCGATGTCTTTGAGATAGCTGAAAGAGAATCTGGTCGAATATCCCGCTGTGACCTGGTAGGATGTCCATCCGATACCAATCAAAAATCAGGGTCAAGGATGACCAGCTGGGATCCCCCTCGGGCTTAGTATATCCAAGTAGGCTCTTGGCGAAGGAGCGAGATCCAAACAAAGAAAGATACCAACCATACACTGAAGATAGAAGGAACGCTCCGAGTTGCAACCCACCTCGCAACGATCGAAGTATAAACCGAGGACAGAATCCTCGGGGACTCATCAACAAAGCCGAATTTGATAGGAACGCGGGGCCAACAGAGGTACCTCGCTTATCAGAATACAACTTCAATGTCGATGTATCGGACATCGTGTTCTCCATCAATAAGATCAGAGACGCTAGATGGCCAGACCTGTACAATCGGATCCTTCGCAAATAAACTACAATTTAGTATGCGAATTTCACAACACGCACGGGCATAGGATTGAAGATTGCCGGCACCTCCGGGAGGAAGTGGCCCAGTTACTCGACAATGGCCATCTTCGGGAATTCCTCAGCGACCGAGCCAAAAATCGATTTCGAGAAAAGGAAATAGCCAAAGGGGACAAGGCAGACGAGCCGCAACATGTCATCCACACGATCTTTTAAGATGGCCACCACTAATCGAAACACCTAAATCCCCTCCAGCAGAGGGACTAAGAGATAAATCGACAAAAAAAATATAGCAGCCGCGAGACCATCTCCAAGGTTCGAAAGTGCCATCGCCACTGAGGTATAGCCATCTCCCTTTTCATTTTATATTTCACACTAACCCTCATGCAGGCACCCGATCAAAGTAGCCAAAGCACTAACCCAGCCCGAATACCTTAAGGTTTTAGAGCATCCATTGCACTCTTTTCCTTCAACCGAGTTTTTTATCCCGAGAAGGGTTTTTACCGGCAAGGTTTTTAACAAGGCAACATCCACATGCTACCTAAGGAAGACTCGACAAGTATTCCAGGCTTCTTTTGCAATCAACCCCGAATACTGGAGGGCATTCCCCCATGATCCTATTAGTAAAATGATGTATCAGGCCAAACGGTCGAACGAACCGTGCCTATATAGTCGATCTCCCGACAACGAAACTATGTATATTTGTGTCAAGCAATCAAAGGATAATCTTTTGTCTTAGCATCTCATAAACTCAAAATTTTCGCTAAAATGATTCCTCCATCAAAGACGTCCCGAATACTCGGAGACTAGCATTAACAATTCGATACCCGCATGACCTTAGGATCAAAACTCCAAACTCATGAGCCCTCAATGAGGCAGCATGAAAAGCACGAAACATCTCCAAGGAAAAAAAGCACCCCGAACACTCGGGGACTAGCGCCGATATCTCCAAAAATGCATGACCTCAGGGTCGAGATCTCCAAAATCGTAAGCCCTCGATGAGGCAATGCAAAGTCTGCAAATAATGGCTCCCAAGTCAAGAAATCCTCGACGACTCGGGGACTGCCTCAAGCGCCATCTCCATCGATTTATCAAAACCCGAGGTCGTAAGACCTCAAGCGGGCAGACTCAATCTCATAAGGCCTACATAAGACAGCAACTAAAACTATAAGACCTCAACAGCATGAAAAACCTGTAAGACCTCAACGGCATGAAAAACCTGTAAGACCTCAACGGCATGAAAAACCTGTAAGACCTTAACGGTATCTAAAACTTGTAAGACCTCACTAAAGTCATAGATCCGATCCCAAAGTTTCGGCTATATATCAAACTTGTAAGACCCCTAAAAGGCATACCCTCGATATAGATGCCGAAATTATTTCACTCGGGACTCAAAGGCTCCAGCCAAACATAAATGACTCCAATCATACGGCTGTACCAGCCGAACTAACATTACTCGGGGACACCCGACCGTCGCTATAAGGCGTAAGAGCCATTATCGCCAGCCCACACAGGCCTTCAATTACTCTGAATCTACTTCGAAAAGAACCGGTTAAATAGGCTACCCTCGGTATAGGCAAAAGAGCTTCTATCATGTCGGCTCCAGATCATAGGCTTAGAGTTACTTAGCCTCCGAGCCAAACCTCCCGAGGTGCTCGAACATCGCCACAAGTTACCTGAAATCGAGATTCTTCCCGAACCGACGATGGGTCAGGAAAAAATTACTTCAAAAGCCCTTAATGAGAGGTTAATAAAGCCTACATAAATGGTTGTATCGGCCAAGCGTGTAAGAGCCATTGTCGCCTGCCTAATGAGCTTTAGGGCCACACACACTAAAAGGTCGCATCAACCAAAAGCGTAAGAGCCACTGTCGCTAGCTTGAAATCTGAAAACTTAAGGGTTAAAATGATCTTGAGTCGTAACCCGATTCGGAGATTGGACCCAAAATAGTTAACTATACATGCCTAAGGGCAAAGCGTAAGAGCCATTGTCGCCAGCCGAATGAGCCTCAAGGTCATGCATATAAAAGATCGCTTCGATCCAAGGCATAAGAGCCATTGTCGCCAGCCCACGCAATTTGGAAAACTTGAGGGTCGATTGAGCTCAAGTCGAAACCCGTTTCGGAGATTGAACCCAAAATAGTTAACTATACATGCCTAAGGGCAAAGCGTAAGAGTCATTGTTGCCAGCCTAATGAGCCTCAAGGCCATGCACATAAAAGATTGCTTTGATCCAAGGCGTAAAAGCCATTGTCACCAGCTCATGCAAATGTAAAAGCTTAAGGTTCGAATGAGCTCGAGTCGATACTCGACTCGGAGACTAAACCCAAAACGGTTGAACAAAACTATAAGAGCTCAAATGCCAACTTATACTAAAGGTCACACCGACCAAGTGCGTAAGAGCCCTCGGGCCAGCCTAATGAGCCCCAAGGCCGTATTGTCGAGTCTAAAGACTCCTACTAACTCAAAAGGTCGAATTGATCTGGATAAATTCTTGGCAAACAGAAACCCAAAAGATACAAAACCGCGAGGTTTCCCTCTTATACATACAGGTAATGGAATACAAGCTCCATTTACAACACACCTTGAAAGCTATATACACAAGAACAAGAAGAAAGTAAACGTCCCCCTTGGGGACTACGGCCCGATGACCCCATCCTCGCCATCTTCGGCATCGGACAGAAGAAACTTGGCATCATACTCCTCTACCCTGGCTTGCTCAATCTCCTCCGAAAGACTGAAACCCCTAGCGTGAACTTCCTCGAGAGTTTCCCTCCGAGATTTGCACTTTGCTTACTCTTTACTATTGCTCACACGAGCAAGAGTTCTCCTTAGCTCAACTCTAGCAGTGGCAACCCTTTTTAAATGGGCCGACTCCTTCTGATCCGCCCTAGTGCTGCTCATCACAGCCTCGTCCTGGGTGTTCACCACCTCGGCCTTCACCTTCGAAAGCTCAGACTCGAGCCTTGTGATCATGTTCGCCCGTGCGGAATCACTTGCACAAGCGGTCCGGATTTTCATCTCCAAGGTGAAAACTTTAGCCAAAACACTCTCCTTGGCCGCAACTTGGGCATCTACATGAGCTTGCAGCTCGTCGAACTCACATTTGACCCTGCCAACTTTGCCCTAGAGTCACTCCAGCTACTCCGTTTTTCTCTCCAACTGAACTATCAAAACGTTTACCTCCGAAAGCGAAAGAAGGAGCATATGTCAACATGAAATAAAAGGTACCTGTCTCTCGAGGAAGCTCTCGCGGCTCCGACTTCGATCTGCCTCACACCGTAGGGATACCAGCTCGCCTTCTTTTTTCACACAAAGAAGCTTAAGGAATTCCTCCCTATCTGAAGTTCTCCGTAACCGAGCTTCATAACGAAGTAGCTTGGATTTGAGCCTGTCAAAGTCCTGCGAAAGAAAATTCAATGAGAAAGGAAGGGTGTGAAACCGGAATATTCCTATGCCAGTTACCAAACTTACCATAATGCCAAGCCACTAAGCCTCACCAAAGGCCGAGCCATTGTCCGATGGCTTAGCGTCCCCCGAAGTGCCTTTGTCAGAAGAAGAAGGCACCACGTGCCCCTTACTCTTTGAAGCACCATCAGCAGAAACAGGGAATGTTCTCTCGAGAACGGAAGCCTCCAAAACCAGATGATTGGTCGAATCGCCTCTCCTGAACCGCTGAGAGGGACTCGCGCCGCTTCGAGCCTCCTCGCACCCCGGGGATCCTTTCCATTTATCATCGACCCTCGACCCCAAGGTCATCAGTCTCTCCTCCTCCCCATAGGGCATGGCCTCATTTGAGAGAAACCTCCAATACCTACGGCAGGTAAGTTATTATGCTAAAAAGAAAAACACCATTTTGGGGAAACAAGCCACCAGGCGCCTACCATGATGATCTGCCTCCCACCTCCTTTAGAGAGGTCTTGCCACCTGCGCCTATCATAAGTCGAGCAAGCTGCCAGCTTACGAGACCACTCGACCAAATAAGGGACCTCGTTCGGCAACTAGGGAGTCGCTACAAAAGTGAAACAGAAAAATGTCATTACGGAGCCCGCCTCCATTCAAAACGATAAAGAAACAGGTGCGGCACTTACGTGTGAAGTTCCATTTCCCAAGAAAAGGCAGAAACTCTCCAGGAATAATATCGATCGTTCGAGCTTGAACGAACCGGTTCATCTATCCACGGTCTTCATCCTCTTCACTGTTAATGGCAGGAGCCCGGGTGGATCAGTGCTGCAGAGCAATCAAACCTCGATAGCGTAGTGGCCGATATAACCTCACGAGATGACTGAGGGTAAACTCAATCCTGTCCTTGTCGGCGAAATATCTTATTGTTTGCACTATCATCCAAAGGAATGGGTCAGACTGTGCCAAGGTAACCTGATATCTCCGACAGAACTCAAGCACGACCCGATCGGGGGGACCCGATGCAAAGGTATGCGTGTACACGCTCAAAAACCCCTCGACATAGGTTATGATGCTCTCCTTAGAGGAAGGTACTTGTAATACCACATCTTCTCCCCATCCGCAATCTTTTCTGACCGTCTCGAGGTTTTCCTCTCCCACGGATGAGACGAACCTCAACGCATGCTCTCAATGTCCTGGAACATTGGGAGGTCTCCCCAACGTAATATCTTTTCTCGAGGCAAGACACATCGAGGCCGCCTAACTGGGCATCGGCGGTGTACCACCGACCGAATACGGGATGTAGGTAGAACCCCCCTCTCTTTGGTGGGCGGATGTCGATGTATCAGTCATGGCTATGATAGAATGAGAAGGGGGAGATATAAATTTGAGCAACGACTTTGAGTTGGAACAACGGGAGAACTAGCACAAAGCGTCAGGTACTGTGGTCACTCAAAGTAGCAGAATCTCCCCTTGAGAGGCAAACGAATGAATATATAGGGGCAAGGCAGCGGCTGCGAACCTACCTAGAGGGACAATCAATTCTAGCCACATTAACGTCACCCCTTTTTCTAGGGAAATGTACTAACAGGATCACCTCGGGGTCCCTTTACCAGATTGCAAGAATGTTGCTATCCCGCGAAATACGAGAAGTTGCGGGGCCTCAATGGCTCCTCGCTATCACTAGCACCGTCCATAAAGAAGCTGCCGATCTAACTTCGAGACAGGACCCGATTTAGGGGGCCCGGTCACTCCGAATATGGTTTTCGAAGAGCTAACGCCAAAAGTCGAAGGTTAACTCCGCATGAGCAGCAAGGTAAAAAGAACGAAAAGATAAGAGAAAAAAAACCTTTTGCATTTGCCAAAATTATATTTACAAGGGGCATCTTTACAAGACTCACTCCCTCGGGAAAACATGCACAAAAAGAAAAAGAAAAAAAATGGCAAAAGCGACATGAGGCCTACTCTTCATCGATCAAAAGCACCAACTTTCTCTCCAGCTCCCGGGCCTCCTCAATTCCAACTGACAGATCGACGCCTCCAGCCTCGATCTCCTCCAAGGTTTTCCTCCCCGTCACCACCCTAGCATGTTCGGTGGCCCGAGCAAGTTTTTGCTCGGCCTTTATCAATATGTCGCGGGCTATTTGATGCACTGTGGTTGCGTCCTTCAGGTAAGTGGTGATATTTCCTTCTATCTCAGACTTGGTCGCAACCAGCGTAGCTATCTCCTTTCGAGCATCCTTGAGAAGATCATGGGTCGACGTCAACTCCGAGGTCACTGCCTGGTTTTGTTCCCTCAGTCCAAGGATCTCCACATTCAATCGCCCAATCCGTGAGTCATTTTGCTCGACCTACAAAGGGAAAAGTAAACCAGCCAGTATCGAATTATGGGAGCAAGGGAAAGACTCATGCATAATAAAATACCTTCTTGACAAGGGAGGCTTTTTCTCGGAGTGTTCCCTCCAAAGTAGCCCGGAGCTCGTCTGACTCTTTCTCCTTCCGGGCAGAATGAGCCTCCGACTCTCGTAGTCTCGAGGACAGCTTCTCAAACTCCTTCTCACGGCATGAAAGCTCCTCGTTAAGCCTGAAGAGGGAATGATCATACATCTCCTTGCACTATAGCAAAATAGAAGAGTTAGAAGAATGAGAAAGATACCCGAGGTTAAAAGAAATATACTTAAAGCAGCTATCACCTGCTGCATAAACCTATCGACCGCCTTGACAGAGCCGGGAGCGTCAAGATCAACATTCCCGCAAACATCGTCAAAAATATTACCAGCCGTGCCTCCCCCCTTGAGAGGATCCCCGGCTTTGGCGTGTTTGCATCTTGAGCATCCCTTAGCTCCCCTGATGAGAAATGGGAGCTGAAAATGAAATCTCCAATGTTCATGAGGGGTAGTTCTTGCTCCTGAAAAGCTCCGATCCCAGATCTTTCGAGGCCGGAAGCAACGGTCCCCCTACCAGAAACTGCACCATGTCTGGCCGTAGGATTGGGAACCACGTTAGCATCCTCCTCAAGGGTATCTGCGGCACGGGATCGACCTGAGTCAGTTGTCCCCGATTCAGCAGCTTCCGGTCGGAGTATCTACGGGACTCCCACGTCCGGCCTCGGCTTCTCCTCCAAACGGTATCCGCTCTCATCATCATTTTCATCTCCAGCATTGAGGCTTTCCTTGAAAGCAGAAGCTGAGGTCCCAATGGCGGTTCTAGGCCTGTGTGGCTTAGGTTTCTTCGTCACAGAAGTGTCGGCAGCCTCTTTGCCTTTCCTTTTATTACCCTCGGCAGGTTCCGAAACCTCCATCCCGCCTCCAAGAAGTGGTCTCATCAGCACATTCTCGCCAAGGCCTGCACAAGCATAGCTACCACAACTTATCAGCATAAGAAGGTACAGGAAAACCATAGGGTTAAGACATAGGCGACAAGAGGAACTTTACCATGGTTCTTGGCCACCCACAGCGTCTTGGCCAGGTCGGTCCAAGATCGGGCAAGATACGGAAACTTGTTGTCCAACCGCCCAATCCACCCCGGCAGATCCGAGACCGCTTCAGGATACTAAGTGGTAGCTACAGAAAACAAAAAGAGGTCATCTTTTTGGAAGAAAGGAAAGACGGTCACAAAACATGTCCGAAGGGAAAAAACGCTTACGCTGCATGTTCCACCTCTCCGGGAAAGGCATCCTCCCAGCTGGAATGTTGTCCGAGGTTTTAACCCAGATGAACCTCCTCATCCATCCCCTATCTTTCTCCTCGTCGGTGCTCAAGAAAAATGACTTCTTGGACCAATGACGAAGCCTAATCAAGCCTCGATAGAACCGAGGGTTGTACATCCTAATCAAGTGATTCAGGGTAAAGGTCTCGTCCCCAACTTGGTTGGTGAAATAACGGAGCGTCAATACTATCCTCCAAAAGGAGGGATAGATTTGACCGAGCGTCACCTGATATTTATCGCAAAAGTCGAGGATGACCAGATCTATCTTCGGGGGAGGGGATCTAGAAGGATCGGCCGGACCCAAAGTAAAGGGATAAGTATATACGTGGAGGAAACTGGCTTTGTAATCCGTTATATTCTCATCAGGGCCGGGAATCTCCACCTCAATTGCCTTCCTCCATCAGTAGTCCTTTTTTACCGTCCCTACATCGGTCCCGACACTGACGTACCGGAACACACGTTCACATCGGCTCGGTGTAGCAGGGGGTTTATCGATGGTATAATCTTTCGACATGTCAAGATTGGGGGGAGTACATTGTCCCAAGGTGGGTACCACTTTTGTTTTCTCCTTAGACGGCCGGGATGAAGAGGCGACTTCATTCCGCCGAGGAACCGTCCTGGAAGTTCTGGCCATTGCGATGGTAAAATCAACTCCAAGAAAGTAAGAATGAAGAATGTAAAATGAGATGGGTCTGGATTCGCGAATTCGGAAATGTTGGGAAAATAAGGATTATCAAAAGGTTAATATATTTATAGGAACCACATGGGTAGAGGAAGGGACGAGCCAATAGCGATTCGTGAGTTTCTCGATAGTCGCGTTTGATGGCGACCCTTGCATGCTTTTTTGAGCATGGCATTTAATGCTCTGATAGGCTAACATCATGGCGGTGATGTCCTTGGAACGGAGGCTCAAAATCGTTTTATATTACTTCGTTCTAAGAAACGCGAAGACTATCTGTATACGGCGAAATTGGAGGGTCCAATTTCTCGTCATTAAGGCATTTCAGGAAATCATCTCAAGACCTCGAGCCTGCGAGGATGTGGTCGAGCTCCCTCCCTCGAGGTTCATTGATGCCCGACCTAACGACAATGTTGGTCGCGGTCATGATGGGAATGGGGAGTTCCCTAGGCATGCATCTAGTACTAGTAGAGCCTGGTACCATCTAGTTGTCCCATCCCCCTATTTTTGTAATTGATGCTTTTGTACTATGTTGGGATTCCCCTCCTATATAAAAGGGGTCATTGACATTTTGTAAACCTCTTTGTTGTTGCTCCAGCTGCTCCACAAGAAATATAGAAGAACATTCTCTTTTCTCTCTGATATACTCTCTTGATATTCTTGCTTTCATTTATTATCTTCACGTTTGTTCATCATTTATTGCTTATCATTGGCCATAAAGAGCATCCGTTAATTTTACTATAACTGTTAATCGCATAGCGAGTGCCTTTGATAGCTTGTAGCCGAGCTCCGGGATCGACCTCGAAACCCTGAATCGACGAGCTCGAGGCCCCGATTATTGGCCTAACAGTTTGATATTCGCCTTATCCTTAACTCTTATTTCGTTTCTAAGTCTCACATACATAGCATCAACTACTTAACACACTAGCATCAAAATAGATTATGTATTTTTAGAGTCCTATCAACAAATTTAATTGTTATTACCATTTTTACAGTAAACACAAATCCCAACCATTAGAGTGATTCCCCAATCCAAATTACAAGATTCCTAAAATTCGACCCCGGGCCCACGTGCCCGGATTCTGGAAATTTTGGAAGAAAGTTATTACCCATCGCTTAAGGATCGAGAAAATATAATTTTTACTCCATTCCATACAAAATTTCGTGGTTAAATCTTGTTTTTATCAAAACCCTAGGTTTTACTCAAATCCCATGATTTTTACTAATTTTTGTGTGTTAATCTACCCAAAACCCAAGTATTAAACTCACATTAAGTAGAAATAACTTACCTCACAATGCTAGGTTGAAATCCCCTCTTTGGAAGCTCCCAAATCGCCCAAGTGTAGAAGTGAAGTGAAATAAATGTCCTAAGTCCCATTTTTAAAAGCTGTGTTCAGGCCTCTAATGTCACATTTGCAAACCTGATGTTCGCAAATGCGAAGTCGCAATTGCGACAAAACGATCGCAAATGCGAACTGGGCCTCCCCCTGCCTTGATTGCAAATACGACAGAAGGGTCGCGAATGCAAACCCTGCTGGGTTCGCAAATGCGAAGAAAACGTCGCAAATGCGACCACTGCCCCCATCCAGGCTTCATCGCAAATGCGATGCTTTCCTAGCAAATGCGGGGTTCGCAATTGCAAACATTTCCTCGCATTTACGAGACCTGCAACTTTGCCCAGAAACACCAGAAAACTGGGGTGTTTTTCACCCCCAACCCACGTCCGACACTCAACCGAGCCCTCGGAGCTCCACTCTGAATACTCACACAAGTCTAACAACATTGTACAAACTTGCTCGAGATATCAAATCGCCGAAATAACATCTAAAACTATAGATTTAACACCAAAACGCATGAAATCCTTAAGAACATTTAAAATTCTTATTTTTACAACCGGACGTCCGAATCACGTCAAGTCAGTCCCATTTCTTACCAAATTTCACATACAAGACTTAAATGTTATATTGGACCTATACTCCGGAACAAATATATGATCCTGATACCAATATGATCAAACATTATTCAATTTCTTTAAATCCTTAGATTTCCAGTTTAACAATTTTTAACAAAAATTCATTACTCGGGCTAGGACCTCGGAATTCAATTCCGGGCATACGCCCAGGTCCCATATTTAACTATGGACCCTCCAGGACCGTCAAAACACAAGTTCGGGTTTGTTTACTAAATATATTGACCAAAGTCAAACTTGGCCTTTTAAGCCAACCTTAAGGAATCAAGTGTTTTGATTTCAATCCAAACTCTTCCAAATCCTGAAGCAACCATCCCCGCAAGTCGTAAATCAGTTAAAAGAAGTATGGGAATTCTTATTTAGGGGAACGGGGTTCTAGAAAACAAAATGACTAGTCGGGTCGTTACATTCTCCACCTCTTAAACAAACGTTCGTCCTCGAACGGACATAGAAAAGTACCTGAGCTAGGGAAAAGATGGGGATATCTTCTCCGCATGTCCTCCTCGGACTCCCAGGTCGCCTCCTCGATTAGTTGGCCCCTCCACTGGACCTTTACCGTAGAAATCCTTTTGGATCTCAACTGAGGATCTTGCCTATCAATAATGGCAACTGGCGCCTCCTCATAACCCAAACTCTCATCCAATTAAATGGTACTGAAGTCTAACACATGAGATAAGTCGGTGTGATACCTCCGAAGCATAGTCACGTGAAAAACTAGATGAACTCCCGATAAGCTGGGAGGTAAAGCAAGCTCATAAGAAACCTCCCCAACTCGCCTCAACACCTCAAATTGGCCAATAAACCTTGGGCTCAACTTGACTTTCTTCCCGAATCTCATGATACCGTTCATCGGCGAAACTTTCAAGAGGACTTTCTCGACGACCATGAATGATACATCACGCGCCTTCTGATCTACGTAACTCTTTTGTCTGGACTGAGCTGTGCGAAGTCTTTCCTGAATTAACTTTATCTTCTCTAAGGCATATCTAACCAAATTTGTACCATTCAACTTAGCCTTTCCGGGATCAAACCACCCGATAGGAGAATGACATCGTCGACCGTATAAAGCCTCAAATGGGACAATCTCGATGCTGGATTGGTAACTATTGTTGTAAGCAAACTCGGCCAAAGGCAAGAACTGATCCTATTGTCCTCCAAAGTCAATCACACACCACTCCGAATGTCCGTCGGTCTGAGGATGGAATGTTGTGATGAGCTCCACGCGGGTCCCCAACTCAGTCTGAACATCTCTCCAGAAATGCAAAGTGAACTGAGGGCCTCTATCTGATATGATGGAAATGGGCACACCGTGCAACTGAACTATCTCCCAAATGTAGATCTGTGCCAACCTCTCTGAAGTATAAGTAGTCCCTACCGGAATGAAGTGTGTCAACTTGGTCAACCTGTCAACAATGACCCAAACTACATTAAACTTCCACAATGTTCATGGCAACCCAACTACGAAGTCTATAGTAATGTGCTCCCACTTCCACTCTAGTATAGGCATCTGCTGTTGTAGGCCACCTGGCCTCTGGTGCTCATACTTAACCTACTGGCAATTCAAACACCTAGCCGCATACTCAACGATGTCCTTCTTCATCCGCCGCCACTATTAATGCTGCCTCAAGTCACGATACATTTTCGTAGCACCTAGATGGATAGAATATCGTGAACCGTGTGCCTCTTCCAGAATCCTCTCTCTTAAGCCATCGATATTAGGAACACATAGGTGACCCTGGAGTTGCAGAACACCATCCTCGCCCATAAAAACCTCCTTGGCACTACCCTGTAGCACCGTCTCTTTGAGAACTTCCAAATGCCGATCATCAAACAACTGGGCCTTGATTTTCCCCAACAATGAATACTGAGCAACAACACATGCAAGGACTCGGCTGGGCTCTGAAATGTCCAACCTTACAAGTTTGTTAGCCAAGGACTGAATGTCCAAAGCTAGTGGTCTGTCCTCCGCTGAAATGAATGCCAAGCTCCTATACTCTATACTTTCCTACTCAAGGCATCTGCGACCACATTTGCCTTGCCCGGATGATAAAGAATGGTGATGTCATAATCCTTTAGTAACTCAAGCCACCTATGCTACCTTGAATTAAGATCCCTTTGTTTGAACAAATGCTGTAAGCTGCGATGATCAGTATAAACCTCAAACGACACCCATACAGATAATGCATCCATATCTTAAGAGCATGAACAATCGCTGCTAACTCTAGGTCGTGCACAGGGTAATTCTTCTCATGAATCTTCAGATGACGTGAAGCATATTCAATAACTCTCCCCCCTGCATCAATACACATCCCAAGCCAATTCTTAAAGTATCACAATATACCGTATACATCCCCGAACCGGAAGGCAACACTAGAATTGATGTTGTAGTCAAAGCCATCTTGAGCTTCTGAAAGCTCGCCTCACAATCATCGGAACAACGAAAAGGGGCACCCTTTTGGGTTAATCTAGTCAGAGGTGATGCAATAGATGAAAAACCCTACACGAATCGACGGTAATAACCTGCTAACCTTAGGAAACTCCTGATCTAGGTCATTGAAGTAGGACATGGCCAACTCTGAACTGCCTCAATCTTCTTGCGATCCATCTTAATACCCTCTCCTGTCATAATATGCCCCAAGAATGCCACTGACTCTAGCCAAAACTCACACTTGGAGAACTTAGCATATAGTTTCTACTCTCGCAAGGCCTGAAGCACTACTCTCAAATACTAATCATGCTCCCCAGGCTACATGGGTATATCAAGATGTCGTCAATGAAGACGATGACAAGGGAATCAATGTAAGGCCTGAACACCCTATTTATCAAGTCCATAAATGCCGTTGGAGCATTAGTTAAGCCAAAGGACATCACCAGAAACTCATAACGACCATATCTGGTACGGAAGGTAGTGACATCTGAGTCCCGAATTTTCAGCTGATGATACCTTGATCTCAAGTCGATCTTAGAAAATACCATAACACCCTACAACTGGTCAAACAAATCATCGATGTGCGGCAACGGGTACTTGTTCTTGATGGTAGCCTTGTTCAACTGGCGGTAATCAATGCACATCTGCATGGTCCCATCCTTCTTCTTTACAAACAACATTGGTGCACCCCAAGGTGGCACGCTTGGTCTAACAAACCCCTTGGCTAACAACTCCTCAAGCTGCTCCTTCAACTCCTTCAACTCTTTCGAGGCCACACGGTACAGTGGAATAGATATAGGTTGGGTACCTGGAGCCAAATCAATACAAAAATAAATATCACGATCCGATGGCATGCTAGGAAGGTCAGAAGGAAACACATCGGCGAACTCCCAGACCACTGGAACTGAATCAATCGTCGGAGACTCTGTGGTGGTATCCCGAACATAAGCTAGATAAGCCAAATAGCCCTTCTCGACCATATGTCGAGCCTTAAGAAAAGAGATAACCTGACTAGATGTATTTACTGAGGAACTCTTCCACTTCAACCTTGGCAACTCTGGCATTGCTAATGTAACAGTCTTGGCATGGCAATCTAGGATGGCGTGATATGGGAATAACCAATCCATGCCCAAGATGACCTCAAAGTAGGTCATATAAAGTAATAGAAGATCTGCTCTAGTCTCGAAACCACAGAATGTGACCACATAGGACCGGTAGATCTGATCCACAACCACAAAATCTCCCGCAAGAGTGGATACATAAACAGGAGTACCCAAGGACTCACGAGGAATATCCAGGAAATGAACAAATAGAGAAGACACATATGAATAGGTAGACCCTGGATCAAATAGCACCAAAGCACCCCTACCACAGACATAAATAATACTTGTGATAACGACATCTGAGGCCAATGCATCTAGTCTGGCCGGAATGGCATAGAATCTGGCTGGAGCGCCGGCTAGCTGGCCTCCACCTAACTGAGAAGTAGCTGGCTGACCTCTCCCTACCTAGCCTCCACCTCTAGGACGACCTCTACCAGTCTATCCCCTGCCTCTAGGAGGCTGGGCAACCGGTGCTGCAATCTAGGCTGATAACCCTGTTGTACTGCCTTGCCCCGAAGTTTAGGACAAAATCTCTTCATGTGACCTGGATCCCCACACTCATAATAACCCCGCGGTGCCATAGACTACTGTCCTGAAGCCTGAACCTACTGATATGAATACCCACTAGAAGAACCCTGAATGGTTGGTGGGCGATATGAACTCCCTGGCATAACACTGAAGTAAGGCCTCACCGGAGCACCTCGAGGAGGTGGTGGTGGTGCTGAATATGGGGGCCTGCTGGGCTGACCCCTCCCGAAGTGACCTCTGCCCCTAGCTGGGGCACCTCTGAACTCTCTAGAAAATCGGGCCCTCTTGTACCATGTTGTCACGACCCAATTTCCAATCTAGGTCGCGATGGCGCCCAACACTGAGGTTAGGCAAGCAAAACTCAACGAACTAATGGATTCCATTTATATCACCAAAACATTTCCGACATTTTCTTAGATTAAGTTTAAAACATTCAGTAATAATAAATAGTTTAGGCAATTTAAAGCTGAAGTGACCAAACGATGTCATAATTAAGTGATTATATCCCAAAAGAACAGTCTACAAATGTGTGTGCCAAGACCTGGTGTCACAAGTATATGGACATCTAGTAGAATATACAAAAGAATACATCTACCCTACTGTCTGAAATGGAATAGACAGTCAAAATAAAAGAGAGACTCCATCATGCTTCTGGACGGCATAGGAAGGGAGCAGCTCACCGTGGAATCTCGGCCAAATATCAAGAATGCGCACCAGACGGGTAGCTAGATGCACCTGCCTCAGAACCTATACAATTAAGTACAGAAGCGTATTATGAGTACATAAACAATATGTACCCAGTAAGTATCTAGTCTAACCTCGAAGAAGTAGTGACGAGGGGTCGACTTGACACTTACTAGGGTCAATAAAATGATAATATGGGGTTCAATATTTCAGTTCACAATGTACATAGATAGAAACAAGTTCAAATAAGAAATAATACTGAAAACCTTCTCATCAATTACTAAGTCTAGGCATTTCCTTCTTTTAAAGCAAGTAGTCTTTCAAATAATAAATCATATGGATTATAAGAGGCCCCGGTTCCATTATCACACATTTTCCACCGAGGAAGTTTGGCCCGTTCCAACATAAAAGTAAATTGTGTATTGTCGAGGGTCGAACGACCCGAACCATATATATATATATATATATATATATATATATATAGACACACAAACAAAACTACCGAGGCGAACGGCTCGCTCCCATGAGAGTAGTGGAAATAATTACCCCGCTCGGGGAATACACTTGCGACGCGGTTAAGTATAAATACAACTTAAATGCTTCTTTAATTCTTTTCTAAATATTTATTTACTTGAAACCCTTGAAATCATAACCTTCTCAACGAGGTTTCAATCAATGAAATTCCACAGTTTATAATCACATAACCCACAAAGCATGGTGTATGCCTAGAACTACCCGGACATAATAGGAATAATAGCCACGTACGGACTCTCATCACTTCGTATGTACGTGGCCCCCCACAATCAAATTACGTATTAACTGCCCGGATTCCGGAAATTTTGGAAGAAAGTTATTATCCATAGCCTAAGGATCGAGAATATATGATTTTTACTCCATTCCATGACAAATTTCGTGGTTAAATCTTGTTTTTATCAAAATCCTAGTTTTACTCAAATTCCATAATTTTTACTAATTTTTGTGTGTTAATCTACCCAAAACCCAAGTATTAAACTCACATTAAGTAGAAATAACTTACCTCACAATGCTAGGTTGAAATCCCCTCTTTGGAACCTCCCAAATCGCCCAAGTGTAGAAGTGAAATAAAATAAATGGCATAAGTCCCGTTTTTAAAAGTTGTGTCCAGGCCTCTGATGTCGCATTTGCGACATCAGGTTCGCAAATACAAAGTCGCAATTGCAATAAAACGATCGCAAATGTGAACTGGGCCTCCCCCTGCCTTGATCGTAAATGCGATAGAGGGGTCGCAAATGCGAAGAAAACATCGCAAATGCGACCACTGCCCCCAGCCAGGCTTCATCGCAAATGCGATGCTTTCCTAGCAAATGTGGGGCTCGCAATTGCGAACATTTCCTCGCATTTGCGATACCTACAACTTTGCCTAGAAACACCAAAAAATTGGGGTATTTTTCACCCCCAACCCACGTCCGAAACTCACCCGAGCCCTCGGGGCTCCACTCCGAATACTCACACAAGTCCAACAACATTGTACAAACTTCATCGAGCGATCAAATCGCTGAAATAACATCTAAAACTACGGATTTAACACTAAAACGCATGAAATCCTTAAGAACATTTAAAATTCTTATTTTTACAACCGGACGTCCGAATCACGTCAAGTCAGTCTCGTTTCTCACCAAATTTCACAGACAAGACTTAAATATTATATTGGACTTGTACCAGGCTCCGGAACTAACATACGGGCCCGATACCAACATGAACATACATTATTCAATTTCTTTAAATCCTTAGATTTCCAGTTTAACAATTTTTAACAAAAATTCATTACTCGGGTTAGGGACCTCGGAATTCGATTCCTGGCATACGCCCAGGTCCCATATGTTACTACGGACCCTCCGGGACCATCAAAACACAAGTTCGGGTCCGTTTACTAAATATATTGAGCAAAGTAAACTTGGCCATTTATGCCAACCTTAAGGAATCAAGTGTTCCAATTTCAATCCAAACTCTTCCAAATCCCGAATCAACCATCCCTGTAAGTTATAAATCAGTTAAAGCAAGTACGGAAAGTCTTATTTAGGGGAACGAGGTTCTAGAAAGAAAAACGACCAGTCGGATCATTACAATATATATATATATATATATATATATATATATATATATATATATCCGCAAGTCATAAATCAGTTAAAGCAAGTACGGGAAGTCTTATTTAGGGAAACGGGGTTCTAGAAAGCAAAACGACCAATCGGATCATTACAATATATATATATATATATATATATATATATATATATATATATATATATATATATATATATATATATATATATACACACTCCTTTTTATTATATAATTTTATCTGTTTTATATCAACTAATTTACTATGGATACATTTGACCACGCGAAACGCGGGCTAACTAACTAATTTATATATAATCAGCTTGAAATATACGATGTATTGCACTCTTTATTTGGGTGTTCCAATATGCCTTTAAGACTCTAATGAGTACTCATATAGTATATATTGTTAGTTCTTGGAGCTCGCTGCATAATCTTTGTTAGTATCGATAGAATTTACTAGTTAATATTGATAGTAGCGTAGCCAGAAATTTCGCAAAGGATGTTTAAACTTAAAATAAGTCTATAATTTTTTCCGATGAATAGGTGCACCAAAATTTTGAATCGAACTACACTATATCGTGTTAAACAATAAAAATACTTTTAATAAAACTATAATTTTATTTATTAAAAATAAGATAACAATAAAAAATTTACTGATAAAAGTAAGCATAAAACCAAAGGAAGAAAGAGTCGAAAGAGTTTGTAGTATGTTAAGAGCTTTTGTTGAAGAATTTTTGTAGAGATTGACTTTTAAATTACAAAATTTATTGAAGAAATAACTTTAAATTTAAACCTCCTTTTAAGATTAATTATTTGTTTTTACACATAAGGTGGTTTTCGTTTTGTTTTGGCAAACAAAATGAGCAAATATTTAGACAGGAATTTGATCTCGTACGCCATACCTCACTTTTAACATCTTAGACCATAAGAGTGCCTCACTCAACTATATTAATAGTGTTCAGTCACTATTTGTATCCAATTTGACTGCACCATAGTTAAGCTATGTCCCCAAACTTAACATATTCTTTTCCTCTTTTAAATAAAGCAACCAACCTACTATTGGTACCTTCATCCAATAATTCTACGGATGAAAGCATAAAAGTTTTATAAATGTGGAGTATTTATTAGTATGTACTTTCTAAAGAAATTATAAGGATTAGTGGGTGATAGGTTTAGTTTGAAGAGTACTAAGGTGATGTGATTTTTCATTTATTTATGATCATGTCTCATGTTCTTTACATTGTTCTCCCCTTTTGAAAGATAACAATTTGTTTGGAAACAAATTTTACAAATAAATTAATAAGGACTACCAACGCATTAATAAAACAATATCACTGTGCTATATTAGTACTATGATTGAAAAATCATATTACTGTGCTATATTAGTACTATCATGTCAATTTTCAAGTCTAAAACCAAAGATGAGAGGACCTTTTTGTTATAAGACCAAAGAGAGGAGGTTTATAATGGTGGAAATGACATCAGGTAGCCACTTTTAAGCACGCGGTAATAGTTTATAATGCATTTAAAGATTAGTCGATTCGCTCAAACTTCAAAACATGGTGTCCTGAAGTTTAAACCTTAAAGTTCATACTTCAGGATATCGTGTCTTAAGTTCAAAAATAGTAGTCAGAAATCCGAATCTTACATCCTGAATTCCAAATTAGCAGCTCAAAAATTTAGGATTCTTAGTCCTGAAGTTTGGGTGAATTAGCTAATCTTTAAATAAATCATAAATTATGAATATATTAAAAAAAAGAGTTTATGACATGCTTGATCCTTTTCTTAAAATTATTTAGAAAAATAGAACCACTTCTAGAATTATTTCACAAATGTAACGACCCGACCGGTCGTTTTATGAATTTCAGCCCCGTTTTTCCCATTTCTGCTTCTTTATGCCTTGTTCAACTGTATTATGTGGTATCGGATTGGTTAGTTCGGGTTCGGAGTGGTTTTGGAGAGATGTGAGACACTTAGTCTCTTTTGAGTAAGCTTAAGTTGGAAAAGTCAACCGGATATTGACTTATATGTAAAAGGTCTCGGATGTGAATTCTGATGGTTCGGATAGCTCCTTTAGGTGATTTTGGGCTTAGGAGTGTGTTCGGAATGTGGTTTGGAGGTCCGTGGTATTTTTAGGTGTGAATTGGCGAAATTGGAAATTTGGCGTTTTCCGATCGGCAAGGGAAATTTTGGTATCAGGGTCGGAATGGAATTCTGGAAATTGGAGTAGGTCTGTAGTGTCATTTGGGACGTGTGTGCAAAATTTCAGGTCATTCAGAGTTGGTTTGATATGTTTTAGCATCGTATGCGGAATTTGGAAGTTTCTAAGTTCTTGGGCTTGAATCCGAGGTCGATTTGGTGTTTCGATATTGTTTTAAGTGTTCTGAAGGTTGGAATACGTTTGAATAGTGGTATATGACTTGTTGGTATTTTTTATGGAGGCCCCGAGGGCCTCGGGATGAATTTAGATGGCTAACGAAAGGATTTGGAATTTGGTTGATCAACTGAACTTTGCTGCTTCTGTCATTTCCGCACCTGCGGATTGGGGACCGTATGTGTGAGCATCGCAGAAGCGAGATTGGGCTGCATATGCGGAGAGTTGATGAGCTGAAGAGAACCGCAGGTGCACACAAGGACCGCACCTACGAGGCCGCAGGAGCGGGAAGCTGACTGCAGAAGCGGGAATCCCAGGGTTAAGTGAAAACCGCACTTGCGATTGTTTTTCTGCAGGTGCGGCGTCACAGAAGCGACTCTGAGACCGCAGATGCGGAAAACACTGAACACAACGTATAAAAAGGTCTTCTTCGCGAATTTTGCTAAGTTACTCCATTTTTTAAGACGGGAATTGAGCTTGGGCAGTGATTCCTCAAGAGGGATCAAGGGTTATCAATTGGGTAAGCCACTTAAGCTTTATTACTTGTGTTTATGACCATTTTTCCATTTTTTAATTATGATATTAGTGAAAATTAGGGAAGAAAGTTGGAAGATTAGGGCTTGACTTTTAGAGAGTTTTGAGTGAGGATTTGAGGTCGGATTTCGATGATTTTGGTATTAATGGACTCGTGGAAGGATAAGGATTCTAGTGATGTAATTTTTATCAAATTCCGAGATGTGGGCCCGGGGGTCGGGTTTGGCCAATTTTGGGAGTTTTGAGTTAATTTGATAATTTTCGTATGGTTTTCATTCCTTTAGCGTATATTGATGATAATATACTGATTTTAGTTAGATTCAGGGCATTTGGAGGCCGAATCGAGAGGCAAGGGTATCGCGGGCTAGAGTTTGGCTTGGCTTGAGGTAAGTAACGCTTTCAAACTTGGTTCTGAGTGTCTGAAACCCCGAACTATCTATTCTATGATTACTATTGTCACACCTCCTTTTTATCCCCCCCCCCGGAAGGTATAAGGGAGTTTTTCCACTTTAAGTGACATTATTCGAAATGGGACTATTTAATTTATTTTAGAGTCGCCACTTGGGATATTTATTATGGTGTCCCAAGTCACCGGTTTATTTTAAGTCCCAAATCAAGGAAATTCGACTTTCTTTTTGAAGTCTGCGAACCAGATATTCTGAATAAAGAATTCTGTTAACCCGGGAGAAGGTGTTAGGTACTCCCGGATTCCGTGGTTCTAGCACAGTCGCTTAAACTATTATAATTTGTTTATTATCTAATTTTAATACATGTTTTAGCCTATGGTATAATTTAAACTTATTAATCGCTTTTTAAGAAGATTCAACGTTATTTAAAACACGTCGTGAACCACGCCACATGAAATGCACTCGCGGTCCACGACGCATTTTATTTAACGTTGTTGAGAATTGGAGTTGGGTCACATGAAATGCACACCCGAGTTTAAGGAAATTAATTTAAATAACGCGCCTAAAGCAACTACGCACTTTCAAGTTTGCGAGGGCCATGGAAAAATTCAACTAATGACACACCTCGATTTGTAAAGAGTTAAAATTAATTATCTGAGGGCCATGGGTATCCAATTTTGCACTATGGCATACCTCGATTCTAATTTTAAAGGATGTTCGAACTAAACTTTTGAGGGCCATAAATTATATCTTACTGAATATGGCTTGCCTCAAATTTAATTGTTTAAATGATTTCTTTCTTTTTTTAAATCGTGAGAGCCATAACTATTGGTGTTGTTTAATATGGCACACCTCAACTTAGGTAAAAGAATTATTTCAAGACAAATGCAATTTAAAACTATTATTTGCACACAAAAAAACTAGTATCATGCTGGTTCTCGGGCACTTGGGCCACGCCTGCCATGAACACAATTGGTCATAACATTCAAACTAACCATTGGGCCCAAAGGGAGCCCAAATCTGATTCAAAAACAAATGTTGAAGAATCAAGGACTCAAGGTCGAGTCCTTTCAAAGGAAAGCCCTCAGTATTCGAACTCAAAAATATCAGCTAAGCTTAATTACTGGGCTCTCATGAAGCCCATAATACAGGCAGAATTGGCTAAAGGGAGTGTTTGGCATGACTGGGCCAATGTCGAAGGCCCAGTTATGATTCCTTTCAACTAATTGGGACAAATTAAATTTTTTATGAAAGACCTCAAGAATAAGACAAGCACTGGCAGTTTTTGCAATTTTAAAGCAGATGCAAAGTACATACTGATGCCATTCTATAATGAAGATATAACAACAACTCATACACAACTATCTCGTCATTTTGAAATCTAATACAATTCATGATTTCTAACCCAAACGACTAACATGGTTCTAGGTAAAAGAATACGTTTACTAGTATGGATTCCAACTGAGTATTTTCATTCCAAGCCTGTACATATCACCTTAGCAATATTCAAACAGAAAATCCCCACAACAAACACTGATTTCGACAAGCTAAAACAGATCTAAAATAGGTTTAATTCTACTGAAATTTCTACTACACTGATTCCCCACAGTCCATACATACAAACAGGACCTCAAACCATTTACAAACCAAATCGACCAAATAATAGCATTCATCCAGCTTACAAATGGAACTTAAAGACAACAATTGAAATCAACAAATAAATTACATGAAGCAGACTGGATGAATTACAGAATAGCATGAAACTAAAAGCATGGATATAACATTTAACAGAAGGGGCAATGGAACACAAGTTTTAACTCAAGAGCATAGCTACAAACCCCTTTATTTCACATGTCCATGAAGTCTAGGGGAGTACCTGATTACAGCAGCAAAACAACAAGGAAATGAGCTCAAAATTAAGTAGAGGACAACAGCAAGGTATCAGCAATATAACAGTGAAAAAACCAGCAAATCAAACCAAATTTCAAACCAATTTGAATCCTTTCAAACCCATATACATGACCTTGGAAGATTTTTTAGAAATTATAGCTCCCAAAGGCATCAAAGAACCAAAAACCAAGTCAAATTCAAGCAAATTTCAGTACTTTGCACTTGAAAGAAAACTCTATCGTTTCTAAAGTTTTTTTTAGTGTTTTTTCCTCTCTAAAAAATCTGACTTGATTAAGAAGTAAGAGCCTTTTATAGAGAGCAACTAGGGCAGTAGAAATGAGGCAAGTTATTTGCCCTTTACTCCTTTTTAAATTCTCATTTTTGCTAGTGAATCCTTAGTTTAAAAATCAATTTTCTAAACAGGTCTCAAACCCACCTTCTAGGAAGATCCCTAAATTAGTTACAAATGATTCTCTTACCTAAACTCCCTAAACTACCCCTTAAACCACTATTAATTACCCCAGCCTACCAGGTATAGGTCAAGTTAACCCAAAGGTTCAGCCCCAAACCATGGGCTTGCCACCTGGATTGAATCCCTTTTTTGGGCTTCTGATTTTCAGAACCCAAGTTCAATCAAGGGTCAAAAAACCCACACAATCGTAAGCCTGCGGAGTCATAAGGACTCATGAAGCCCTGAGCCCCAAAGAAAGAGTATAAATAGAAAATCAAACAACTTAAAAAACTCAAAACCAGAAAACATGCTAACTAATAAATTTAAGACTAACATGCATACAAAAATGATTTGAAGAAATAGAAAAATAAGAAATAAAAGAAGGAAGCATAATAATATGAGACCAGGAATAAAAATAAAAAGCGAAGAAAAGAAAAAGAAAAAGTACCTAAGAGACGGTTGGACAGTAAAAATTTGAAAAGATCTTCAGCGCCTTCGATTTTAGCCGATATTTACATTAATCATGTGTTCCCGTTGGAAACACACGAATAACTTCAATTTCGACCCTAATCCTTCGGTGAAATTTGACGATTTGGGGGTTTTGGGATTTTAGGGTTTCAAACTTTGATTCAAGATTCGAAGGGTTCTGTGATGATTCGAAGGAAAGAGGTACTGGATTTGGTATGAGGGGTCAAAGGGGATGCTAGGGTGTGATTTTTGAATAGATTGAAGTGGTGTAGGGATGCGCCGCCACCGGAGGAGGTGAAGCGTTTTGGGGCGGCGCTCTAGGTTTCTTAAGGGAGATGAGAGACAAGGGTAGTACGATGTACTTAGGTTTATGTGGGGTTTTAGACACTCTTAAAGGGCATGGGTAAATAATTGGGGCCATTGGATCAGATGGAACGGAGGGTTCAGATTGGATCTCAGGTTTGAACTCATGACGGTGTCGTTTGGTCGATCAACAGACGGACCGGGTATGGGGCGGTCTAGGCCTGGTTTGGGACGAGTAATGGGTGGAATTGATTGAGCTTGGGGGAAACTTAATTAAAAGAGCCCAAACAAAATCAGATCTCTTTATTTTCTTTTCCTTTTATTTTCATTTTCCAATTTTCTTTCTTTTCAAATTAAAATAAATCTAAATTAACTCTTAATAATTAAATTAACCTACCAAATTATATTAAAAACTCAACATAATATTTAAAAAATTAAATAAGTCTAATTTAAAAGAAAAGCTACAAAATTCAAAATTAAAGAGTTAAAATGCAACATGAACTATTTTTGTGATTTTTCATATTTTATAAAATAACTAAATTGCTAATTAATCTAAACAAATGCAAAATTAAATCCTATATGCAAATGAAATGTATTTTTGTATTTTTTATGAATTAAATAAAATTAAACATGCACACAAAAATATAAACAATCAGAAAAGTTATACAATAATTCCTAAATAACAAATAATTAAAAGAAAAATATAATTCTTTGGAATTCTGTAGGAGTAATTCATGTGGGGCAAAAATCACATGCTCACAGCTACCCCTCTTTGCTCGGAGACATGAAGGATTTTCAGGCAAAGATAAAATGAGCAATTAGGAGGGATTTTTGCCCGTTTGAAACTCCATGAGAAGCATTTTTGGAAAGAGCTTGACCGAACCTTGCTTCAAAGGTTGCCTACATATCCTTGGCTATATAGGAATCAAGTCAGTATAGTTCTGGAAGTTTTGGTAGCTGGGACTACCAGAAAGCTGTGATTTTATTGTTGCTGCTACTACTGCTTGTTGAACTCCTTATTACACCAAAATGAAAAATAAAAAGCTAAACTAGCTAAGCTTATCAACTACGAGTTATAAGATTCCTATCCATAAATCTCTTGACGCTTGATCTTGAGTCTTGGTTGGTTCTTGCTGCAGACTCCAATCTGAAGCTTGATTCTCATCAGCTGTAGGTGCTGGTTCCTTCTTCTTCAGCTTTTTGGATCAAGGTGGGGCACGCGAAACCTGTGACTTCAATCATATCTTGAGCAGTCTGCATCCTTCTCCATTTCAGCACTTTGAGTTCATTTCTTTTTGCTCTTTTTCTTCTTTTCTCTATTTTGGATTGAGACTCATTCTTTGGTCGTGTCGAAACCTGTGCCTCGAGGTCAAACCTGCTCAGACACCAAAACAAACAAACAAACGAAATTTCCTGCCCCAGTTTTCACTAGGAAAATTTTGTGAGTTATTGTAACAAAACCCTACACTATCTCTCTAATGAAAACAATAAAATAAGGATCATGTGCCTCTAGGAGAAAGAGATTAGGGAGTGGAGCCCTATATCTATAAAAACTCAACCAGGGAGTGGAGACCCTGAGTTGGCAAAAGGGCGACTAGGGGATGGATACCCTATGTCTAAAAAAATCTCAACTAGGGGTTGGAGACCCTATGTTGGCAAAAGGCGACTAGGGGATGAAGACCTTATGTCTAAAAACAATCTCAACTGGGGGTTAGAGACCATATGTTGGCAAAAGGCGACTAGGGAATGGAGACCCTATGTTTAAAAAAATCTCAACTAGGGGTTGTAGACCCTATGTTGGCAAAAGGCGACTAGGGGATGGAGACTCTATATATAAAAAATGTCAACTAGGGGTTGGAGACCCTATGTTGGCAAAAGGCGACTAGGGGATGGAAACATTATGTATAAAATCTCAACTGGGGGTTGGAGACCCTATGTTGGCAAAAGGCGACTAGGGGATGGAAACCCTATGTCTAAAAATATCAACTAGGAGTTGGAGACCCTATATTGGCAAAAGGCGACTAGGGGATGGAGACCCTATGTCTAAAAAATCTCAACTAAGGGTTGGAGACCATATGTTGGCAAAAGGCGACTAGGGGATGGAGACCCTATGTCTAAAACATCTCAACTAGGGGTTGGAGATCCTATGTTGGCTAAAGGCGACTAGGGGATGGAGACACTAAGTCTAAAAATCTCAACTAGGGATTGGAGACCCTATGTTGGCAAAAAGGCGACTAGGGGATGAAAACCCTATGTCTAAAAAATAATCTCAACTAGGGGTTGGAGACCCTATGTTGGCTAAAGGCGACTAGAGGATGGAGACCCTATGTCTAAAAATCTCAACTAGGGGTTGGAGACCCTATATTGGCAAAAAGGCGACTAGGAGATGGAGATCCTATATCTAAAAAACTTAACTAGGGGTTGGAGACCCTATGTTGGCAAAAAGGCGACTAGGGGATGAAGACCCTATGTATAAAACCTCAACTAAGGGTTGGAGACCCTATGTTGGCAAAAGGCGACTATGGGATGGAGACCCTATGTTGGCAAAAGGCGACTATGGGATGGAGACCCTATGTCTAAAAATCTCAACTAGGGATTGGAGACCTTATGTTGGTAAAAAGGCGACTAGGGGATGGAGACCTTATGTCTAAAAAATCTCAACTAGGGGTTGGAGACCCTATGTTGGCAAAAGGCGACTAGGAGATGGAGACCCTATGTCTCAAATCTCAACTAGGGTTTGGAGACCCTATGTTGGCAAAAGGCGACTAGGGGATGGAGACCCTATGTCTAAAAATCTCAACTAGGGTTTGGAGACCATACGTTGGCAAAAGGCGACTAGGCGATGGAGACCATATGTCTAAAAATAATCTCAACTAGGGATTGGAGACCCTATGTTGGAAAAAGGGCGACTAGGGGATGGAGACCCTATGTCTAAAAACCTCAACTAGGGGTTGGAGACCCTATGTTGGCAAAAAGGCGACTAGGGGATGGAGACGCTATGTCTAAAAAATGTCAACTAGGGGTTGGAGACCCTATGTTGGCTAAAGGCGACTAGGGAATGGAGACCCTATGTCTAAAAATCTCAACTAGGGGTTGGAGACCCTATTTTGGGAAAAAGGCGACTAGGGGATGGAGACACTATGTCTAAAACCTCGACTAGGGGTTGGAGACCATATGTTGGCAAAAGGCGACTAGGAGGTGGAGACCCTATGTCTCAAAAATCTCAACTAGGGGTCGGAGACCCTATGTTGGCAAAAGGTGACTAAGAGATGGAGACCATATGTCTAACAATCTCAACTAGGGGTTGGAGATCCTAAGTTGGCAAAAGGCGACTAGGGGATGGAGACCCTAAGTTTAAAAATATCTTAACTAGGGGTTGTAGACCCTATGTTGGCAAAAGACGACTAGGGGATGGAGACTCTATGTCTAAAAATCTCAACTAGGAGTTGGAGACCCTATGTAGGCAAAAGGCGACTAGGGGATGGAGACCCTATGTCTAAAAAATCTCAACTAGAGGTTGGAGACCCTATGTTGGCAAAAGGCAAGTAGGGGATTGAGACCCTATGTCTAAAATCTCAACTAGGGGTTGGAAACTCTATGTTGGAAAAAGGCGATTAGGGGATGAAGACCCTATGTCTAAAAATATCAACTAGGGGTTGAAGACCCTATGTTGGCAAAAGGCAACTACAGGAAGGAGACCCTATGTCTAAAAAATAATCTCAACTAGGGGTTGGAGACCCAATGTTGGCAAAAGTCGACTAGGAGATGGAGACCCTATATCGAAAAAACTTAACTAGGAGTTGGAGACCCAATATCAAAAAATCTCAACTAGGGGTTGGAGATCCTATGTTGGCAAAAAGGCGACTAGGGGATGGAGACCCTATGTCTAGAACCTCAACTAGGGGTTGGAGACCCTATGTTGGCAAAAGGCGACTATGGGATGGAGACCCTATGTCTAAAAATCTCAACTAGGGGTTGGAGACCTTATGTTGGCAAAAGGGCGACTAGGGGATGGAGACCCTATGTCTAAAAAATCTCAACTAGGGGTTGGAGACCCTATGTTAGAAAATGGCGACTAGGGGATGGAGACCATATGTCTAACAATCTCAACTAGGGGTTGGAGATCCTAAGTTGGCAAAAGGCGACTAGGGGATGGAGACCCTATGTTTAAAAAAATCTTAACTAGGGGTTGTAGACCCTATGTTGGCAAAAGACGACTAGGGGATGGAGACTCTATGTCTAAAAATCTCAACTAGGAGTTGGAGACCCTATGTTGGCAAAAGGCGACTAGGGGATGGAGACCCTATGTCTAAAAAATCTCAACTAGAGGTTGGAGACCCTATGTTGGCAAAAGGCAAGTAGGGGATGGAGACCCTATGTCTAAAATCTCAACTAGGGGTTGGAAACTCTATGTTGGAAAAAGGCGATTAGGGGATGAAGACCCTATGTCTAAAAATATCAACTAGGGGTTGAAGACCCTATGTTGGCAAAAGGCAACTACAGGAAGGAGACCCTATGTCTAAAAAATAATCTCAACTAGGGGTTGGAGACCCAATGTTGGCAAAAGTCGACTAGGAGATGGAGACCCTATATCGAAAAAACTTAACTAGGAGTTGGAGACCCTATATCAAAAAATCTCAACTAGGGGTTGGAGATCCTATGTTGGCAAAAAGGCGACTAGGGGATGGAGACCCTATGTCTAGAACCTCAACTAGGGGTTGGAGACCCTATGTTGGCAAAAGGCGACTATGGGATGGAGACCCTATGTCTAAAAATCTCAACTAGGGGTTGGAGACCTTATGTTGGCAAAAGGGCGACTAGGGGATGGAGACCCTATGTCTAAAAAATCTCAACTAGGGGTTGGAGACCCTATGTTAGAAAATGGCGACTAGGGGATGGAGACCCTATGTCTAAAATCTCAACTAGGGGTTGGAGACCATATGTTGGCAAAAGGCGACTAGGGGATGGAGACCCTATGTCTAAAAATCTCAACTAGGGGTTGGGGATCCTACGTTGGCAAAAGGCGACTAGGTGATGGAGACCCTATGTCTAAAAATAATCTCAACTAGGGGTTGGAGACCCTATGTTGGCAAAAGAGCGACTAGGGGATGGAGACCCTATGTCTAAAAATCTCAACTTGGGGTTGGAGACCTTATGTTGGCAAAAAGGCGACTAGGGGATGGAGACCCTATGTCTAAGAAATCTCAACTAGGGGTTCGAGACCCTATGTTGGCTAAAGGAGACTAAGGGATGGAGACCCTATGTCTAAAAATCTCAACTAGGGGTTGGATACCCTATGTTGGAAAAAAGGTGACTAGGGGATGGAGACCTTATGTCTAAAACCTCAACTTGGGGTTAGAGACCCTATTATGGCAAAAGACGACTAGGGGTTGGAGACCCTATGTCTAAAAATAATCTCAACTAGGGGTTGGAGACCCTATGTTGGCAAAAGGAATATAGGGGATGGAGACCCTATGTCTAAAATCTCAACTAGGGGTTGGAAATCCTATGTTGGAAAAAGGCGATTAGAGGATGAAGACCCTATGTCTAAAAATCTCAACTAGGGGTTGGAGACCCTATGTTGGCAAAAGGCAACTAGGGGATGCAGACCCTATGTCTAAAAAATAATCTCAACTAGGGGTTGGAGACCCAATGTTGGCAAAAGTCGACTAGGGGATGGAGACCCTATATCGAAAAAACTCAACTAGGGGTTGAAGACCCTATATTGGCAAAAAGGCAACTAGGAGATGAAGAGCCTATATCTAAAAATCTCAACTAGGGGTTGGAGACCCTATGTTGGCAAAAAAAGCGACTAGGGGATGGAGACCCTATGTCTAGAACCTCAACTAGGGGTTGGAGACCCTATGTTGGCAAAAGGCGACTATGGGATGGAGACCCTATGTCTAAAAATCTCAACTAGGGGTTGGAGACCTTATGTTGGCAAAAAGGCGACTAGGGGATGGAGACCCTATGTCTAAAAAATCTCAACTAGGGGTTGGAGACCCTATGTTGGCAAAAGGCGACTAGGGGATGGAGACCCTATGTCTAAAATCTCATCTAGGGGTTGGAGACCATATGTTTGCAAAAGGCGACTAGGGGATGGAGACCCTATGTCTAAAAATCTCAACTAGGGGTTAGGGACCCTACGTTGGCAAAAGGCGAATAGGTGATGGAGACCCTATGTCTAAAAATAATCTCAACTAGGGGTTGGAGACCCTATGTTGGCAAAAGGGCGACTAAGGGATGGAGACCCTATGTCTAAAAATCTCAACTTGGGGTTGGAGACCCTATGTTGGCAAAAAGGCGACTAGGGAATGGAGACCCTATGTCTAAGAAATCTCAACTAGGGGTTCGATACCCTATGTTGGCTAAAGGAGACTAAGGGATGGAGACCCTATGTCTAAATATCTCAACTAGGGGTTGGAGACCCTATGTTGGTAAAAAGGTGACTAGGGGATGGAGACCCTATGTCTAAAACCTCAACTTGGGGTTGAAGACCCAATTATGGCAAAAGGCGACTAGGGGATGGAGACCCTATGTCTAAAAAATGTCAACTAGGGGTTGGAGACCTTATGTTGGCAAAAGGCGAATAGGGGATGGAGACCTTATGTATAAAATCTCAACTGGGAGTTGGAGACCCTATGTTGGCAAAAGGAGACTATGGGATGGAGACCCTATGTCTAAAATCTTAACTACGGGTTGGAGACCATATGTTGGCAAAAGGCGACTAGGGGATGGAGACCCTATGTCTAAAAATCTCAACTAGAAGTTGGGGACCCTACGTTGGCAAAAGGCGACTAGGTGATAGAGACCCTATGTCTAAAAATAATCTCAACTAGGGGTTGGAGTCCCTATGTTGGCAAAAGGGCGACTAGGGGATGGAGACCCTATGTCTAAAAACCTCAACTAGGGGTTGGAGACCCTATGTTGGCAAAAAGGCGACTAGGGGATGGAGATGCTATGTCTAAAAAATCTCAACTAGGGGTTCGAGACCCTATGCTGGCTAAAGGAGACTAAGGGATGGAGACCCTATGTCTAAAAATCTCAACTAGGGGTTGGAGACCCTATGTTGGCAAAAAGGTGACTAGGGGATGGAGACCCTATGTCTAAAACCTCAACTTGGGGTTGGACACCCTATTATGGCAAAATGCGACTAGGGGATGGAGACCTTATGTCTAAGAAATCTTAACTAGGGGTTGGAGACCCTATGTTGGCAAAAGGCAACTAGGGGATGGAGACCTTATGTATAAAATCTCAACTGGGGGTTGGAGACCCTATGTTGGCAAAAGGCGACTAGGGGATGGAGACCCTATGTCTAAAAAATCTCAACTAAGGGTTTGAGACCCTATGTTGGCAAAAGTCGACTAGGGGATGGAGACCCTATGTTGGCAAAAGGCGACTAGGGGATGGAGACCTTGTGTCTAAAAATCTCAACTAGGGGTTGGAGACCCTACGTTGGCAAAAGGCGACTAGGCGATGGAGACCATATGTCTAAAAAATAATCTCAACTAGGGATTGGAGACCCTATGTTGGAAAAAAGGCGACTAGGGGATGGAGACCCTATGTCTAAAAACCTCAACTAGGGGTTGGAGACCCTATGTTGGCAAAAAGGCAACTAGAGGATGGAGACGCTATGTCGAAAAATCTCAACTAGGGGTTGGAGACCCTGTGTTGGGAAAAAGGCGACTTGGGGATGGATACCCTATGTCTAAAACCTCAACTAGGGGTTGGAGACCATATGTTGGAAAAAGGCGACTAGGAGATGGAGACCCTATGTCTCAAAAATCTCAACTAGGGGTCGGAGACCCTATGTTGGCAAAAGGTGACTAAGAGATGGAGACCATATGTCTAACAATCTCAACTAGGGGTTGGAGATCCTAAGTTGGCAAAAGGCGACTAGGGGATGGAGACCCTATGTTTAAAAAAATCTTAACTAGGGGTTGTAGACCCTATGTTGGCAAAAGACGACTAGGGGATGGAGACTCTATGTCTAAAAATCTCAACTAGGAGTTGGAGACCCTATGTTGGCAAAAGGCGACTAGGGGATGGAGACCCTATGTCTAAAAAATCTCAACTAGGGGTTGGAGACCCTATGTTGGCAAAAGGCAAGTAGGGGATGGAGACCCTATGTCTAAAATCTCAACTAGGGGTTGGAAACCCTATGTTGGAAAAAGACAATTAGGGGATGAAGACCCTATGTCTAAAAATCTCAACTAGGGGTTGGAGACCCTATGTTGGCAAAAAGCAACTAGGGGATGGAGACCCTATGTCTAAAAAATAATCTCAACGAGGTGTTGGAGACCCAATGTTGGCAAAAGTCGACTAGGGGATGGAGACCCTATATCGAAAAAACTCAACTAGGGGTTAGAGACCCTATATTGGCAAAAAGCCAACTAGGAGATGGAGACACTATATCTAAAAATCTCAACTAGGGGTTGGAGACCCTATGTTGGCAAAAAGGCGACTAGGGGATGGAGACCCTATGTCTAGAAGCTCAACTAGGGGTTGGAGACTCTATGTTGGCAAAAGGAGACTATGGGATGGAGACCCTATGTCTAAAAATCTCAACTATGGGTTGGAGACCTTATGTTGGCAAAAAGGCGACTAGGGGATGGAGACCCTATATCTAAAAAATCTCAACTAGGGGTTGGAGACCCTATGTTGGCAAATGGCGACTAGGGGATGGAGAACCTATGTCTAAAATTTCAACTAGGGGTTGGAGACCATATGTTGGCAAAAGGGGACTAGGGGATGGAGACCCTATGTCTAAAAATCTTAACTAGGGGTTGGGGACCCTACGTTGGCAAAAGGCGACTAGGTGATGGAGACCCTATGTCTAAAAATAATCTCAACTAGGGGTTGGAGACCCTATGTTGTCAAAAGGGCGACTAAGGGATGGAGACCCTATGTCTAAAAATCTCAACTTGGGGTTGGAGACCCTATGTTGGCAAGAAGGCGACTAGGGGATGGAGACCCTATGTCTAAGAAATCTCATCTAGGGGTTCGAGACCCTATGTTGGCTAAAGGAGACTAAGGGATGGAGACCCTATGTCTAAATATCTCAACTAGGGGTTGCAGACCCTATGTTGGCAAAACGGTGAATAGGGGATGGAGACCCTATGTCTAAAACCTGAACTTGGGGTTGGAGACCCTATTATGGCAAAAGGCGACTAGGGGATGGAGACCCTATGTCTAAAAAAATTCAACTAGGGGTTGGAGACCCTATGTTGGCAAAAGGCAACTAGGGGATGGAGACCTTATGTCTAAAATCTCAACTGAGGGTTGGAGACCCTATGTTGGCAAAAGGCGGCTAGGGGATGGAGATCCTATGTCTAAAAAATCTCAACTAAGGGTTGGAGACCCTATATTGGCAAAAGGCGACTAGGAGATTGAGACCCTATGTCTAAAAAATCTCAACTAGGGGTTGGAGACCCTATGTTGGCTAAAGGCGACTAGGGGATGGAGACCCTATGTCTAAAAATCTCAACTAGGGGTTGGAGACCCTATGTTGGCAAAAGGCGACTAGGGGATGGAGACCCTATGTCTAAAAAATCTCAACTAGGGGTTGGAGACCCTATGTTGGCAAATGGCGACTAGGGGATGGAGACCATATGTCTAAAATCTCAACTAGGGGTTGGAGACCCTATGTTGGCAAAAAGGCGACTAGGAGATGGAGACCCTATATCTAAAAATCTTAACTAGGGGTTGGGGACCCTACGTTGGCAAAAGGCAAGTAGGGGATGGAGACCCTATGTCTAAAATCTCAACTAGGGGTTGGAAACTCTATGTTGGAAAAAGGCGATTAGGGGATGAAGACCCTATGTCTAAAAATATCAACTAGGGGTTGAAGACCCTATGTTGGCAAAAGGCAACTACAGGAAGGAGACCCTATGTCTAAAAAATAATCTCAACTAGGGGTTGGAGACCCAATGTTGGCAAAAGTCGACTAGGAGATGGAGACCCTATATCGAAAAAACTTAACTAGGAGTTGGAGACCCTATATCAAAAAATCTCAACTAGGGGTTGGAGATCCTATGTTGGCAAAAAGGCGACTAGGGATGGAGACCCTATGTTGGCAAAAGGCGACTATGGGATGGAGACCCTATGTCTAAAACCTCAACTAGGGTTTGGAGACCCTATGATGGCAAAAGGGCGACTAGGGGATGGAGACCCTATATTTAAAAATCTCAACTACGGGTTGGAGTCCCTATGTTGGCAAAAAGGCGACTAGGGGATGGAGACCTTATGTCTAAAAAATCTCAACTAGGGGTTGGAGACCCTATGTCTAAAAATCTCAACTAGGGGTTTGAGACCCTATGTTGGCAAAAGGCGACTAGGGGATGGAGACCCTATGTCTAAAATCTCAACTAGGGATTTGAGACCCTATGTTGGCAAAAAGGCGACTAGGGGATGGAGACCCTATGTCTAAAAATCTCAACTAAGGGTTGGAGACCCTATGTTGGAAAACGTAAAAGATTGAGATTGGGGATTCTGAACTACCATTTTTTTGAATTTTCTTCTTATCTTTTTTTATCATTTCATTTTCCTTTCATTTCTTTTATTTCATGGAATAAGTAAATGCGGGAAAAAAACTTGGAGGGGACTTCCCTTTTTCATGGATTGTTGCTGCAAAGCTGTTTCTAGCACTTGCGCATTTCTTTTTCCTTTTTGGTTGCACCTACTTCTTGCATGGTTGATTTGGATTGCACCTGTTTCAAATTTTTCAAACAAAGAACAATTGTTAGTTTGAAACGGTGGTTGGTTTTGTGGCCTTGATTGTTTTTGATCACTTGATCTCGGCCCAACTCTTTTGGTGAAAACGTCTGCTGCTTGCTGGCTTTTCTGAAGATTGATCTCTCTCCTAAAACCGAGGAACTCAAATTTCCAAACATTCTAGATGATGGTTTACCCGTGTGGGGCTTTGGTCCTTTCACCTTATTCTGCCTCTAGGGGCTTTTGACTTTGGATTTCTTTTTATTTTTAGTAACTTTGATTTCAGAGCATCGGCCATCATGGCCAGTTGGGATCGACTTGATGCACCCACTGAGGTTGGGTACTTTTCTTTGGACTTGGCTTTTATTAAGTAGAACCCTATAAAACTAATATTGCCACATTTTCTTTGTATTAGTTTTGGAGCAGAGTTAGACCGGAAGGGATTCAAGGAAAAGTAAATAAAGGACAAGAAAGTGAATTTAAGGAAGAGTGTCCCTTTTGGGGAGGAAAGAAGGACTTATCTGGAGTGCATGCAGACTTCAATAGACATGACATGCTTCTTGGACTGGATACCCGATCTGCACAACTATCCAACTTCTCATAAACTCATTGCGATCTGTGTTTAAACACCAAGAAACCTGTAGGACTTTTTCAGTACCAATGGTGATGAGGGGTTTCTTTTTTTCGATCAACGGCGCCCTTTGCGGGTTTTCGCCAATCGACCTCTCTCATTTCTCTTCTCACCGTCGCCTTATAGTGCTCTTTATGAGTTTTCACTAACAAGACTCTCTTATTTTTCAGTTTCTCTGCTCACCATCGCCTTACGGTGCCTGTAGGTTTCACCAATAAGACTCTCTCATTTTATTTCTCTCATTTTGATTGCATCGGATCCAAACAACTGTGTTCTCTGATTTGAAAACCCTTCCCTGATTGATCGGAAGGACTTGAACAAGGTTTGGGTAGAAAGAACTTGGATCGAATTACAACTTTGGAACCGTTCAGGCGGGATTATCGTCGAACCATTATAACATCTAACCCAGTTTCACTTTTTGGGGAAATTGTTTTTTTTTGTTTTGGTGTGACTGAACCCCAGAGAGAGGCTGCCTACGTATCCTTTCAGAATCAAGTCGAACGTAGTTCAGGGAAACATTTTGTTTTTGTTGTTTTATTGTTTTTCTTTTTATTTTCTCTTTATTCTCTTTTTTTCATCTTCAAGTTCCAAAAAGGGTAATAAAATAAAGGTAACCGGCTCAAAGGGTTAGCAAGGATTGGAGTGTTTGGGGTAGCGAGAATGAAAGCCTTCGTCATCCCAATCGGATAATGTTGTTGTTGTAAAAGGACTAGACATAATACCTTTTGACTACGTCTGCATTTACAGCTGTTTCGGGGTCATTTCCTTCGATGTCTCCTAGGTATAACGCCCTTTTTGGCAACAATTTTCGGATAATGTATGGGCCCTTCCAGTTAGGAGAGAATTTTCCTTTTGCTTCCTAATGATGAGGAAGAATACACCTTAAAACGAGCTGCCCCACTTCAAAATTTCTAGGCCGCACTTTCTTGTTGTAGGCACGGTTCATTCTTTGTTGATACAACTGCCCGTGGTAGATTGCGGCCATTCGCTTTTCATTGATCACGGTTAACTATTCCATGTGGGTTTTGACCCACTCACTGTCTTCAATTTTAGCTTCAACAATAATCCAAAGAGAAGGGATTTCAACTTCTGCGGGTATTACGGCTTCAGTGCCATAAACCAAAAGATAAGGGGTTGCTCCCACTTATGTGCGCACAGTAGTGCTATATCCCAATAGTGCAAACGGCAACTTTTCATGCCACTGCCTAGAACTTTGAATCAGCTTTCTCAAAATCTTTTTGATGTTCATGTTTGTTTCTTCGACGGCACCATTGGCTTTGGGCCGATAAGGAGTAGAATTTCGATACGTGATCTTAAACTACTCACATATCTCCTTCATCAAATGACTATTCAAGTTCGCAGCATTATCCATAATGATGGTCGCAGGGATACCAAAACGGCAGATGAGATTGGAATGCACTAAGTCTACCACATCTTTCTTGGTGACAGATTTGAGAGTAATTGCTTCAACCCACTTTGTGAAGTAGTCGATAGCGACCAATATGAATCTATGCCCATTTGAAGCTTTTAGCTCAATCGGCCCAATGACGTCCATGCCCCAGGCAACAAATGGCCAAGGTGCTGACATGGGATGCAGTTCTGTAGGCGGTGCATGAATCAAATCACCATGCACCTGACAATGATGACATTTCCGGACGAAACTGAAGCAGTCTTTTTTCATAGTCATCCAATAATAGCCTGCTCGGAGGATTTTCTTTGCCAAAACATATCCATTCATGTGGGGTCCGCACACTCCTGTGTGCACTTCATACATGATTATTCTGGCCTCTTCGGTGTCAACACATCTTAACAAGTTGAGATCCGGAGTCCTTTTGTACAAGACCTCGCCGCTCAAAAAGAAACCACTTACGAACTGTCTAATGGTTCTCTTTTGGTCTCCACTGGCTTGCTCGGGATATTCTTTAGTTTCCAGAAACCTTTTTATATCATGATACCATGGCTGAATATTTGGTTCTGCCTCAACCGTATTGCAGAAACCATGCCTTTCCTGGATTTGGATTTCCAATGGATCAATGTGGGCATTGCCTGGGTATGGCAGCATCAAGGCCAAAGTAGTGAGCGCATCGGCTAACTCATTGTGAAAACGAGGAATGTACCTGAACTCAACTGACCTGAACCGCCTACTAGATCTTCCATATGTTGCATGTAGGGAATAAGCTTGACATTTTGAGTTTCCCATTCTCCCTGAGCTTGTCTGATAATCAAATCAGAATCTCCCATGATTAACAATTCTTCGACATCTTGGTCAATTGCCATGTTCATACCTATAATGCAGGATTCATACTCGGCGGTGTTGTTCGTGCAGAAAAACTGAAGCCGGGTTGTGGCTGGATAATGCAGACCAGTGGGTGAGATCAAGATTGCCCCAATTCCAACGCCTTTTTCAATTACAATACCATCAAAGAACGTTTTCCACACAGTGGTGTCTTCTGATGTTATCTCAACTGAATTTACCTCTTCACCGGGAAGTAGGTGCTCAAAGTCTAGTATTCCTTGTCAGCAGAGTTTTCAGCCAGGTGATCTGCTAAAGCCTGGGCTTTCATCGCCGTGTGGGTGACGTAGACTATGTCAAATTCAGTGAGCAGTATCTGCCATTTCGCCAACCTCCCTGTAGGCATTGGCTTCTGGAATATGTATTTCAAAGGATCCAGCCTGGTAATGAGGTAAGTAGTGTAGGCCAACAAGTAATGCCTAAGCTTCTGAGCGGCCCAAGTTAGGGCGCAACAAGTCCTTTCCAGCAGGGTATATTTGGCCTCATAGCTTGTGAACTTTTTGCTCAAATAGTAGATCACCTACTCTTTTTTCCCGGTCACGTCATGTTGTTCGAGGACACATCCAAAAGAATTCTCCAAGACTGTCAAATATAGAAACAAAGGCCTCCAAGGTTCAGGTGGGACCAGTACTGGGGAGTTCGATAGATATTCTTTGATTTTGTTGAAGGCTTCTTGGTACTCGTCTGTCCATTTAACTGCTGCATCTTTTTTTAACAGCTTGAAGATGGGTTCACATGTAGAAGTCAACTGAGCAATGAATCGGCTAATGTAGTTCAACCTTCCCAATAGGCTCATAACTTCTTTCTTGGTTCTTGGAGGAGGCAAATCTCGAATAGACTTTATCTTTGTCGGGTGTAACTCGATGCCCCTCCGTCTGACTATGAATCCCAAGGGTTTGCCAGATGGAACCCCGAATGCACATTTGGCTGGGTTTAACTTCAAATCATATTTACGTAACCGCTCAAAGAATTTTCTCAAGTCCCAAACATAGTCGTCCTGGGTCTTGGGTTTGATGATCACGTCGTCTACATACACCTCAATTTCTTGGTGCAACATGTCATGAAAAATGGCAGTCATCACCCTCATATAGGTTGCCCCGGTGTTCTTCAGACTAAAAGGCATGACCCTGTAACAATAGGTGCCCCAGGGTGTGGCGAAAGCTGTCTTTTCTTCATCCATCAACACCTGGTGATATCCTACATAACAATCCATGAAGGACTGTATCTCATGTTTGGCGCAGTTATCAACAAGGATGTGGATGTTCGGCAAAGGGAAATTATCCTTCGGACTTGCTTTGTTCAGATATCTGTAGTCCACACACACTCGAGTTTTTCCGTCTTTCTTTGGCACTGGAACTACATTGGCTAACCATGTGGTGTATCGAACCACTCGGATCACCCCCGTTTTCAACTATTTTGTGACCTCCTCTTTAATCTATTCACTGATATCAATTTTGAACTTTCTTTGCTTTTGTTAGATAGGGGGATAATCGGGGTAGGTTGGCAACTTGTGAACCACCAAATCAACACTTAGTCCTGGCATGTCATCATATGACCAAGCAAACACATCTTTAAATTCAAACAAAAGTTGGATCAATGCGTCTCGAGTTTTTTCATCTGTGTGAATGCTTATCTTGGTTTTCTTGACTTCTTCAGAACTACCCAAATTAACCAGCTCGGTATCATTTAAGTTCGGCTTAGGTTTATTATCAAATTGTTCCAATTCTCGATTTATTTCCCTAAAAGCCTCTTTTTCATCATATTCTGGTTTTTGGTTCATTATTTCACAATTAGATAGCCTGTTTAGATATGGGCATGAAGTCCGCAAGCATGTCATGTTATTTAAAGACACATTATTAGAGAGATGAATGATGAAATATTGATTTCATTTCATTGAATTTGAAGATAACATGGTTTACATTGGAAATTAAAGACAGGAAAATAAAGAAAACATCCGAGTTATACCCTGAAATAACTCATGGTGTAGAAAAAGTGGCAGGACTGGACTACCGGGATTCTCGCCTGATTGGAAATGGAGTAGACTTCCAATTTTGCAGCTTGGCATTGGGTCCCATGTATAGCACCTCAGCGGTGCTTGAGCCTTCCCCCGGTTGGACCATGTGGGTTTCATACAGCATCTACCTCATAGCCCCGCAGATTTTCTCAATTTCCTCGGCTGTGAAGGCCTCATCTTCCTCTTCCTCATTGTATTTGGGCCTGATAAATGTTCTATAAAGATGCGAAATCGGCTGAGGCAAGACCCAACCATTGTTCTTTCGCTTATCTGCACATTTGTCATCAGCTGGCATGGGTTGGAAACCTACCCCAAAGAACTTCTCGCTAGCATCCAGAGTGATAGGTTCGGTGATTCCTTGCAATGATATCCCGAGCCCCTTCCCAGGTTTATAACCATGCCTGATCATTTCTTTGGCAACCATAATTGACATATTTGAGAGAAAGGGTTGAGGATAGGTGTTTCCTTCTTCACATTGGTCCGCGACCACAACCTCAAAAGCTTGATAGACTATATGTTCACTTCCTTCTCTAGCTTCAAGACACGGGACTGATGGGTCCCGGTAGATCGACTGCTTATCTTCTCCGTGAACTACAATCTCCTGATCTTTATGTTCGAATTTCACCATCTGGTGGAGAGTAGAAGGTACAGCCCCTGCTGCATGAATCCAAGGTCTTCCCAAAAGGAAATTATAGGAAGTATCCATGTCCAAGACCTGAAAGGTCACCTCGAAGTCCACCGGGCCAATAGTCAGAATCAAATAAATCTCACCTATTATATCTCTCTTGATGCCATCAAAGGCACGCACACAGACATTGTTGGGCCTGATTATCTCAGTACCGATTTCCATTCATTGCAGAGTTGAGAGAGGGCAAATATCTACCCTAGAACCACCATCTAGCATGACCCTTTTCACATAATACCCCTCGTATTTAACTGTCAAATGAAGGGCTTTGTTGTGGCATCCCCTTCCGGGGGCAAATCATTCTTGCTGAAAGAGATTTGATTAACTACAAAAAACCTTTCGGCCATCCTCTCTAGCTGTTCCACAGTGGTTTCAATGGGTATGTATGCTTCATTGAGAGTTTTGATGAACACTTTTTGATATTCAGATGAATTCATTAGCAAAGACAACAAAGAGACTTGAGTAGAAGACTTCCAGAGTTGGTCAATTATCTCGTAGTCTGCCATTTTCATTTTTCGGAAGAACTCTTCTGCTTTTTCGCACTCACTGGCTTCTTGGGTGGGAAATGCTTCTTTGTGGCATTATTCACTTCCTCCATATTGAGGTATTTCTCAGTAGGGTTGTTTTCCTTAACTTCTCCTAAGATCTCTTTACCTTTGTAGGTTACTATCGCTTTGCTGTAATTCCATGGAACGGCAATAGGATCTGTCATGGGCCTTTGCGGTGTGCAGCCAATAACCACGAGCTCATTTAGCTTTAGTGAAATTACTAGGCCCCGCACCACGTAGGTCCCTTTAGGCACATACATTTTAAATCCTTTGTTTAGCTCAAACCTTCTTGGAGGGCTCAATGACATCTGTTCTTTCTTGTGGCCCCGGGGAACATAGAGAACGGCATCTTTTGAGGGCGCTGCCCCAGTATCGGTTTCCACTTTCTTTTCTATATTCTGAGGGGTGGGTTTACTCTTCTTCTCCCCCTTGTTTTGTTTTGCAACAACCTTTGGCTTCTTTTCCACATCAGCTATGGCAATTATGGCTTTTAGAGCTGAGTCAAACTCCCTGTCTTCACAAATCATTCCAATAATCGGCCCGTTATTGTGAGTCGGTAATAGATTGGTGGTTACATTAGGAACATCTTCGTCCTTTAGCACTATTCGCTTTTGTTCTATGAGGTTTTCCACAACTTTTTTCAGGGTCCAACAGTCATCTGTATCATGCCCTTCTGCCCCTAAGTGGTAAGCACATCGAGTACCGGCTCTGTAAGAGGGCGACGCTGGGTTCTGCCTAGTTTGGGGTACATGCTGCAACAAACCCATATGGACAAGTTTGGGGAAAAGGCTGGAATATGACTCACCAATGAATGTGAAGTTTGCCATCTTGGGTGGTTCCCGGGCACGGGCGTTGTAGAGGAAGTTGTTCTATGGAGGTCAGGGATTATACTAAGCTTGGTAAGGAGGTTGATTTCTGGGAAATGGAGCTCGATTTTGATTGAATTGTTGTTGTGGCCTAACGTAGGGCTGGGCATTTATCACTGCGTATGGCTGATGAACCATATCTTAGGCCACATCCTGATGGGGGTAGTAATGTTGTGGGGTTCTTTCAGGGAAATAAGGTCTGGGTTGACGGGGTTTTCTTACATTTGAAGTTGCCATTGTCGCGTCTTCCTTGTTCTTTTGGTTTGCTACACCTCCAGACCCGCCTTGAATTGCTTGGGAGGTAGCCCTTATAGCAGACTGACTCAAGATTCGCCCTGTTTTTAAACCATTCTCAACCATTTCACCAATTTTGATGGCCTCGGCAAATGGCTTCCCCATCGCAGACATCATGTTCTGATAATAACCAGCCTCTTGGGCTTGAAGAAAGACACTAACCATCTCTTTTCGTCCATTAGAGTCTCAACAACTAAGAGATCCATTCGAGAAACATGGAGACTAGTTGAAGTACTGGGCCTCCCGGACTCTGGCCGCTTGTTCGCGCCATTTGACAACATACTCGTGGAAGCTTTCCGAGGACTTCTTCTTTAGATTTGACAATGAATTCCTGTCCGGGGCAATGTCAATGTTATATTGAAACTGCCTGACAAAGTCCTGAGCCAGGTCATCCCAAATATGCCAACGAGATATATCCTGATCCATATACCATTCAGAAGCAATGCCGACCAAACTCTCTCTAAAGTAAGCCATGAGAAGCTCCTCTTTTCCGCCTGCTCCCCGCAATTGGTTGCAGTACCTTTTGAGGTGGGCTATGGGATCCCCATGCCCATCATATTTTTCAAACTTCGGGGTTTTGAAACCCAAGGGTAAATGTACGTGCGGGAACATGCACAGGTCAGCGTAAGATACGCTCTTTTGCCCACTCAAACCCTGTATATTTTGAGACTCTGCTCCATGCTCCTCATCTTTCTGGTAATCTCCTCTTGTTTAGGGGTTTTTGTGGTTTTCTCTTGCCCTATGGTAAACTCGTACCGAGGCGGCTGAGGGTAAGCATTGGTAGTAAACTAGGCTGGTTCCATTGGGAAAGATGGTGTTTGTAAGGTGAAGGAGGATGGATCGAAGCTAGGCCTGGGTAGAGTGGGTTGTGCCGTAGCTGAACAAGGTGGCGCAGTGAATATATTTGAGGCCTCACCTGAGGGCGAGCCTTAGAAGGTGTTCCAGCAAAGTGGGCTGAGATGGTAGGATATCCCAATGGGGTATTTGGATAACTTATGGGAATGTTGGAAGTCCCACTTGCCCTGGAAAACAGCTCATGGAATCCGGGTATCGCACTTGGTGGTTCTCTTCCATTGGTCCAAGCGTCCCACATTTCCATCATGCGGAGATGCAGAATCCTATTTTCCTCAACAGTTGCTAACTCAGAAGTTGGGATGGCCGAGATCGGGCTATCCTCCGGAATAGGAACTGTTGGCAGATGACTTTCCGAAGACATTTCAACACTTCTTTTTGACCTCATGAAGTATGGATGTGAAGCCAGACTACCACAAAACCAACCACCTTACTATAGAACCTGTACTTAACAGTAGACAACAAACCGGTCAGTTTGAAGCAATTAACACATAGCTAATCGCACGTTGAGGGTGTGATGCACCCATATAGTTAAATGTGCTTCTACATGTTTCGCAACGGTTGCATGTTTCATCCCGGCTTTGCTTATTTCCCCAATTTTTTTGCTTTCCACTTTGGCTCTTTGATGCCTCTCCTTTTATTCCCATTTTCCTCTCTTTTCTTTCCTCTCTTTCCTTGCTCTCTTTTTTTTCGTTTTTCTTTTGGTTTTTCTTTGGCTCTCTTTTCTTTCTTTTTGGTTTTTCTTTCGGTTCTTTCCTTACGCATCCCTCTTTTATTTGAGTTATTTACAAAAAATTATGACCGGATCCGATGAGGATTGCCCACGTATTACGACGCCGCGTGAATCAGATCATTACGTAGTTCAAGAAATAAATGCGAGAAATAAAGAAATAATTTTTGGGAATTTCCAAATTTTAATTAATAAAACTCCTAAACTTTTCTATTACAAAAGACTCTAACATACTCATTTCTTGGAATTTTAAAAACTACAAACAGAATCAAAACAAATTTAAAACTAAAAACTGAAATACAGACTCGATAAATGAAAATCATGAGTACATAAGTGCTTCGACTCCTGGGGCCCGTGGGACATCATTCGGTCTTGCCACGGGCCTCTGTGCAAAATCCCCTTGAAGCCGCTCCAGATCATTCATTATTTGGCGAACAAATGTCATTACTACAGCAAAGAAAGTGGTTCGAGTCATGTCCTCACATTCGTGATGTAGTCGGCAATTGCTCTAACCCTCTCCCGGATAACACCTTTTTCTTGAAGCAAACGCCCGATTTGCTGATTCCGAGCTTCTAACACTTGGGTGTCATGATGGTTTTGACTCTGCAACTGTTGCATATATTCTTCCATCTAGCACATCAAGGCATAGCAATGTTCCCTTTCGGCTTTAAACTTCCTAGCTTGTTTGGCCGCCTCATTTTCAAACGTAGTTAACTTTCTTTTCAAATCGGTTACTGTCCCCTCATATTTTCTCTTCGACTGCCGCACAAATTCCGTCCGTCCTTCTGCATTCTTTGCCAGTTGTGCTCGAACTCTTGCTAGACTAGCCTCAGATTTTCTAAGTCATCTTGACACTCAATTACTTTCTTTCGAAGACCACTTATAAGCCTTTCATCTGCTCGGCTTCTTTCCTGGTTTTTAGCAGCTATTCTCATTTTCTGGATCTGATCTCTAAGGGCTTGGTTTTCTTGAACCAACTTCTTCTTCTCCCCTTCATCGGCAACAACTTGGACACTATTGCCAAATTTGAGGTTTCTGATTTGTCCCTCCAATTTACTTATCTTGGCCTTATAGCTTGCTTCTTTCGTCAACCAGTCCCATTGCTCCCGCGAGTTGTCAGTGAATTGCTGGACGTGAGGTCTTTTAGCAGGCCTTTCGGGCTCTCGAGGGATTTGAAACCTTTTACCGAACCAATTCATGTACTTAGGGTCTACCTCACCCTTAGCTAGATCCCGCACCAGAGTCTTACCTTCTAGAAATCTGCACTCATTCCAAACTTGACGAACTCTTCCTTCTGGAAATACAGCCTTTGGGCCCAATTCGATGACTTGTCGGCTTAGATTTTCATCATGAGGAATAGTTTGAAACCTGCCCAGTTGGTGCAAAACCCGGTGAGGAGCATATGGCTGAATGCTCTGGAGACCCATTAGGAGAATATAGCACACTTCGGCTGATATGTATATGACTTCGGTAACAGGGAGCCATCTGAAAGTCCACTCAATTTTGTCCGAAGTTAAAGAACTCAAGTGCGCAAACCAAGCCTCTGTACCCTCTGCAAATTGAACACCCACCACTCGGTTATCAAACTCTTCGATGCAATATAAACCAATCATGACGTAGTTCATATACCTGACTCGGTGACAGAGATGTTCTTGTATCCACAGTTGTAGGAGTAAGTTACAGCCCTGGAAGAATTTTCCCCCTTCTCGACAGATGGTCAAAGCTTGGTAAATCTCAAATAAGATCATTGGAACCAGGGTGCCATTAGCTTTCTTAATCATGACATCAACCTATCACACCCCAAAATCCGAGGAGCGCGACTGGCGCTCAACCGAGTAAACCCGACTGAGCAAGCCTGTTAGGTTTCATTCTACCCAAACTAATTCATGAATAAATAGGAGATGGACTCCATTAATCATACTTAGTAAGTATTTCATTAACAACTTCCATTTCATTTCCATTAGCAGCTTAAATCATAATTATCAAAATATTACAAGTTTTATAAGTCTTTGCCAACATCAATATTTCTACTTTAATTCCAATACCCGACATTACCCACAACTATCTACGGAGCCTCTAAACACAACTGAAGAGTAATTTAATATGGAAATGCCGGTAACAAGGCTCCGGCTATACCTCAAATACAAAACATGATGAACAGATGAAACAGGACCCCGAAACAAAGTGGGGCTCACCAAGTCAGCTGAAAGGATGATGCGGCACTAGCTGCGACCAACACTGCCTGATATAGAAACACCTACATCCATTTAAAGACGTAGTGCCCCCGGAAAAAGGGACGTTAGTGCCATCGAATAGCACTAGTATGTATAACTAAACACCATCTAGTTAGAAAGAACTATCATACAAGAACAAAGAAATCATAAACACATTCTTATTAGAAAGAACTATCAAACAAGAATAAAGAAATCATAAAGGTCAATCAAAAGCTTTAACAATCACCACATCATCAAATCGAAGAATCATATGACTTTCACATAATTCTCATGGCTTTGGGTTGGGGCACTTGATCTTGTTCATCATCATTCATAATACCACCGCTTTCTTGAGCAGAGTCCGATCACGACCCGATCGGCTAGGTTGCCTCATTTGAGACATATACCTCAATCACAATCTCATTTTCCTTTTTTTCCGTAATTCATTCACAATACCACCGCTATCTTAAGCGGAGTCCAATCTCGGCCCGATCGGCTAGGCCGCCTTTCCAAGGCGTTGTTCCCTTCTCATTAATCATCTCATTTCAATCTTTATTTCACATATATCAATTCATAGGCACTTGGGGCCACAATTATCACATCATACTTGGCACTAGGCCACATTTCATAACTCAATCTCTTCTTTCCCACATTTCACATCATTTCCACATATTTCACATCAATATCAATTTCAACAACAAGCCATTCAATTCAAGATGTCAAGTACACATGAGAGGAATCATGAACCATGGGCATATACAATATTTCAGAAATCATACACCTTAAGTTTATTAACAATGGAACTTTAAACACAACAGATTCTTCTAAAAAGGAGGGGATACACCAAACCACAATTAAAACACACATCAAAGGCATAAGCAAGCAATTACACCAATTGTTCTTGAATTACTCTTTTCCAATCATGACAATATACAATTTCAACATCGAAGTATGTAACAACTCGGATCACATTGGATGTACTCATAAGGCAAGACATTATCTTGAACAGCCACTTATGACATAAATTGTGTATAAAGCCTTTAGGGCACTTTATTATTGAAGTCATTTATGGAAAGCAAAGTCGAGGCTCATTTCATAATCTGGTTCATATTTTCTCATGTCATAGGCATCACCATGTACAATTATAATTCAAGTTCTCGGCACATTAGCCACACTCTATTTCCCAAATTCATTTGATTACTTCAAACATCTCTATACATAGAGGGTTTCACATAGTTTGGCATAATATATGCAGCTCCAATCTCAATTTAAGGTCTTAGCATTTTAATACATGATTCATATTCCTTGCACCCTTTTTAAGTTATCAAGAATAGCGCATTGATCATATTGGAATGCATATTTCACAAATATAGGGTCACAACACCAATTCATGTAAAGTATCAATCAAAGCAAGAATCCAAAGTTTAGTCTTACCACATTTACACAAGCATCAATAGAGCTCAATTTCTAAAAGATAGGGTTTTAGCCATACATACCTTGTTTAAGCTTTTCTTAAGTTACTACAACGTTCCGTAAATTCGAGCAATCCCAATCTACTTTGAGACATAACAAAATTGAACACAAATTAGGAATGTATTCATGGTTTTAGCTCATTTGAGAATTTTATCAAATACTAGTTGAGCATCTTGATTTCAAATCTCTTTTACAAGGTTTCCTTCATTCCCCAACCCAATCTTTACTTATTTATGTTCAACAATCTTTTTACAAACCTAATTTGTACATGCATGTATACATAGTAGTATTACACCCAGGAATCATACCTCAATACCCCACCTTATACCGCAAACTCGAAATTAAAGTCTAGGGTATAGAACCTTACCTCTTAGATGAAGAACTTGTGATTGGGTTCTTTGATTCTTGAAAATTGATGCAAGATTGGATGATTGAATGTTGGGTTCCTCCTTCTCTCTCTAAAATTCTCTCAACTCTCTCTAAACTCAGTAGAAAAATGACCCCAAATGAAGCCCCAAAGACTATATATTAAAATGGGGTCGGGTTATAAAAATAGGAAGATTTACCCTCCGAATGCGGGTCTGCGGTCGCATAATGGACCGCAGAATGGGTATGCTGGCCGAAAACGCGTCGCAAAACTCAGTGCCCAAAACTGGGCTACACTGGTCCAGTTTGCGACTAGGTTTGCAATAGCATATCGAGTATGCGGACCGCATAATGGTTTTTGCGATCGCATATCTGACACAGGATCGCATTTTTCCAGCCTTTGGTAATTTGATCATAACTTTGTGTAGTAATGTCCAAATGACAAACAGTTTAAAGCGTTGGAAACTAGACTCGAAGACCTTTCATATGATAGGTTGTTCATCACATAAAACCTTATACATATTTAGATGTGCTTGTTCAAAGTGTGGACTTGTGCAAACGCATTTGGAATCTTAGCCTATTATGAAATTTTTCCCATTTGGCTTACACTTAGGCCTCTCCTTAGACCTCACCTTACTTAATATATGACTCATACACTTGTTTACCAAATCCAATTGATGTCCACCATGTTAATAGCACATAAAATATTATAATTAGCCTATGTGGCATCACAAAATCCTATATTACCTAGCAAAAGTTTCCGGGGCCTTACACAACCATTCCCACGAGACCCAATTCTATGTTGCCATCTTTTCTCGGATAGATTATGACACCCAAGAATGCTACTATAAAGTCCAAGGCCCGCCATGCCTCCCATTTATCTTTGTTTCCTCCATGGGTCAGACCAGTATTCGGTGCTTCAAAACCTTGGTGATTGCCATAGCGCTGGTACAAGAACTGGAAAGTGCAAAACCTTTCAAATAAATTCCCATCTTGAACCTCCCGACTAATACTCAACATATCTAGAAACCTGTGAGGAGATACTGTTCTTGGTGACACCGGGTACTGACTTCTAAGATTTCCGCTAAGGTCGGCATAGCTCGCAATTTCCTCTAGCATGGGGGTGAGCTCAAAATCAGAAAAGTGAAACACATTGTGAGTCGGGTCCCAGAAAGGCATCAAGGCTTCAATCACATCCAATCTCGGCTTGATTTTAAAAAGTCCCACGAGACCACCTAAAACTTTTACCACGGTCCCTCTGCTGCCTTTTCCTAAATCGTTCCACCACATATGGAGCTGTAAGGGGATTTCCTCAAGAGTTGCAAAGGGTTCATTTTCATTTGTGCTCATCCTGCACATTTATTAGGGTGATTTAGTTAAAAAGATCATGACTCATTTTGACCCAAGAAAAGGTTATCAACATTTTTTTCAAAAATTTTCATTTCAAAAATAAAAACCCGACTTTGCAAATACGGCCCTTCAGCACTTCGGGAAAGAAGATTTTAGGGTCGTGTTCGGTAACCAGCCAAAATTTGAAAAAGAGACCATAGGTGGTTGTTCTTGCAAAACAGCCTTCCGACGCCCTTTTGGGGACATTCAGCTATTTTAGACAAGAATGGCATCACCTTACTTATTTATGACAAAACAATAAAATTTTTGTTCTTTTGGGCTATTTTTTGCAAAAATGAAGTTGGACCCGATGGGGGTTGCCTACGTATCCCACATCCGGTGAGAATCAAACTGACGTAGTTCAGGTAGATTTGACGAAATAAAAACAACACTAACTATTTTTTTTAAAACAAAATTTTATTTTCTTTTTTTTTCAAAATTTCGGCAGAGTTTCGGTACCTTTTGGACATCGGGTTTTTCAAAAACAGGTAATTATCTCTCTAGACCTCAAATTGATTTTCCTTTTTTTCCCAACTTTTCTCATATTATTCACAAGCCGGTTAACATGCAAATCCGAAGCAAATAAATGCACAAGTAGCAAGTAGAATGCATCAGGATGGTCTTTTCATTTCGGGTACACCTTTCCTAGATAGACTCAACCCCTGTGTTGAGTCTCCAAAGTCAAATGCATGTGATACAAACAAACGTTCCTTCTAGGGATCCGGAATGAGGCTTTGTTATACTAGGTTTAAAACCTGGGTGTATTGTTCTAGACCTGGCTTACCCGAGCGGACAGCTCGAGCCGGGGGGGGGGGGGGGGGCATACTGGGAATACAGAAGTTTCACCGGCTTTGCAACTTGTCCGAACCTCGTTCTAAAATTGGGATAAGACTCTAACATAAAAGAAGTCACACGAAGTGCACACTTCCCAGATGATTTAGAAGACTCAAAGAGAGGAGGGTTTCATAGCAATTTATATACTTCCAAACAATATCAAAGCGGTAAAAACGACATTTAGCACATTAGGCTCAACAGGTAAAATCAGATAAAACAAGCCAAGTATAACAGTTATTCTAAGCTCGAATTCTTGAACCATGAACCAGAGATTCTGGGTTTGGATCCCCAGCAAAGTCGTCAGAGCTGTCACACCTCCTTTTTACATCCCCCCTCCCCCCGAGAGATATAAGGGAGTTTTTCCACTTTAAGTGACATTATTCGAAATGGGACTATTTAATTTATTTCAGGGTCGCCACTTGGGATATTTATTATGGTGTCCCAAGTCACCGGTTTATTTTAAGCCCCAAATCAAGAAAATTCGACTTTCCTTTTGAAGTCTGCGAACCAGAAATTCTGAATAAGGAATTCTGTTAACCTGGGAGAAGGTGTTAGACACTCCCGGATTTTGTGGTTCTAGCACGGTCGCTTAACCTATTATAATTGGTCTATTATCTGATTTTAATACATGTTTTAGCATATGGTATATTTTAAACTTATTAACCGCTTTTTAAGAAGATTCAACGTTATTTAAAACACACCATGAACCACGCCACATGAAATACACCCGTGGTCCACGACACATTTTATTTAATGTTGTTGAGAATTGGAGTTGGGTCACATGAAATGCACACCCGAGTTTAAGGAAATTAATTTAAGTAGCGCGCCTAAAGTAACTACGCACTTTCAAGTTTGCGAAGGCCATGGAAAAATTCAATTAATGGCACACCTCAATTTCTAAAGAGTTAAAATTAATTATCCGAGGGCCATGGGTATCCAATTTTGCATTATGGCACACCTCGATTCTAATTTTTAAAGGATGTTCGAACTAAACTTTTGAGGGCCATAAATTATATCTTACTTAATGTGGCTCGCCTCGAATCTAATAGTTTAAATGATTTCTTATTTTTTTTAAATCGTAAGGGCCATAACTATTGGTGTTGTTTAATATGGCACACCTCAACTTAGGTAAAAGAATTATTTCAAGACAAATGCAATTTAAAACTATTATTTGCACACAAAAAACTAGAATCATGCTGGTTCTCGGGCACTTGGGCCACGCCTGCCATGAACACAATTGGTCATAACATTCAAACTAACCATTGGGCCCAAAGGGAGCCCAAATCTGATTTAAAAAACAAATGCTGAAGAATCAGGGACTCAAGGTCGAGTCCTTTCAAAGGAAAGCCCTCAGTATTCGAACTCAAAAATATCAGCTAAGCTTAATTGAATTTCCTCAATACATAGCAACAGCTTAAAAGGCTTTGGGGATTACTGGGCTCTCATGAAGCCCATAATACAGGCAGAATTGGCAAAAGGGAGCGTTTGGCATGACTGGGCCAATGTCGAAGGCCTAGTTATGATTCCTTTCAACAAATTAGGACAAATTAAATTTTTTATGAAAGACCTCAAGAATAAGACAAGCACTGGCAATTTTTGCAATTTTAAAGCAGATGCAAAGTACATTCTGATGCCATTCTATGATGAAGATATAACAACTCATACACAACTATCTCGTCATTTTGAAATCTAATACAATTCATGATTTCTAACCCAAACGACTAACATGGTTCCAGGTAAAAGAATATGTTTACTAGTATGGATTCCAACTGAGTATTTTCATTCCAAGTCTGTACATATCACCTTAGCAATATTCAAACATAAAATCCCCACAACAAACACTGATTTCAACAAGCTAAAACAGATCTGAAACATGTTTAATTCTACTGAAATTTCTACTACACTGATTTCCCACAGTCCATACATACAAACAGGACCTCAAACCATTTACAAACCAAATCGACCAAATAATAGCATTCATCCAGCTTACAAATGGAACTTAAAGACAACAATTGAAATCAACAAATAAATTACATGAAGCAGACTGGATGGATTACAGAATAGCATAAAACTAAAAGCATGGATATAACATTTAACATAAGGGGCAATAGAACACAAGTTTTGACTCAAGAGCATAGCTGCAAATCCCTTTATTTCACATGTCCATGAAGTCTAGGGGAGTACCTGATTACAACAGCAAAACAACAAGGAAATAAGCTCAAAATTAAGTAGAGGACAGCAGCAAGGTATCAGCAATGTAACAGTGACAAAACCAGCAAATCAAACCAAATTTCAAACCAATTTGAATCCTTTCAAACCCAGATACACGACCTTGGAAGCTTTTTTAGAAATTATAGCTCCCAAAGGAATCAAAGAACCAAAAACCAAGCCAAATTCAAGCAAATTTCAGTACTTTGCACTTGAAAGAAAACTCTGCGGTTTCTAAAGTGTTTTTAGTGTTTTTTCCTCTCTAAAAAATTTGACTTGATTAAGAAGTAAGAGCCTTTTATAGAGAGCAACTAGGGCAGCAGAAATGAGTCAAGTTATTTGCCCTTTACTCCTTTTTAAATTCTCATTTTTGCTAGTGAATCCTTAGTTTAAAAATCGGTTTTCTAAACATGTCCCAAACTCACCTTCTAGGCAGCTTCCTAAATCAGTTACAAATGATTCCCTTACCTAAACTCCCTAAACTACCCCTTAAACCCCTGTCAATTACCCCAGCCTACCAGGTATGGGTCAAGTTGACCCAAAGGTTCAGCCCCAAACTATGGGCTTGCCACCCGGATTGAATCCCTTTTTTGGGCTTCTGATTTTCAGAACTCAAGTTCAATCAAGGGTCAAAAAACTCACACAATCGTAAGCCTGCGGAGTCATAAGGACTCATGAAGCCCTGAGCCCCAAAGAAGTGTAGAAACAGAAAATCAAACAACTTAAAAAACTCAAAACCAGAAAACATGCTAACTAAAATAAATCTAAGACTAACATGCATACAAAAATGATTTGAAGAAATAGAAAAATAAGAAATACAAGAAGAAAGCAGAAGAATATGCGACCCGAAATAAAAATAAAAAGTGAAGAAAAGACAATCAAACAGAAAAAAAAGAAAAAGTACCTAAGAGACGGTTGGACAGTAAAAATTTGAAAAGATCTTCAACGCCTTTGATTTTAGCCGATATTGACATTAATCGTGTGTTCCCATTGGAAACACACGAACAACATCAATTTCGACCCTAATCCTTCGGTGAAATTTGATGATTTGGGGGTTTTGGGATTTTAGGGTTTCAAACTTTGATTCAAGATTCGAAAGGTTCTGTGATGATTAGAAGGAAAGAGGTACTGGATTTGGTATGAGGGGTCGAAGGGGATACTAGGTTGTGATTTTGGAACGGATTGAAGTGGTGTAGGGTTGCACCGCCACTGGAGGAGGTGAAGCGTTTTGGGGCGGCGCTCTAGGGTTCTTGAGGGAGATGAGAGATAGGGGTAGTACGATGTACTTAGGTTAATGGGGGTTTTAGACACTCTTAAAAGGCATGGGGAAACAATTGGGGCCATTGGATCAAATGGAACGGAGGGTTCAGATTGGATCTCAGGGTTTGAACTCAGGACAGTGTCGTTTGGTCGATCAACAGACGAACCGGGTATGGGGCGGTCTGGGCTTGGTTTGGGACGGGTAATGGGTGGAATTAATTGGGCTTGGGGGAAACTTAATTAAAAGAGCCCAAACAAAATCAGATCTCTTTATTTTCTTTTCCTTTTCTTTTCATTTTTTTCCAATTTTCTTTCTTTTCAAATTAAAATAAATCTAAATTAACTCTTAAAAATTAAATTAACCTATCAAATTATATTAAAAACTCAACATAATATTTAAAAAATTAAATAACTCCTAATTTAAAAGAAAAGCTACAAAATTCAAAATTAAAGAGTTAAAATGCAACATGAACTATTTTTTGTGATTTTCCATATTTTATAAAACAACTAATTTGCTAATTAATCTAAAAAATGTAAAATTAAATCTTAATACAAATTTAACATTTTTTTGTATTTTTTTTATGAATTAAATAAAATTAAACATGCACACAAAAATGCAAACAATCAGAAAAGTTCTACAATAATTCCTAAAATAACAAATAATTAAAAGAAAATTCTAATTCTTTGGAATTCTGTAGGAGTAATTCATGTGGGGCAAAAATCACGTGCTCATAACTATTGAGGTGACGCAAATGCCAAGTGACAGGCGTTTGGGCATGCACTATGAGAATTGCGGCCTGGATCATTTCGTGGCACCTTTTAGTAACTCTTTCTTGTTGATATCCGTGTTTCTATCATGTGATTAAGTAAATGCGTTGTTAAAACATGCTAGATATCCTGTTAGGGCTTCACGCCGATAGTGTTGAGACACGAGCGGTCGTTTCTTGATGTCATCTCATTACATTCATTGATATTCTGTACTCAGTCTTGCTTATGCATATCATATTATGTCTCAGTCTCAGTTATTATTATTTGGCACATCATATCATTGTTTCGGGCTACTTTCATGACGTTGTGAGCCCATGTGTGTGAAACTGGAGAGTGATAACTGAGTAAGGCCGAGAGCCTGATTGTGAGTGACAGTTATGGGATCGGGCTGCACGCCGTAGCGGTTATGTTGATGATTATGATAGCGTTTGGGTTGTAGGAGCCCCTTCGGAGTCTGTAACACACCCCCGTGAGTGCAGTTGATTATATTCAGGGGTGGATCTTCCCTTGGTATGGAGATGGATCTTTTCCATGAGGCTGGTTGGCCTGTTCCTCGGTACTGGAGACCGATGGTCTGCGATGTGTATATATTCCGGGATGGATCTTCCCTGGGCCTTGTGAGCCATATATAGTACCGAGTGGTTGTGAGGTTGTTATCATTATTATTATCTGGAGATGGATCTTCTCCATAGGCTGGATTGGCCTTCCTCAGTACTGAGTGACTGTTGTCAGAGATGTATATATTCCGGGATGGATCTTCCCTGGGCCGTATGAGCCATATATAGTACTGAGTGGACGAGCATTTGAGATTGTGGGCACATGAGGCACTCAGCATGGTGCATTCATACAGCATGTGCACTGACATATATATGTAGCAGAGTCTCATTTCTTTACCATGTTCATATCTGCTCTATTCCCTGTTTTGAATTGTCTATTTAGCTGGAAGCATGCCTATGTTTCTGTACGTTATTTCTGTTATCTTTGAAGAGGTTGAGTTCGTCACTGCCTCTCAATCCATAGTTTGGACTTGTTACTTACTGAGTTGGTGTACTCACGTTACCCCGTGCACCTTATGTGCAGATCCAGGTATCTCGAGCCACGGTAGCAGTTGCTGATTATTTCAGTCGTGGGCTTTCATTGGAGATAGCGAGGTAGCTGCCTGGCGATCGCAGCCCCGCCTTTCTCCTTCCTTATCTTCCTCTTAGTGTATTTGTTGGCTATTCTTAGACTATGTTAGTCTTGTTTTATTTCGAACAGTTGTAGTATTTTACTCATGACTTAGTGATACCCGATGTCGGGCTTGTATTTTTCGCTTTGTTTTGATTTTTACTTTATATCTTTTATCGGATTTCAGTTGAAAACATGATTTTACTTAAGTTTTAAATGAAATATGAATTATTTGGAAATGAGTTGGCTGGCCTAGTTTCACGATAGGCGCTATCACGATTGGGTCGATTTTGGGGTCGTGACAATAAATAGCATATCTTTTTACATTATTAGTATAGTATAAAAATTATGTTTCAACGTAATAAATTAACTGCACAAATCATGGGATCTATTTTTATTCTTATCGCCATATTTATCAACCCTCAACCTAATTTCTTATTTCTCTTCTTTCAACCCGAAGTCACATCTCCATTAATCTTTCCACCACTTGTCTGCTATGTCATTACCGATAAAAAAATTGTATAATTTTTCTGATAGCATATGAAAATACTTTGTGGTATTAGTGTGGATCAGTAGATCCTCATCATTATTTATTCTTAGTGAATACATGTTTTGACCAAATGGAAAGCTATTTTAGATATTAGTGGCTATTCAAGTTGATTTTTTATGTTTCTCGTTTTTTTCTTTTCTTTTATTCTTCATTTGCTTCCTTCTTGTTTCTTCTTTTTTAAAAAATGAAAGATGTGCTGAATGGTGTTTTTGAAGATTGACTGGTACGATGGTAAAGGCTGTGTATGATGGAGTTGTGGTGGCTGTGGTTTAGCCTTGAGATAGTATATATGAGGTGTATATACACTGAATATATAAAATTATTCAATAAATGTACAGTAAATGGAGTTATTAATTTTAATATATTCTAAATATACACCGTGTATGTTCATGCATTAAACAAATACAAGTTAAAATAATTATAAACTACATACAGCCCAATAATATAAATACTATATCAAATATTAAATACATCATAATGTAATTTCTCAAAGAATTATATAATATGTGTATACCACTAAAATACGTTGTATATGATAGTAATCCTACACTATTAAGATATACTATGAATATATATACTAGTAATATACTAATATATAACATTATTATTCATCATGTATTTAATAATTATACAACACAATGAATTGTTAAATTTAATATACTATGTATAAGTACAAATATTAGAGGTAAAATCAGTTACTTGAAGGTGGAATGAAGTAAGGAGTAAGTTGAAGACAAAAGTTGGATTGAATAGACAAAAAAAGGAAAGGATTTAGGGTGAGAAAAATTTATAGCTATACCAATATTGAAAAAATAGGAGAACTCTGAAGATTATTTGAAGATAGTTCAAGAGGATTTTAAGGAAGTTCAAATTGACGAACTCACAAGTTTGATAAATGAGGGGCATGATACTAATTTCTACATTGTTTTAGTTTATCATTTTCAAAGCATTACCATTTGTAATAGCGTCATAGAGTGTGTTATAAACTCTATGACGATCATAGAATACTTGGTACTCTCAAGTTCATATTTTTTACATGCTTGCTAGAAGATGAGGCTTTTCAACGTCTCAATAGGAATAGTATGGTAAGATTTAGATCGGTTTGTGTTGGCTTGCTCCTATGCCGTTGAGGCTACCAAGGCATATAGGTAACAATTCTGGTGCTAGTGTCCCCCTTATTTGTACTTTTCCTAATTGTTGTATTTTCTTTTCGTTATTAATAAAAACCTAACCCTAGGCGCTTGCCTAGCG